>NW_024412430.1:16633882-16730778 GCF_014898765.1 Herpailurus yagouaroundi | reverse complement strand
AAACAGAGTTAATACCTATTCTTCTCAAGCTATTCCAAAAAATAGAAATGAAAGGAAAGCTTCCAGACTCATTCAATGAAGCCAGCATTACCTTGATTCCAAAACCAGATAAAGACCCCATTAAAAAGGAGAATTATAGTCCAAGATCCCTGATGAACATGGATGCAGAAATTCTCAACAAGATACTAGCAACTCAAATTCAACAGTATATTAAGAGAATTATTCACCATGATCAAGTGGGATTCATTCCTGGGTTGCAGGTCTGGTTCAAATCAATCAGTGTGATACATCACATATGTGATACATCACAAATATTCTCAAATCAATCAGTGTGATACATCACATAGAAGAAAGGATAAGAACCATATGATCCTGTCATTAGATGCAGAAAAAACATTTGACAAAATACAGCATACTTTCTTAATAAAAACGCTCAAGAAAGCTGGGATAGAAGGAACATACTTTAACATAATAAAAATCATATATGAAAGTTCCACAGCTAATCTCATCCTCCATGGGAAAAAAAATAACAGCTTTCCCCCTGAGATTAGGAACATGACAGGGATGTCCCCTCTCACCACTGTTATTCAACATAGTGTTGGAAGTCCTAGCCTCAGCAATCAAACAAAACAAAATAAAAGGGATAATCCTGTGAAGAAATGGGCAGAAGACATGAATAGACACTTTTCCAAAGAAGACATCCAGATGGCTAACAGACACATGAAAAGATGCTCATCTTCAGGGAAATACAAGTCAAAACCACACTGAGACACCACTTCACATCAAATCAGAGTGGCTAAAATTAACTCAGGAAACAACAGATGTTGGCGAGGATGTGGAGAAACAGGATCCCTCTTGTGCTGTTGGTGGGAATGCAAACTGGTGCAGCCACTCTGGAAAATAGTGTGGCGCTTCCTCTAAAATTATAAAAATAGAATTACTCTAAGACCCAGCAATTACACCACTATGAATTTATCCAAAAGAAACAGGAGTGCTGATTCGAAGGGGCACATGCACCCAATGTTTATAGCAGCACTATCAACAATAGCCAAATTATGGAAAGAACCCAAATGCCCATCAACTGATGAATGGATATATACGTATACTAGAATACTACTTGGTGATGAAAAAGAATGAAATCTTGCCATTTGCAACAACGTGGATGGAACTGGAGGGTATTAAAAGTAATACTTTTAATAGTATTATTAACTAGCAAAGTAGCAAAGTAAATCAGTAAGGGAAAGACAAATATCACGTATTTATTCATATGTGGAATTTGAGAAACTTAACAGATGACCTTAGGGGAAACGAAGGAAAAATAAGATAAAAAGAGAGAGGGGGAAAACCATAAGAGACTCTCAAATACAGAGAACAAAGTGAGGGTTGCTAGAGGGTGTTGGGGCAGGGGGTGGGTGATGGGCATTGAGGAGAGCACTTGTTGGGATGAGCACTGGGTGTTGCATATAAGTGATGAATCACTGGAATCTACTCCTGAAGCTAGATTCAAGCTAGTTAGAAGTTAGCTACCTTGAGAACAATAAAAAGAATAAAAGTACAGTTTATTAGAATACTGATATACACACATGAAAAGTCTGAATTAGAAAAGTATGAGATTAATAACCAAGTGTGTTATTTGCATAGCTGTATATGTCCCTACTCACTTTAATATTTTGTATGTTAGGATGATTTAAATTTGTTCTTTGGTTTAATGTCTACCTTGTAATATTTATAATTGTGCTAGCAATGATTTTGTGCATTTGGAAGCAATACTAACATTTTTCTTACAGACTCCTTAGAACAATCCTGAAGCAGGAAAAAATGAATGGAAGCTGTGATACTTTGAGAGTAAGCAACTTTTTGAGGCTCCTTTATGTTATTTCCTAGTTAGTAGAGCTGGGTCAAGATTTTGATCCCAGCATCTTGTTCAATAACCCTCGGGTCAATAAAATCATGAGCTGAAATCATTCACACATATTTGTTTGGTGTTCATTGATTTGGTCTCTTCTTTGATTTCTACTTTGATTTGTTGGCTAGTAGTTGTTGGCTCTCAGCCCTAAATCTCCTGTATTTTTCTGTGATGTTGCTACTCGGATCCTGCACACCACATTTTGCCTTTACTAGCTGGCTTCCTGTTAGATTCTGCCAGTGGGGCACTAGAGGGAACCCTTTCCCCTCTTGCTCCCTATTTCTTTCAAAATCACCCAGCAGCATTTCTACCCATTAGCAGTGACAGCTTTTTTCATTTTATCCTCAATTCCCACAACCAGCATCATCTCCTTCCCTGAGAGATACCAATGCCAGCTGACTGCCACCCCTTCCTCAAAAATGTGAGCCCCATCTCTGTGGGGGCCCTTCCCCAAGCCCCTGTAGTACCAGCACCAGCTGGGCAGACAATACATTCTCCTCAGAGATCTGGGTCCCCACTCCATGGGTGCCCTTCCTCTAAGCTTCCATGTTCTGATAACCTTAAAGTCTTTCCTTTGTGTAGGCATGGTAGCTGCCTCCTAAAGTTTGTTTTATGTGTTGTTTTGTTTTGTTTTCTAATCTCTGTGTTACTTTGCTATTTGACTTCTTTTTTGGTCCTCTAATACAAATCTAACTCTTTGTGTTAAATTTACTGTTCAAATACCTGATGTGATTCATGTTTTCTTGGGTGGGCTTCAATGATAAAGCCCCTGACATTGGTTTAGAAAGTGGTTTTGAATTGTTTTAAGGCAAGGATGGTAGTAAATGGATTTCATCTCAAATGGAAATTCCAAATGCTTAGTAGTGGCTTGCCCATTTGCAAGTCAATCCTGGCCCAGATTACCATTACCAATATGGATGTCTTTCCTTTTGTAGAATATAAATGGAGTCATACAGTACATACTCATGCTGGGCTAATTTCACTCAGCATAAGGTTTCTCAGATACATCTGTGTTGTTGCACGAATCAGTAATTTGTTCAATTTTGGTGTAGCATTCCATTACATTAGGAATAAAGCTGCTATGAAATTCATGTACAAGTTTTACTGTGAACGTGTTTTTATTTCTCTTGGGTAAATCTGTGGAAGTGGCAATGCTGTGGCATATGATAAATGTATATTCAACTTCATAAGAAATTGTCAAGTGATTTTCCAAAGTGAGCTCCAGTTGTCCCACCTTTTCACCAACACTTAGTATTATCAGTCTTTCAAATTTTTACGTTTGTATCTTTTACAAACCTGAGTTTTGAATATATTTAGCCATAAAGTGCAAAAGACTGGATCCTGACTTACATATGTCTTGACATAGTCTTTTCAATTTTAGCTACTGTAGTGAGGATGTTGTACTATCTTACTGTGGTTTTAATTTGCATTTCTTCATGAGTAATGGTGTTGAGCCTCCTTTCATATGCTTATTGGCCATTCACACATCTCCTTTTATAAGGTGTTTGTACAAATATTTTGTGTCGTTTTAGTTTTTTTTTTTTTTATGAATGAATTGTAAGAGGTCTTCATAAATTTTGTTTGCTTTGTTTCAGGAGAATTTAGTGATTCATCCCTTACATAGAATACCCAGGGCTCACGCCAACAAGTGCCCTCCCTAATGCCCATCACCCCACTCAACACCCCTCCAGCAACCCTCAGTCTGTTCTCTGTATTTAAGAGTCTCTTAATGGTTTGCCTCCCCATCTTATTTTTCCTTCCTTTCTCCTATGTTCATCCGTTTTGTTTCTTAAATTCCATGAGTGAAATCATACATTTATCTTTCTCTGACTGACTTATTTCACTTAGCATAATACATTCTAGTCCCATCCATTTGTTGCAAATGTCAAGATTTCATTCTTTTTGATCACCAAGTAATATTCCATTGTGTGTGTATGTGTGTGTGTACACACACACCATATCTTCTTTATCTGCTCATCAGTTGATGGACATTTGGGCTCTTACCATAACTTGGCTATTGTTGATAGTGCTGCTATATAAACATTGGGGTGCATGTGCCCCTTTGAATTAGCATTTTTGTATCCTTTGGACAAATTCCTAGTAGTGCAATTGCTAGGTCTATTTTTAATATACTATTTTCCATACTGTTTTTCAGAGTGGCTGCACCAGCTTGCATTCCCACCAGCAGTGCAAAAGGGTTCCCCTTTCTATGCATTCTCACCAACATCTGTTGTTTCCTGAGTTGTTAATTTTAGCCATTTTGACAGGTGTGGGGTGGTATCTCATTGTGGTTTTGATTTGTATTTCCCTGATGATGAGTGATGTTGCACATCTTTCCATGTGCCTGTCAGCCTCAGGAGGTCTTCTTTGGGAAAGTGTCTGTTCACATCTTTTGCCCATTTTTTCACTGGATTATGTGTGGTTTTTTGGGTGTTGAGTTAGATAAGTTCTTTATATATTTTGGATACTCTTTTTCTGATACTTTATTTGCAAATAACTTCTCCCATTCTGTAGGTTGCATTTTAGTTTTGTTAATTGTTTTCTTTGCTGTGCAGAAACTTCTAACTCGATGAGGTTCCAATAGTTCATTTTTGCTTTTATTTCCCTTGCCTTTGGAGACATGTCAAGTAACAAGTTCCTGCAGCTGAGGTCAAAGAGGTTGTTGCCTGTTCATAAATTCTTCATGCGCGTCCTTTGTCAACTATAGGAAAAGCAAATATTTTCTCCCACTCTGTGATTTGCTTTTCATTCCCTTAAAGTATCTTTAAAAGAGAAATTTTAAATTATGACGAAGTTCAATTTATCAATTTTTCTCCTATAACTGGGGTACTTTGCATATTGTAGCTAGCAAATCTTTGCCAATTTTGTTACAATATTCTAAATTTTCCTCTAGAAGTTTTATAGTTTTAGCTTTTATGTTAGGTCTATAACCCATTTGAGATGATTTTTGTGTATGGTGAAAATAGAGGCCAAGGTTCATTTTTTCCAAGTGGCTAACCAGTAGTTCCAGCACATTGATTGTAAGACTGTTCTGTCATCCAGTCACCTTGGCATATCTTACATAAATCAAATGGCCATACGTATGATACGGTATTCCATTTCATTAATCTCTACATTTATTCTTATGTTGACATTACACTGTCTTATTACTATGGCCTTATTTTAAGTCTTAAAATCAGGTAGTCTAAGTTCTCCCACCTTTGTTTTCTTTTTTAAAAATTGTATTGCCAGGGTGCCTCCTGTTTGGCTCAGTTGGTTAAGTGTCTGACTCCCGATCTCAGATCAGGTCTTGAGCTCAGGTCTTGCTTGAATTCAGCGTTGTGAGTTCAGGCCCCTTGGTGGGCTCTGCATTGGGTGAGGAGTGTACTTTAAATAAACAAACAAACAAACAAACAAACAAACAAATAAAAATAATTGTATTGGCTATTCTTGGTCCTTGCTATTTCCATATAAATTTTAGATCTGTTCATTTTTATAACATTTTGCTGAGATTATGATTGGTACTGCACTGAACCTATAGATCATTTTGAGAATTGAGTTTTCTGATGTATGAACGTGGTATGTCTTTCCATTTAGAAATAAAATACTTAGGGATACACTTAACAGGATATTTGTAAGTACTGTACACTAAAAATTACAAAATAGCGTAGACCATTTTTTGGCCTTCAATTTCAACATGATTTTGTAGTTTTTAATGTACAGTACTTACAAATATCTTGTTAAATGTATCCCTAAGTATTTTATTTCTATGTTATTTTAAATGGTATTTTGAATAATTTTACTTTTTAATTGTTGCTAGTATATAAAAATAGTAAATTTTTGTATTTTGGTCATCCTACAATATAATAAATTCACTTAGTAGGTCTAGTAGGTTTTTTGTTTTGTTTTGTTTTGTTTTATAAATTGCTTAGGATTTTCTACACAAATAATGTCATCTATGGGTAGAGGCAATTTTATTTCTTCCTTTCCAATATGAGGTCTTTTAGTTCTGTTTTCATCCTCATTGCATTGCCCAGGACCTCCAGTACAAGGTAGACTAAGGAGTGAACATCCTTGCCTTGTTCCAGTCCCAGGGGGAAAGCATTCATTCTTTTACCACTAAGTGTGATATTAGCTTCATTTTTGCAGATGCACTTTATCCAATTGAAAAAGTTCCCTTCTATTCCCAGTTTGCTGAGGGTTTTTTATCATGAGTATTGAATTTGTTTACTGCTCTCTCTGCATATGAGATGATTATATAGGTTTTCTTCTTTATCTTGTCAATATGGTGTATATTTCATTGATTTTTTTTGAAGGTTAAACTAACTTTGTATTCTTCAGATAAAATCTAAAGTATCTGTGGTGACATATTCATATCATATTTTTTCCCTTTTTCCTGGATCTTTTTGCTACCCATTAAGGGTTTTTGTGTCAATACTCATAAAAAATATTGGTGTATAGTTTTCTTTTATCTTTTTGTTTCTGGTATTAGAGTAATGGGGGCTTCGTGAAGGTAGTAGGGAAGTGTTGGCTTTTATTTTCATAAAGAATCTGTGTAGGATTATCGTATTTCTTCTTTAATTCCTGAAATTTACAGAGACTTTGGATTCAAGTTTTTAACTATAATTTTTTTAATGTTTGTTTTTTGTTTATTTATAGAGACTGTGAGTAGGGAAGGGGCAGAGAGAGGGGGGGAGAAAGAATCCCAAGCAGGCTCTGTGCTGTCAGCATGGAGCCTGAGGTGGGTCTCAATGTCACCGTGAGATCATGACCTGAGCTGAAATCAAGAGTTGGCCACTTAAACACTGAGCCACCCAGGCATCCTTTTAAGTTAAAAATTTTTTAGTCTATTTGGCATTTTTTCTTTCAAGAAATCAGTTGTGTCTAAGTCCTTAGTCATATTTATTGGCATAAAGTTCATATTTCCTTCATGATCCTTTAAATGTTAGTAGGGTATGAATAATAACCTCTTTAATTACCGATTTTGGTCATCTATGTCCTTTTAAACTTTTTCTCTTGATAATTCTACCTGAAGTTTATCAACTCTATTGATATTTTCAAAGTAGCAGCTTTTGCTCTCACTTGTATTCCTTCATTTTTTGTTTTGTTTTGTTTTGTTTTGTTGAATTATACTTCTAGCTTTAGTTCTTCCTCTTTACTTACTTGAATTTAATTTCTGGTGCAATTGGTGTCTCAGTTGGTTAAGCCCCTGACTCTTGATTTCAGCTCATGTCATGAACTCACATTGGTGGGATCAAGCCCCACATTGTGCTAGGCATGGAGTCTTCTTGGGGTTCTCTCTCTCTCTGCTCCTCCCCCACTTGTGCTCTCATTCCCAAAATAAATGAAAAACATTTAAAAAATGTCCTTTGTTTTCTTGTTCCTGAAGTTATTTATACTTTTCTTCCTTATTAATAGAGGAATCTAAAGCTATAAATGTCACTCTTGTCACAGCTTACCTGCATACGTATTTTTATGTTTTCATTACAATTATTTTGAAAGTAGGTTTTATGCCCAACATGAGGCTTGAACTCATGAACGTGAGATTAAGAGTCATGTGCTCTACCGAGTCAGCCAGGTGCACCTAAAAAATATTTTTTATTTTCTCTTGTATTTTTTCTTTGACTCAGTTTAAGTGTCCTGTGTTTCACAGCATGTACTGAATATCTTCCTTTTATTGATTTGTTACGTTGTTGACAGAGAAGAATATTAATCTTTCAAGATTTGTTGAGAATTGTTGTATGGCTCAGCAAATGCTTCATCTTGATGATTATTCTATGTGTACTTGATATGTGTATTCTGCTCTCGTTGGGTGGAGTGTTCTATAAATGTCATTTAGGTCAAGTTGGCTGATTTGCATTGTGTTCAATGTTCTATATATTTACTGATCTTGCTCTCATCTTACTGCTTTGTCAATTAAAAGTGTTGAAATTTCTAGAACTGTGTATTTGTTGATTTGTCCTTTTAGATTACTTATATTTCATGTCTTTCAAAATGCTGATAATACTAGGCGCATGCCATGTCTTCTTGACAAATTGCTTTTGGTTATTATGTCTCCCTTTATCATATTCCTGATATTCAGATAGTCACTCCCAACTTGATTAGCATTTACATTGTATATAATTCTTCCATCTTTTTTGTTTGTTTTTGAAGTAGGCTCCACACCCAGTGCAGAGCCCACTGCAGGACTTGAACTCACAATGTTGGGATTGAGACCGGAGCTGAGATCAAGAGTCCAATGCTTAACCAACTGAGTCACCCAGGTACCCCTCCACCTGTTTACTTCTTATGTATCTTCATCTTTAACATTGGTCCCTTGTGAACAGCATGTAATTGGTTCTTGCCTTCTCACTGAATTTGACAATATGATTTGTATTTGGAATGTTTAGATCACTAATTTAATTATCAATATGATTTGGGTTTAAATCTACGCTCCTGCTATTTTGTATTTGTCTCATTTGATCTTTATTTTTCTCTCCTTGCATTCTATTGGGGTGATTTTTTTTAATAATTCCATTTTATCTCCTATATTACTTAGCTATTTCTCTTAATTTTTGATATGTAGTAGTTAGATAATTTTGATATTTAGTAGTTGCTCTAGAGCTTACAATATACATCTTTATCGCAGATTACCTTCAAATAATAATATATCACTTCACAGGCAGTTTAAGACTTTTTCAGCAATATATTTAATTTCTCCCTCCTGTCTTTTCTATTTGTTATATCTTTTACTCTACATCTATTACAAATTGCATAATAAGTTTTCATTACTTTGTTTTAAATAATTTTTATTCATACATTTTTAATCATTATTGCCATCACATACATACATCTATAACTGATTATTACATTAAGCCCATGTGTCATGTAGCCATCAAAAATCTCCAATCCAATTGATACTTTAGCTTCTTGGAATTCAGGTTTGTAGTCCAATCTAGACTTTAGCTACTCAAAACCAGCTACTTCTGATTGCTTTCATGAAGTCTTTGTATACTACCAACTCATGATTGGCATGAATTATAAATATGCCTGCTTCAGTGCAAACATTTTTCAGGTCTGCTCCATTACAGCCATCTGAAAACCTTATAAATGTTTCTAATACTCTATTTTATCATGCTTTGTAATGATACCTCCGTAGATTTGGGGGATATCTAAACTTGCTTATAAATAAATGTATATTTTTTCTATTTATCTGGAGACAGCAAAGCAGAATCCACTGCACTTGTTGATAGCCATGATCATTTTAACTATGCAAAGTATCACATCCATCCATTTGAGTAACTCATAAAGTCCTCTCAACCTATCAGCTGAAGTACTTCCAGGAGACCAGTATCCACCAATGGCATTTTTTTTTTAATCCATAAAAATGATGCATGACTGATGATTCCTAATGTAAACATTTCTTTGATCAAATGGGCGCTTTCACCAGTGTACTTGTCTACAGTACAACTGTATACTACGATTAAGATATTGCATTCCAGTTGGCTAACAGCAGCTCTTGCCATTAGTGTTTTTCCTGTTGGCCCAGATAACAAACAGCCTTTTGGAGATATTATTCCTATAGTGGAATAATTCTAGGTTTGTAAGAGGTACTTGTATTGCCTCTGAATTCTCTGATCTGTTCAGATAATCCCTCCACCTCAGAAAAAGAAATATTCCTTACATCCTTATGAGACATGCTGTAAGATCAGTGAATCTTGGCAAATATCGATGTAGTCATATCCAAAGCAACTCTTGTTCCTGGATGCCGCTTTTTTCAAACTAACCATGACAACTGACAATATATTTTGGCTCTTTTAACAACGAATTTTTCAATTAACTTCTAAGTACTTCACGCAGTTTGACCCGACTTGGGTGATTGTAGGTCCTTTTGGTCATTTTCAGACTTTTCATACTGATCGGTAAGTTCTTTCAATTGCTCCCTTAACTGTTTAAGACTGTTGTTGGTCTTCTTGTGCTCCACCATCTTTTTTGTGACAGCACTGAAGCTGGGGATCTCTATGGTCTGCCCTGATGAGATGTCATCACTCATAGGGGATGCCAAGAATGGCCATGGCCATTGGGGTGGAAGAAGTGGAATGAAGGAGGAGAGCAGCACTGGAAAGTGGGGGATGGATGGCTCTGCTCAATCCAATTCTCTTTCATGGAAATCAGAAATAAAACATTTTATATTTGCCCTCATATTCACCAAAGGCTCTCTTTATTTCTTTGTTGTAGGATCAAGTTCCCATGTGGTGTAATTTTCTGTCTGAAGAATATCCTTTATTATTTCTGGGAGTACAAGTAAGTGGATAGATCTTCTCACCTTTGATTTTCTTTACATTTTATTTATTTTTGAGACAGAGAGCGAGAGAGAGAGAGAGCGAGCACAAGTGGGGGACAGGCAAAGAGAGAGGGAGACACAGGATCTGAAGCAGGCTCCAGGCTCTGAGCTGTCAGCAGAGAGCCCGATGCAGGGCTTGAACCCACGAACCGTGAGATCATGACCTGAGCCGAACTCAGTTGCTTAACCGACTGAGCCACACAGGCGCCCCTAATTTTCTTTAAAAGTCTTTAAGGATTTTTAAAATATAATTCTAAGTTAACAGTTTATAACGTGCCCTGATGTATTATGTTCATTCTGCTTAAGATTCATGATCTTCTTGACTTTGTAGGCTTATTGTTTGGAATTTAGAAAATTTCATTCTTTAAATAATTTTTAAATTTCCCTTCCCCTTTTATTTTGGGACTCCAGGGCACAGATGTTATACTGCCTGATAGTAACCCACAGGACAGTGAGACTGGTTTGTTGTTGTTGTTTTTCTCATTGTGCTTCAGTCTAGATACCTTCTATTGTTGAAGCTATCGTAAGGCTCACATCATTTATTTCCCTTCCCTTAGGGATCACAGTTGAGCCAATTATCCAATGTCTGTATTTAGATGTTTCCTATTTGACCAGTTTTCTAGTTGCTTATAGGGGAAGGGCACATCTGGTTCAAGATCCTCCATCATGGCCAAAAGCAGAAATTTTAGCTACATTAAAAAAAAAAAAAGGTAATCAAACCAGACATGGGTGTACCATCAAATTACCAGTTTTGACTAGTAATTTCAGTTTAAACTTCAGTGAGAATAGAGTTAATCAGAGGAGAATGCTCTCATGTTTCTACTACCAAATCTAAAACCTACTTGTATTTACCCCATTGTACCATCTTCCCTCTAGTTACAAATGGAGACGTGTCCCTGATGAATTAAAGACTCACTTTTCTCTTGTGCTCTGGATCCCATTCAAAATTTCACTCCTTTTAAAATTCTCACTCCATCGGTCTCTTTCTTCATGGCTCACCCCATCAGCATATAAACTTGATGTACTATCTCTCAAATAAAAATCAAGAATTTTCTCTTCTTGTCCACTATCACTTTATTTTCCCGTTCCCCTTCATGGAAAAACTTCTCCAAGAGTGATCTACAGTTACTGTCTTTACTTCCTTACCAACCTCATAACCTCTTCAACCTGATCCAGTCTGGAAGCTGTCCTCCAACTATACTGAATTTACCCATCAGTTCACTGTGGCCAATTCACAAAGCTCCTATAACTTGATGCTTCAGTAAACACATTTAAAATGACGGACCACTTTTTTCCCACTTAAACCCATTTCTCTTGCTTTCATGAAATTCGACCCTGCTTGTTTTCCCCTTATTTCACTGACCACTCTTTGTCTTTCTTTGCTGACTCATCCTCAACCTAACCTCTAAATATTAGATTGTCTCAGGTCCCGGTCCTCTATTCCTTTCCTTTCTGTAACAACGCTTCCTTACGTTACCTTAACTACATCCATCGTTTTAAATGAGTACCTACATGACATCTCTACTTGGAAAAATGATGGACTTCTTAACATGTCCCAAATGGAGTTCTGTCCAAGTTCCCTCCTCCCCCACATAAACAAACAGCTCATCCATAAACCAAAACCAAGGAAACATTCTTGATTTGTTCCTGTCATTTCTTCCATCCAATCCATCAGCTGGACCCATTTCTACTTTTTTCCATTTCTGTCCACACCTCTCTAGTCCTGAAAGTACAAGATACTTTCAGGGAATGAACGGTGAATAAACCAGTTTGGCTGGATTGGAAATCCAGCTGTTGAGGAGTTACTGTTGAGGAGTATTAAGAGATAAATCTAGGTAAGTCAGTTTGGGACTCATGTTGGAGGACTTGCAATGACAGAAGCCTAGTTTCTGGGAGAACAGAGGGAGTTATCCCTCCTGGGCATAATTCTCCTGAAAAGTGGTACTTTTTCAGTAATTTAAAGTATGTTGACATAACGGTTGTTAAGATTATGAAAAAAAGATGCTAGTGAAAGCAGTGTGAAAGTAATATCAGGAGTCGAGTGGAAAAGGTGGTCAAAGGATTGTGTCTTTTAAAAAGGGGGGAAACACTTTCTTCTTCTCCAACCCACAGGGCAAGCCCTACACCTATTGATGTTAAACTATGGCTCTGCCTCTAGTGACAGTCTGGGGTGCTGGACTTCATGCTCTAAGAAATGGGAAGAGGTGTAAAGCCTGAGCAGAAAAGGGATATGGTTAAAACTGCGCTATGGGAAGAAAGACCGGACAGTGATGTGCAGGACTGAGAAGGTAGGAAGACTAATTAGGTTATTACGATAGTCCAGGTACGAAGTTACAGGGGACTGGTGAAGAAGACAGTGAGAAGAAAGAATGAAAAGAGAGTGCAAGAGATAAAAACCATAGTCAAAGGTTTTTACTCAGGGGTTCTGAGCTCTGATGACTTAAGAGAATTGTGTTGTCATTGTTAAGACTAAGTACCTTAGGAAAAGAAACTCTTGGGGAGAAAACAGGATGAGTTCTGAGAGTTTTGAACTGCTAGGTGTGAACAGTTCTTAGTATGGCTTTAGCTGGTGTAATTCTCTGGGTCATTCAACATCATACAAAATAGATTTGCAATCTTGGTTCTAGGTTAACATTTCCCAGATTACTGATTTGATTCAAATATATTAAATACCCACCTGCTATATTATATGCATAACTGATGCTGCTTCATTTATTACCTACCACTTATTTTCCTGTACTGTTCATCACAAGTAACATTGTTTTAGAGGTGTGTTGCTGCTTAATGTTCTGCTTTATTCCCCTGGATATATTTGCAAGTTGTCTTTTCAACGCGAAGGATACAGGAGCACCTGGGTGGCTCAGTCGCTTAAGTGTCTGACTTCAACTCAGGTTGTGATCTCATGGCTTGTAAGTTTGAGCCCCGTGTTGGGCTCTGTGCTGACAGCTCGGAGCCTGGAGCCTGTCTCAGATTCTGTGTCTCCCTCTCTCTCTCTGCCCCTCCCCTGCTCATGCTCTGTCTCTATCAAAAATAAACACACACAAAAAATTTAAAGCTAAGGATACTTCTTGGTCCCTCCTCAATTAAAAATCCCATATATCTGAACATATGTGTTCACCAACAATGTTTAGCATACGTCTCCATGGTAGGTCCTCAAAAAAAGGTTTGTTAAAAGATTAAATAAGTTTATGGTTTGCTTACAATCCTGGCTCACTTCTTTAAAAATAAGGTAATGTAGCATGTTGAGTATAAAAAGCATTAAATCAGGGGCGCCTAGGTGGCTCAAATTGGTTAAATGTTCAACTTTTGATTTTAGTTCAGGTCGGGATTCTCACGGTGCATGAGTTCAAGCCCCATGCTGAGCTCTGTGCTGACAGTGAAGAGCCTGCTTGGGATTCTCTCTCTCTTCCCCTCTCCCACTCACTCATGTGCATGTGTGTGCACTTTCTCTCTCTCTCTCTCAAAATAAATAAATAAACATAAAAAAAAATTTTTTTTAAAGCATCAGTCAGAGCCAGAAGACCTGGGCTCTAGCCTGGCTCTGCTCCTGACCAAATCTGTGACATTTGCAAGTTAAGGTAATTTCCTTGGATTTGGCTTCTACAGCCATAATATGGTTTCATCTAAATGTTGGATTCTCTTATCACATTTCAGTAATACTTCTTCATGTAGCAATCATGGTCACTTTGGAAAATATGGTTCAGTTCTTCAAGCAACCAAAGATATGTCTTGACTTGAGAATGTACTATTTATTTACTTAATTTTTTTTTCCCTAAGTTTATTTCTTTTGAGAGAGAGAGAGAGAGAGAGCAAGGGAGGAGCAGAGAGAGAATCCCAAGCAGGCACTCAATCTCACAAACCAGGAGATCATGACCTGAGCTGAAAGCAAGAGTCAGATGCTTAATGGAGTGAGGCACCCAAGTGCCCCAAGAGTGTTCAATTTAAATAATGCTACCTTGTATTTTGGCAGAGTACTCTCACAGACAAAGGTTGCCTAGTCCAAACTTTTTAAAAATCCATTTACTTTCTTTCTTTTTTTAATTTATCCATTTGAGTGAGACAGAGACAGCATGAGTGCAGGAGGCGCAGAGAGAGAAGAAGAGAGAGAGAATCCTAAGCAAGCTCTGAGCTGCCAGCACAGAGCCCGACACAGGGCTCGAACTCATGAAACCATGAGACCGTGACCTGGGCCGAAACCAAGAGTTGGATGCTTAACTGACTGACCCACGCAGGTGCCCCCCAAATTCACTTACTTTCAACTTTCTTTCATCATCCAGCAAAAAGTAGTATTATCCCTTATACTGCTCCTTGTGTAAAGACTTACTTTCTACAGCTTATCAAATTGTTGTCCACTTAAATTCCTTTGTTTGGAGCATGGGATGTGCAGTAATACAACTAAACATATATTCAAATAACATCCACTGGGAACTGAAATGATTTTGTCTTGCTACCCGGGCTGTATAACCATGGGTCACTGCAGAAAGCTTATCTATTTTTTTTTAATGTTTATTTATTTTTGACAGAGAGAGACAGAGCAAGAGCAGGGGAGGGGCAAAGAGAGAGGGAGACACAGATTCTGAAGCAGGCTCCAGGCTCTGAGCTGTCAGCACAGAGCCCGACGCGGGGCTTGAACTCACAGACCGCGAGATCATGACCTGAGCCGAAGTCGGACGCTCAACCGACTGAGCCACCCAGGCGCCCCAGAAAGCTTATCTATTTTATTGCTGCTTTATATGTATGCTACCAAAGCTGCGAAAGGCAACAGAGTGAAACGGTTCTAAACCCTGGCATTGGAGTCAGACTGCCTGTGTTCAAAATGCAGCACCTCTTCCTTCTACATGTGGGACTTGGAATTTATTGTATATTGCTAAACTTAAGTTTCCACACACTTAAAATGAGAAAAATAATAGTGCCTGCCTAAGAATTGTATGGATAAAATGAGATAATCAATGTAAGAGGATCCTAACTGTTCCCCAAGTGATACACAGATTTAATGTAATCCCTATCAAAATCCCAACATATGCAAAAATCTATTATTTTTTTTGCAGAAATAGAATAACCTAAAATTCATATGGAATTTCAAGGGACATCAAAAAGCCAAAATAATTTTGAAAAAGAACAACAAAGTTGGAAGTCTCATACTTCCTGGTTTCAAACTTACTACAGAAGCTACTGGTCATCAATACAGTATGGTACTGGCATCAGGGCAAATAGACTAATGGAATGAAACAGAAATAAACTCTCACATATATGATCAAATGATTTTCAACAAGGGTGCCCCAAGATTACTCAGTGGGAAAGGACACTCTTCAACAAATGCTGCTGGGAAAACTGGAAATCTATATGCAGAAAGATGAAGTCAGACCCTTACCTTACACCATGTGGAAAATTTAACTCAAACTGGATTGAAGACATAAATGTAAGAGCCAAAGCTATAAAACACTTAGAAGAAAACATAGGGAAAATGTTTCCTGACACTGGGTTTGGCAATGATTTCTTAGATATGACACCAAAAGAAGAGAGAAATTGGAATACAATGAAATTGAAAACTTGTGCTTCACAGGACACAATGGCAACCCACAGAATGAGAAAAAATACTTGCAAATTACAGATCTCATGAGGGGCTAATATCCAGAATATAAAAAAACTCCTACAACTTAAAAAAGTTCAATTTTAAAACGAGCAAAGGACTTAAACAGACATTTCCCCAAAGAAGATGCACAAATGGCCAAAAAAGTGCACATTAAAAGATGCTCATCATCATCCATCATTAGTGAAATGCAAATCAAAACCACATTGCTGCAACACTTCAGACCACACCCTATGGCTACCAAACGAAATCAAACAAAAAGTGTAGTGTTTTTTTAATCTAAAATGAGTACTTTGTCTTCTGGGTCAATTTCACAGCATACATATGATCTTTATTTGGCCTTGCTTCTTTCCTTTTCCCCTGTGGAAATTTCATTTTGGCTTTATATACAGTTACATGACATGGCTTCAATATCAAAAAGTACTTTCTTATTATCTCCTTGTATAACTAAGAAGCAAAACTGTTAATGCTGCATATGATCAAAATATGCTATGTTAAATTAAGTATTTAACAGGATTATTATATCTGATTGACTTATTGTGAGATGTAAAAGACAAGACAACAAAATGATACTCAGGGATTTATCTCCAACTGAAGAAGCCCAAAGTTTTGTATCTGTTAAGGAAAATCTTTCAACTCAGGTTAAAATCACACGACTTTTTAGAAAGATCACATGCCAGCTAATTGTTAGTTCAGATACACTATTTGGAATATTTCTCCCTCATCTTCTCCACCATGAAATTTTAAAAGCACTGCATATGTTTATGTGCTGCATGTATTTTCTAAACTTAAAAAGAGTAAGACTTTTCATCTTCCAATACCAATATTCACCCTCTTAGAGGTGACAGCTCTTGAAAAAGCATGTTCTAAAGAGAAGCAGTATATGAAACCTTAACTCTCATACTAAATCCAGGCCCAAGATACCTTCTTATGGTTTCTTGCTATCTGAGATTGGGGCCACATCAAACTGGGTTCCCTGAAAACACCATGATTACGGATAATATCCTCAGAGCTTCAGCGTCACTAAATTTTTTTTATCTCAGCTTTGTTTGAATGTTTATTTAACAGAGAATTCTAAGTTGATATACCATTGTGATTCATCTTCACATAAGGCTATCCAGGATTCCTTTGCCCATATCCATATTTTATTCTTTATTCTCAATACATGAGTGGGATTTAGGATTTTACCAAGTCACTTAAGAGGTGATGGCTTCACTACTACGACTATTAACATGAATTACTTGACGCAACTTGAAAGTTGTAGGTAGCTTGCAGTGTTAGTACTGATAAGTGAGTACATAGGTAGGGAGATCTGAAGTGATATACATGCTCACGCTCTGTGTCTCTCTGTCTCTCAGTAATAAATAAACGTTTAAAAAAATTAAAAAAAAAAAAGAAATTTCTTCCTCTGTAATAGTTTGGGAAAGACATGGGGCCTCTTTTAGGAATTACAATGGTATACTCAGAGTTTTGGAATCTAACATTCAATCCAAGTCCTTTAATTTTTTTTTTTTAATGTTTGTTTATTTTAGAGACAGACAGACAGAGTCGGGGAGGGGCAGAGAGAGAGGCAGACACAGAATCCAGATCAGGCTCCAGGCTCTGAGCTGTTAGCACAGAGCCCGACACGGGGCTCAAACTCATGAGCCATGAGACCATGACCTAGCTGAAGTCGGATGCTCAACCAACTAAGCCACCCAGGCACCCCAATCCAAGTCCTTTAATAAAAAGGCAGGATTCAGCTTCAGTTTTCCCTGTCAACAATACCTTTACTCATATTATCAGTAACTCCTACTCAACAAGATGCAATGCACTTAACCAATAACAGAAAGGAAAAGAAGTGATACCAGGAGATTCATACTATCCTCAAAATTCCTGATTGAAACATGGATTTAAAACATTTTTTAAAGAGAGAGAGGCAGGGTGCCTGGGTGGCTTAGTCACTTAAGTGTCCGACTTCAGCTCAGGTCATGATCTCACAGATCATGGGTTTGAGCCCCGTGTCAGGCTCTGTGCTGACAGCTCAGAGCCTGGAGCCTGCTTTGGATTCTGTCTCTCTCTCTCTCTCTCTCTCTGCCCCTCCCCTGCTCACACTCTGTCTCTCCCTCAGAAATAAATAAACATTAAAAAAAATTTTCTTTTAAAAGAGAGATAGTCTGGGATAGTTTTCCCGGGTTTCTCCCATGTTTACAGGAGGTATACATGTTATTAAACTGTTGTTTTTCTCCTGTTAACCTTTTTTTTTTTTTTTTTTAATAGTGGTGGGATCTCACCCAAGAACATAGAAAGGGAGAGGGAAATTCTTTTTCCTCCCCTACAGTTTAGTGACTCATGATGGGACATGCCCTCTGGAGCCTGCAGATAAGTATCCTGGAAAACTGGCAGAAGCTGTTAAAGGAAATGCTTCTTCTTATTTAAATACCTGCTTGCACCATGGAGGCCTGAGATTTCACCTGCGCCACCTCCTCCTGAAATGAGACCCAACTTTTTAACCAATCTAATCTATTCTCAAGATTGAGGAAAGCGCTGCTGTTTGTAGCAGGCATCATGGCTTCAAGGTGCCGCCCAGGCCCTCAGGACTTGTCGTCCCAAGGGAGTCACCACGGTGTACTCCGTGGCATCTGGAGGTGTTCCTACAGATGATGAGCAGGCTTCTAGGCTAGAGAGGGAGGTCATGATGGCTGCACAGAAGGCACTGGACCCATACAATATACTAGCCCCAAAGGCAGCTTCAGGCACCAAGGGACACCCTAATTTAGTCCCATCTATCACCAACAAGCATCTGTGAAGAGGACAACGGTGCCCTCATCTGGTTCTGGCTGCACAGAGGCAAAGCCCAGCGAATGCCCTGGCTGTGGAACCCCTTATAAGCACTAACTTATAGGTGTGTTCTGTGAACATTTTTCTTTCCAATCAAGACTGGCCATTGCATTGACTCCTTCTCCCCCCACCCCCGCCAAAAAAAGACAGAGACTAGTTCAGTGAAACTATAGAGCAATCTATCAACCAACTCAGCTTCTGGACTATAAAATGAATCTGAAATTTCAAAGGCAGACCCGAAAGGAAGCAGACTATGGCACCGCAAAATACGCTTCTTTGGCATAAGGATTATTTTGAGCTGATCATTTTTAAGAAACAGGATATACAGCAAAAGCTCTGGAAATCTAGTGAAAGCTCTTTTATATGGGAAATCTCCATTAGTAAGGGTATTTCCCTTACCAGAAAGACAAAGATGACTCTACTTCATAACAACCTTACTCCTGTTTAGCTGAAGAAGGTACTCAAGTGAGAGCCTGGCCTATTTGGGAAGTTACTCAGTTCTTTTGGGTATCTCACGTATACAGGAGGCATACATGTTATTAAACTTCTGGTTTTTTCCTGTTTTAAAAAAAAAAAGAAACGTTCTGGCAGGATTTCTAGGAAATAGTGACTGTTATTTTGTTTTTAAAGTGTTTTCTGAACAGTAGTCAGTAAGTGCAGTCATTTAACACAAACCACTTCCCATTTGGCATTTAGCTTTGGGCCACCAGCAGCTTGCAGATCAAGGGCTTGGACACCTTGGTTATGCAAATTAAAAGTGTTAGAGAGTTCAGTTATTTGTTCCTAAGAATCAAAATAAAGTCTTTGATTCTGTAAACAATCTTCCTTTTTTCTCCAACCAAACATTGTGGGGTCTTAAAAGTTACTAAGGACATAAAATAATAAACTTTGTTCTAATGTACTTAAAATTTGAGATAGCTATAAAGATTCACTGTTATAGCAACCTTCAACAAAACTATTATGCAGAGGAAGAAAGTATCCTCTGTGTATTTCAAGCAGTCAAAAAAGAAAATTTCAAGTACATGTTTTCACAACTGAGTGCCTTAAGGATTAGATTTATCTTTCTCATTTTATTTTCTTTACTACAATTTCCTTAATCTCTAATATTTTTAATTCTAGTGAATAAATTCTGACTCACAATATTATACATGCTACTGGAAAATTCACATTCAGAGATTCATATACACTCCAAGCATTTAAAAGAACCTAAGCCTTTTCATTAAAAATACTATCCACCTAATTATCTTTTGTGTGTGGAAAGCATCTAAACATTTTCATCTGTGTATACAGCTGTACTTGAAAGGGCAATTGATCAAAAAATTTTTCTACTGTATACTTTTCATTTGTCTTTCTAGCACTTGTTCTGATAATGTCTTCTCACGTGTGCTGACGATCTGCATTCTCACCTGCCTGCTGTCTCGGTAATATCCTGCTATATAGCATCTTTACCTTGTGACCTCACTCTGTTTACTGTTATTTACCAAGAGTCATATCTAAAAGCTATGCTTCTGTTCACATTGCTCGAAACCGACCTGCTTGACCCCAGTAAATAGCATCTATAGGCGTGCTTCCTAGGCAAGTATTAAAATTAAAACCATTAACGCAATCTAAGAATATGGATAACTGGAACAGGCCCTCTTAAAGCTCTTCTAATGCTTATTTTATGAACCTGCTATAGTTACATTAAAAAAACAGGATGTTAAGCAATCTGCTATGCAAAGAAAGGACTTATGATGGAATAATGATCATCAACAACTTTTAAAACCATATTAATAAAGACTGGTGTTTCAGTTAGAAATAAGGCATTTCCTTATAGATTTGGAAGACTGAAAAAGAACAGTATTCTAGGGCCTGCACCACCCAAGCAATCCCATATGGCATAAATACAATAGAAATTAACTTCTTAACCTAAAAAATAATACACAGTAATAAAGTAAAAATTGATAAATCACAAAATTAGGTAATTTAATATTTAGGCTATAATGCGCATTTTACTAAAAATTTGATTCATATGAAGAATTAAAGGCTATATGATATGCATATTACATAAACTTGATTAATATGAAAGTTTTAAAATTCTCTTCTCTGTCATTCTGAAATCTCTCTGAATGTTACTGTCAGCATCATGAAACACTTAGTGCTAGTTATCTTGAAATTAAGTACAACCAACCCAAATCTGGGAGTAAACGCCAAGTATTTTCTCAGATCCGTACTGTGATATTTTTCTCAAATAGAATGAAGCGTGTCACATATAACCCACCCTTTTGTTTGGCTAATCCTGCTGACTTATACTTACTGTTATTACTTATTCTAATACAGAAAACCCAAAGATCTGTAATAAGTGGTACTGAAAAATTAGAAAAACTTTCATTAGACATAATTTAAATACCAGAACTGGAGTGGATACAGAAATGGTCATAAAGAGCACAGAGTAGTTGATAGCAGTCTTAGGAAGTGCTTCTTAAAAAATTGAAAGATATGTTTACTATGATGAAAGGCTTTCTCTGCATATCCCTAAATCAGGGTGTGCGCCCCACTTCCTTGGTTAGGTGACAATACAAAAGAAAATAACTTCGGAATATTTATTACGTCGGTATTTCAGTTTTGTAGAAACATGCTAAACGCACGATGAAGAAAATAACACAGTCTCAATAAAGTGACCACGTAATGCCACCCCATGGAGAATGGCTCCCCAGGTATAGAACTGTAGGTATTTCCTTATGTCTACTCCATAATAAAACTATTTAAATAAAATTTAAACATCAGAAGTTATAGTTGTGATAAAAATTTCACTTGACTTTGAAGCAGAAGTCTTGAGTCATGAGAAAGCACTCTTTCACAGCAAGTTATAGTATTACTGGCAGCATATACATAGGTGACGTGAGACAATCACTATTTCCCAAAGGAAGGAGCCATGGACGCATCGAATGATTTATATAAAGACTACATAACTTAATATACTGCAATATTTACAGAATTGTAGAAATCTAAGAAAACCTTTATCCTCATTTCTTAAGAATATTCATTTGAAGAAACATTTTGGCATTAATTGGTATGATAATTACTTACCTATTTCTTGTGCAGAACCAACTGAACAGGTGCAGGTTAATTTCTCTTTATGTATAACCAGAATAAAAATTTAAACACTGCAAATCCTCAGTGAATAATAATTCTCTTGCAAACTCAGAATTTTATAATAAGGTAGTCATCCCACTCTAAAAACTTCAGAATGTTTATATGGGATTACTCTCCCTAAAACTAAAAAGTGAAACATTAAGAAAGAAAAATTTAAAGCAATCTAGTTAATACCTTTGTTTTTAAAAACAAACAAAATGTTATAAACCTTTAAAAATCCACTTTTGAGCACTTAAGTTTCCGAAATCAAGCATATTATACGATGTGCTACTTGTGACTTGTAAAGTAGCAGCATGGGGGATCTCTTAATTGCATTATGTACACAGGTCCTTGAGGAGTCTACAAATAAAAATCATATTCAACTTTCATCACGATATCAGAAATCTTTTAAAATCTAATATACTATCATTTTAGATGTTTTCTGCATTTGGTTACCACTAAAATGCTTTAAAGATAATGTAAAAAGCATTTCTTCCCTTTTCTTCCTTCCCACCAAAAAATTTCAAACTTTATGTATGAGGCATTTTCTTATATAATTTGCATTTCAAAGCCAGCTCCAAAAAATAGATAATCCAAAGCCTTAAGTACAAGTTTAAAAAAATAGCGTATACCACTGAAAATGAAGTAAGAAACTATTTTCTTTTTAACTGAAATACTAAGTATTTTAAACTTTGTATAAATAACACACACAGACTGCCCCTCTACCATACCACACTCCTTAGGTACGGCGTCTAAAGAGGAGTAGCGCTAAAACAAAGGATGACAACAACCAACACTTACATGTATACTCTCATTCTTCTTAGACACATACATTATGAATTTTCTACTGGCATTCTTGAATAAAGTTAACAAGCATACTTTTTCACCAATTTATTCTCATTTCTCCCTTGTATATAAGAATCTCTAACAAAAGGAAATGTCTTCAAGGATTTCTGAAATCCCTAAAATATTCTTTAGCAAAAAAAAAAAAAAAAAAAAAAATCCTAACCTATCAGGCATCTCAATAAGCATATACATTTAAAAAACAATCTATTTTATGGCTTATGCTTCAATTTAATGCATGACCAAAGTCCCAGGGATTGAAGAATCTTATTAGCAGCCAAGAGCTAAATGGATGACAATATTCCTCACATTGTAATCTCAAAATTTTTAAAGAAAACTATTCACTATAGTCTTAGAAAAACTTGGAGATAATTCTATTTTAAAAACATACTTACCACAAACAAATACAAGGGAGACAAATAAGAAAATAGATTGTGTTGTATCTTTGTAAACTTGTTCCATTTCAAAATGTATTCTTTAGGGTCGGGGAAATTTCCTATACAAGTGAAACTAAATATTTGTTCCCTTTGCTTTGAAAAATATTTACAGTACATAGAACTACAAGCTAAAAGTGTACATCTGCTTATATTGCTGGCCAGTGATATAAATGAACAAGAACACAAGGTGCTTATTCAATTATCTGAGCATTATAATTTGTATAGTGATGTTATTGTAGGTCAACTATGGAAAAATTAGAAAACATTAATGAACACCAGCCCTTGTGTAAAACACCATACAAGATGCCAAGGTATTATACATTCACTGTGGTAAAAACTGTACATATGTATTCTGTGCATCTTCAGCATTGCAAAATTTACATTACAATTTTTTCATCTTTCAAAATTCTGAGTTCAAAAAAGTCTATTTTTTTCTTTTGCCAGAGAAAAGTGATGTTAACTGATTGATTGGGTCTGTGAAACTGCTTATAAAATTCTTTGCTAAGGTCTTTTCATCAATGTCTTTTACTGATGTCCTCGTGAAGAAAAACTAAATTTTGCAAGTTTTGAACAGATATTTCCACATCTTTGCTGGCTAGCATCATGATGTACATAATAATTGTATATGTAATAATAGTCCACAGTAATGTGAAATACAAAACTTTGTTCTGTTAAGTCTATTTTGGTCTCAGAGCGAAGTTCATTTCTTTCATCCAGCCATGTTGTCCCTTATTTGATCAACTCGAAGAGCTAGGTCTCTAAAAGAGGGACGCTGATTTACATTATTGTTCCAGCATTCAGTCATAATCAAATAAATCTATAAAAGAGAACATAAACCAAAATTATAATGAACACAAGGTGCCATCTTTTAATTGATGAAGACATGAACGGAGAACTAACTTAATTTTCCTATGTAGGCTTATGTCATGGCTATGCCTAGATCCACAGTCATATGATTATCCAAAAGCTTAGCAAATTAAATGTCATCAAGTGACGTGAAATCCTTGTGAAAAGGGAATGAAAACATCTGATGAATGTGGATAAAAAATGTTTTGTGGGGGGCGCCTGGATGGCTCAGTCAGTTAAGCATCCAACTCTTGATTTTGGTGTGGGTTATGATTCCGGGGTGTGGGACTGAGGCTGACTTCAGGCTCCAGGCTGAGTGCAGCCTGCTTAAGATTCCCTCTCCCTCTCCCTCTGCCCCTCCGCCTCTTGAAAACACGGGCTCTTCTCTCTCAAAAAAAAAAAAATGTTTGTTTTTTTTTTGTTACCTCATCTGGGCATCCATCTGGTCTTGGTAATCTTCCATTATTCTTTAGGAGTTCTATCAAATGAAACACAATCATCTGTCCTTGTTTGTCATTGCCAATCATACGCATAAATTCCTGCAATATAAATCCACTTTTCAATAAGTTTTTTTTTTTTGGTATATTTAATTTGAACCAGAATTCTTTCTCAACTTCTAGTAAATGTGAAAAATTCTGTATATGTATGTTTTCCTATATGCTTGAAACCTTTTAAAAACAAACTATTTTGAAGATCAAACCTTCCTTTTAGTCATATTTCAGAAAAGACAGTGCCATTTCCATAACTATAATATATTTGACACAAATTCCCTGAGAAGAGCCCAAAAGAAGTGAACTAAAAGATGTTTACTTTGGTTTTTTGATAGTTGTCTTAACACATCATATTATATTTCAACTGAAATAAAATTTAGATTGTAAAAGAGAACATAATAAAAAGAACACAGAATGAATATTTAAGCATAAATGCAATGGAGATAAAATGCTCGTATGTACAAAATTCCTAAAATTAAAGTCTGAACTATGAGCTAGAGAAACATTTACAACAAACGCATCGCTTATTGAAATACAGAGAATTCTTACAAGCTGGTAAGAAAAATTACTAACATAATAAAGGGCAAAAGCACATGAGATAACGCACACACACATATACTGATTTCAAATACCCAAAAACTATGTACTCAATCACACTAATGGGAGAAATACAAATTAAAATCAAATAACTATAACTTCTATCAATTTGACAAAACTGCATAAAATACTAGCAAATGATAAAATGTATGCTCTTATGCACTGTTATTCGGAGTACAATCTGGTATAGCTTTTCTGAAAAACATTTCGAAATAATCAAAAACGTTTGAAAGAGTTCCTAATCTTTTACTTATAATTACACTTTTATTGTAAGGTGATAAGAGATAAATATTTATGTATGACAATGTTCACTATGTTTATTGAAGTATTACTTAAAAGACTGAAAAATGGAAAAGAACTGAAAAATGGAAAACTGGAAAGGAACTATAGCATGGATATTTACTTGTATTAGTAAATACTTACCACAAATACAATTTCGAACTTTTGGATAGCATTTTATTGTAAGGATATAGTTTCTGATATTTTCCTTTTTTAATTATCCTTTATTAAAAAAATATAGAATAGACAGGGAAAACTATTTTTAAACGTTTAACTTTTTCAATAACTTCTGGAATGAATCAATTAATTAGGTTTACTAAAAACCTTTTGAAAATGCAAGTTAATTTAATGAACAAGTTTAGGGTTATTTTGTTGGATGTTGTCTTCAAATCACCAATAAGAGGGTATAAAATGAGTCCTAAGCTTACTATTATTCTCTGGGAGAAGCTTTTCCCACGTTAAAAAAAGCCGATGGTACATAAAAAGCACACTGACCGCTGGTGGACTTTTACTCTTCTCGATGTATGTGAAAAGTTCATACAGAACCACTCCAAAGCTCCAAACATCTGAAGCCACAGAAAACTTGCTCTCTGTCAGTGATTCTGGAGCATACCTATAATGTATGGAAAGCATTTGTAAGACGGTTTCTTGAATTATAATAGCACTGTATGGTGACAGATGATAGCTATACCTGTGAGCACAATGTAACACAGACTTGTCGAATCACTACACGGTACGACGAATGTAATGAACTAGACTTCATTAAAGAAAAAAAAATTATGTGATATGCCAACTCTAAATTTAACCTGAAAATCATTGGATTAAAAAGGGTATAAAGAACAGTTAACATAAGTAGGCCTAAAGCTGCCATGCTCAAAAACGCTCGCTTGCAAGGTTGACAAGTGACTGGTGCCTGGGAACTAGATTTCTGAAGGGCTGCCACAGCTCCTAAATGGCAAGGGAGGCTCACTGTGCCTGAAATGTTTCTGCAAACAATATGCTTTACAATGAACACCTGTCTTCCTTCTGGCTGTCTGGAATTGTGGTACATGCCAGGCAGAGATTTTGTTGGGGGAATTACACGTGTCCCGTGTGACTTTTCTGGGACAGGACCCTTGAAAGTTTGTGTTTTCCTCCAGGTGTTGCCTCAGATGGCTTTTCCCTTCACTGATTTTACTTTATATCTGTTCTCTGAAACGCATCACAGCCATGAATATGACTGTATTCTGAGTCCTAGGAGTCCTCCTAGTGAATCATCAAGCCTGCGGATGGTCTTGGGAAACTGCCAAAGATAACTAAGTATCTTCCTGGAACTCTAAAGTACCTGCAAAGTACCTTCCAGGTACTGAAATTTAAAAAAAATAAAATAAGCTGCTCTTTGCAGGCTAAAACTTGAAATGAATCAAGATAAGTTTCCAACTGGAAAAAAAAAAAAAGCTTCTAAACTGGAACAAGACTAAAAGCTATTAATATAAGCACCTGTTAATCAGAAGGGGGTAGGGAGGAGTGCCTGGGTGGCACAGTCAGTTGAACATCCAGCTTCTGCTCTGGTCATGATAAGATCAGATCATGATCTCACGGTTCCTGAGATTGAGCCCTGCATCAGGCTCTCTGCTCTTGGCATAGAGCCCGCTTTGGATCCTCTGTCTCCTTCTCTCCCCCTCTCCCCTGCTCACGCTCTCTCTCTCTCTCAAAATAAATAAACTTAAAAAAAAAAAGTGGTGGGAGAAGGAAGCAAAGACACTGGGGAAAACAGTGTCATTGTCTCCTCAAGTCTCAACACTATCCAAGGGAGGATTTGGGCTAATGGAATGTGAATATCATGGTTCCATTGTTAAGTTATCCTTATTATAGAAGATAGTGACAAAGATCTGTTTTAGACTGGTGAGATTAACTATATGAATTATGCAAATTTAATACCTCCTTCAAAATCCGATTTAAGCTTCCTCACTTCCACAGATCCTTCTCTGACTACTCAAGGTCTTAATGAGCTCATGTTACTCAGTTTCTATAGTATTTATTGTTGATACTATAGAATTAACCATGCTTTTTTATATATATTAAGTTTTTAAAAAATTCTTATCTTTAAATGTATGTTAGTTTTATCCCACAAATGGAATAAAACATTCTTGAAGACATTCTATTTCCCCAACATTTGCAAAACAGTCTCTTCCTTTGGTTTTCACGAAAGCACTGTCTACAATTTCCTCCGTCATCTCCAAGGCTGTTTTCCTCTCTCCCATCACTTACGTAAGGATAAATACAAATCACAAAGGAAAAAAAAAATCAATTCTCCCTGTGGAAAATGAGGGAAAAGACTCTTTCTCCTCTTAGAGCATTTACTTTAGAAAATTTATCATTGTAAATTCTTTGTGTCTTTTGAAATATAGGTAATTTTTTTTTTAAAGCTTTTGCTTAAAAGCCTCTTGCCAGCTGTATGATCCAAAAATGTTTCTCAAGAACCTGGGAACCACCTCTCCGGAACGTAATCATCAAAGAAATAGCACCCAACCTCCCAGTTTTTGTGGGACAGTAAGAGTTTAACTTCCGGCAGGTGCCTCCTTCCAAGTTGCAAAACTAGCTCCTCCCATACAAATATGAGAAGTCTATCTGTCCTGTGGGTGATGACAATTAGTTAACACAGACAGTCACTTAAGATAAACTATGTGTGATGTCAACTTCTCTTACTTGAGGACTAGCTATTGTTTATCTTGACAACATGTACGTAATGGGTTGAATCTGCTTGGCCACAGAAGGAGGTGAGATTTCTTTCTTGTCTTTACAGTCTCTTAGCAGATCACTTGTGTGATGCACATGACGCTCAGGGTTAAAGCTTATTCAGTAATAAAACTTTCTTTTCTATCTTTGTGCAGAGGTTTACTGAATTGGGAGGAGATTTCATTTCTAATTATATTTCCCCAACACTTTCCTTCTCCATTTTCTAAGTTAGGGTTTCCCAAGGTTCTATCATCAAACCTTTTTGTCAAAACTTTCCATTAGATAACATTCATCCACCTATATACTAATGTCTCCTAAATTTATAACCATATTTTCGAACTTTCTTTTGTGTTTCGACTTACTGAACATTTCCATATTAAATAAGGTTCTTTAGGCAAAGAGAACTCCATTCCCACTTTTCCAAAACCTGCTGGTTATTTTACTTTCCTTATGCATTGAATGCCATCAACAATCTAGCTTACTTCCCAGGTGGAAATCTTAAGATTTTTTTTTTTTTCTTTTGATTTGAGAGCGGGAAAGAGAAGGCACTCATATGAATGGGAAGAGGGGCAGGGGGAGAGTGAAAGAATTTTTTTTTAATGTTTACTTATTCTGAGAGAGAGAGAGAGAGAGAGAGAGAGAGAGAGAGAGAGAGATTGACCAAGCAGGGGAGGGGCAAAGAGAGAGGGAGAAAGAGAATCCCAAGTAGGCTCTAAGCTGTCAACACAGAGCACAATGCACAGTTCAATCTCATGACCATGAGATCACAACCCGAGCCAATATTAAGAGTCAGACGCTTAACCGACTGAGCCATCCAGGCACACCACAGGAGAAAGAGAATCTTAAGCATGCTCCAGCTCAGCGTGGATCCTCCATGAATCCAAAAGCCTGCTTCAACAGAAAAATATTCTAGCAGGAGCATTTTTCCTTTATTTTTTTAAAATTTTTAATGTGTATTTATTTTTGAGAGAGACAGACAGAGAGACAGAACGTGAGCAAGGTAGGGGCACAGAGAGAGAAACAGAACCTAAAGTAGGCTCCAGGCCCTGAGCTGTCAGCACAGAGCCTGATGCGGGGCTCAAACTCACAAACTGTGAGATCATGACCCGAGCAGAAGTCGGATGCTTAACTGACTGAGCCATACAGGTGCCCCTCCTTCAGTTCTTAACACCAACACTTAGGACAAGCTAAAACTTGTTGTTAGCCTAAAACAAAAAGCACTTTTGAATAACAAAAGCAATGTAGATAGCAAGATTACATGAAATTATAACTGTTTAAAAGATATGATGGCTATATCTCATGTATAAAAACTGTATGAGTTCTCTTTAATACTTCAGATTTAGTGTTCATTACTCAATAAATTAGTTAAAACCTATTTTATCAACTCATACATCTGAAATATTTATACAAAATTTACCCTCATTTCATTATATAAAACATTTAACACTTGCTAATATAAAAATAAAACTATTCCAACGGCCTAATTAATTTTTGGCAGTATATAGCTTTCCATTCCATTAAATACACAGGAAAATTTTGATCATGATAAAAATGATGTTATTTCTGATTTTTACACTAACTTATTTAATGTTTCTCCAAAGTCAAACATGAGTTTGATACATACGTCTCCCCAACACAATTACTAAAGGAATAATAAACATTTTACCGTATACATTACTTCATATATTCTAATCTTAGCTACGTTTTATTCTGTATTATTTATTGCAAACTAAGTAATAAGAAAGGACTTATCTTATTTTCATAACAGTATAAGATTAATTATACAAGATATGTATCATCTTAAGCTTATCTTGGCTGCCCTTGTGATTTATTTTTCCAGACATGCAGGGAGAAATAGAGGGCCCAAAGCTTACATAATTTGGGGCCTTTCTTTATAACAAAAAATACAAAATTAAGTATGAAACTGAGTATTTAAAAATAGAAAAGAAGGAATCTTGAAAGGAAGGTGCTCTGGTGAATATGCTTTATTATAAACATGGCTCCACACATGTGTCCTGCAATTTATTTTTTTAAATAATATTTCACAGTTTTTTCTTTTTAATGTTTTATTTTATTTTTGAGAGAAGACAGAGCCAGAATGTGAAGCAGGATCCAGGCTCTGAACTGTCAGCACACAGCCTGACGTGGGGCTCGAACTCACGAGCTATGAGATCATGACCTGAGCCGAAGTCGGACGCTCAACAGACTGAGCCACCCAGGAGCCCCTAATATTTCACAGTTTTAACACACTTACTTCTAGAGTTGAACAATAAAGTCAGGTTTTTAAAAAACTTTTAGTATATTCCCAGAAACTGAGAAAAGGAATGACTTTAATGATTTCACTTTTGAAAATCAAGGGGTTTAGTTCTTTACTTTCAATAAATTTCAAAAAAAGAATGGATTTAATGAAGTTGCCAGGTAAGAGTTAATTTTAATGGTACTTCATTGTATACTTTTTTGCTCCTTATCTCAGAAAGAGTCACAGAAATGAATATTGTTATAACAAAACTCTTTCCATTCCTATATACTTATTTACACAACTTTTCTCAGTGTTCACATCTACAAAAAGGCAAAATAAACAGAATTTAAGCTGAATCTGGTCCCATGATAGAAATTAATATTCATACAGGGATATATGAACTAATCGGAGGGGAAAATAGCTCCATTTATCTTATTAAGAAATACCTCCAGGGGCACCTGGGGCGCTCAGTCGGTTAAGCGTCTGACCTCAGCTCACGACAGTTCCTGAGTTCAAGCTCCACATAGGGCTCTGTGCTGACAGCTTTCGGAGCCTGGAGCTTGCTTGGGACTCTGTCTCCCTCTCTCTCTGCCCCTCCCTCGCAAGTGCTCGCTTGCTCTCTCTCTCTCTCTCTCTCTCTCTCTCTCTCTCTCTCTCAAAAATAAACATAAAAAAAAGAAGTGCTTCCAATAAAAAACTTTAAACAATTATCCAATTTGTAATTTATTTATATTGCATTGGAACACTGTATCCTGATAATAACTTCAATGATAACCCAACCCAGAAGAGAAATGTGAATACTTCTGAGTTTTGTGGTCACAGGAAATTTAAAAGTTAATTTCAATTTACAGTAGCTCCCCCCCTCATCCACAGTTTTGCTTTCTTGGGTCTCAGTAACTAGTGGTTAACCACAGCCCAGATGCAGATGATCCTAACACCACGTCACAAGGCTTACGCCATCCACCTCACTTCATCTCATCATACAGGCACTTTATAACTCACAAAGAAAGGTGAGTTCAGTACAAAAAGATACTTTGAGAGAAAACAAGAGAGAACAATTTCACATAACTTTATATTGTTATAATTATTCTACATTATTAGTTGAAACAATGAGAGTGAAAACACAAATAACCTCTTAGTGTTATTATGAAAATACCTTTGACTTCCGGGACCCCCTAAAACGAGAACCTGGTGTCCCCACACTTTGAGAATTTCTGTTCTCCACCAAAAGTAGATCTCTCTTCCTAAAATATGAATCTCAACATGATATTCCCTTGGATGAGGCCTGTAATTTCCTACCTACACACGGTCTACTGAATGAGGCTTGAACTCATCAACACGGCGTACCAGGCTCAATCCCTTTCGGGCCGCCATCACTCCCCGTTTGCTCTGGGACTGTGCCACTCACTTCCAAGTCCCTGACCCTCTAGTTCTGGTCTTCCTCCTCAGGGAACACCTTTGCTCTTCTCTACCTGGTAAACTATTAATCAGTAATTGAAATGTCACTTCCTGGTTGTAGTTTTCTCGGATTAATTTAAACCCTCAGGGGAAATATCCACATTCTTATGTTTTCCCATTATATTCTTCATTATTGCACTTATGATATAATGATTGCAATGACTGGCCACACTGCAATGACTGACCACACATTTGATTTTTTTTTTTTTTTTTTTATCTATGAGCTCTGAAAGGGAAGGGATAATGCGTAGTGGACCTGTCGGCTGAATATGCCTGCCACATCAAACATTTCCTTTTTAGTCTGGTTTTCTTAGTAACCAGGCACAGTTGTTGTTGTTGTTGTTGTTGTTGTTGTTGCTTTTCTGATGCTGACCCTATCTTCATATCCCAAGCTCCTTGTATGGTGTTTGGAACAGTAGAAACTTAATAAATGTTTATCATATTAAGTATGGCCAAACTGCTTAAAATCCATATAACTAATCTTTATGGATTTCTAGTTAATTCCATTTAACTTCTTTAATTTCTCATCCTGGAAAAAAAGAATTAAATTCATGTATCAATGGACATGTCCAAAGCAGATAAGTATAGATGAGTCTTATTTTCTAGTTTCCTTATACTCTAAAAATAATTAGATGATGATATCACCAGGATATTCCTTAAAACTGTTATTATTATGAAAAATTTCAACCATACACAAATAGAGAACAAGAGACATTCATTTCCTGCCTTGTTTTATTAGCCACCCCCCCATCTCTACCCCACTGAATTGATATGAAGTGAATTATGGACATGAGAGTATTTCAGTCATAATTATTTCAGTATGCATTTCTAAAAGATAAGGGCTTTTCTTTAAAATACTCACAATGTCATTAAATATTACTCTTCTGTATAGTAAGATTTTATTTTAATACCAGTTAATTAACTTACAGAGTAATACTAGTTTCAAGTGTAAAATATGGTGACTCAACATTTATATATAACACCCACTGCTCATCACAAGTGCACTCCTTAATCCCCATCACCCATTTAACAACCCCCACATCCCCCTCTGATAACCATTTGTGTGTTCTCTGTATATAAGAATACGTTTCTTGGTTTGTCTCTCTCTTTTTTTTCTCCCTTTGTTCATTTGTTTTGTTTCTCAAATTTCACATGAATGAAATCATATGGTATATGTTTTTCTCTGAGTTATTTACTTAGCATAATAATCTCTAGCTCCATCCACGTCTTGCAAACGGCAAGATTTCATTGATTTTATGGCTAATACTCCATTGTACATATATACCACATCCTTTTTTATGCACATTAATTTTATTTCCAATGACACTGGGGTGTATAAAGTGAAATGTGAAGTCTCTCCTAATCACATTCCTCAGCAGTAATCAGTATTTCTAGTTTCCATTCTTTTTTTTTTTTTTTTTTTCTTTAGAAAGAGAGAGTGTGCCAGCAGGGGAGAGGCAGAGAGAGAGAGAGGATCTCAAGTAGGTTCCACACTCAGCAATAATCCATTTGTTCTAAATCACTTGTGTTTTCTTACCTAATTTCCTTCCAGACTAACAATTTGTAATAGCTGGGATAAGTTGTAAAATTTACAGATACAAAATAAGTGAAGATAACTAACAGATACGGATGGGCAATGAACTTAGCAGTAGCTAACTAAATAATCTATATATTTCTAATAAGTCTGATGAATCTCAAATTTTCATAAATGGACAGTTTTAGTGTTTATATTAGTAATTCTAACTTGCAAGTCAGAAACCCAAAATGTAAATAAAACATAAAAATGCAAATAAAACCAAAAAAAACCCCATCCCTTAACAGAAACATCTGATTTAAACAACATAATCTTAATAGTATTATTTTAGCAGATAAATAAACCAGAATTAAAGTCTATTTAGATTTTATCACAAATCAAAACATTTAAATACATTTTCAGCAATTCATCCCTATAAAACAAAATGCACCATTAATGAACTAAGACATAAAAAAAGACCTTGCATCGAAGCACAAATCAATAAAAACAACAATGTACTCCACATAAAAAATCAGGTTTGTATGCTCCTCACAATTCACAATTTTAAGTGAAGATCAAAAATTACCTTTAGCTTTGGGGCACCTAGGTGACTCAGTCGGAGAAGCATCTGACTCTTGGTCTCGGCTCAAGGTCATGATCTCACAGTTTGAGTTGGAGCCCTGCATTGGGCTCTGTACTGACAGCGTGGAGCCTGCTTGGGATTCACTCTCTCCCTCTCTCTGCCCCTCCCTCGCTCACTTTCTGTCTGTATCTCTCAAAATACATAAACTTAAAAAAACTACCTTTAGCTTCAAATTGCTATAAAATGTTCAGTTAATGCTGGATTAAAGCACCATCATGGTTAAGAACGCTTAGGGGAGCCCGGGTGCCTCAGTCAGTTAAGTGTCTGACTTCAGCTCAGGTCAGGATCTCCCAGTTCATGAGTTCCAGCCCCACATTGGGCTCTGTGCTGACAGCACAGAGCCTGAAGCCTGCTTCAGATTCTGTCTCCCTCTCTCTCTCTCTCTCTCTCTCTCTCTCTCTCTGCCCCTCCCCCACTCACACTCTCTGTCTCAAAAATAAACACTAAAAAAAATATTAAAAAAAAAAAAGAAAACTTAAAAGCACAAATTCTGAGAACAGACTATCTGGGTTTTGAATCCTAATTCTGCCATTTGTCGGTCTTTTGACCTTGAGCAAGCTATTTAATCTGTCTACACTTCAGATATGCTTAAGATGGACAGAATACATATTCTCCAAGGGTTGTCGTAGAGATTAGATGAGATAATCCATGAAATGCATTTAGCCCAATGTAAGCATGATAAATTTTTGCTATTATTATAAATCTATAAATGATAAACTATGAATAATAGTAAATTTTCGCTAAAATATACTCACCAGAATATGGGACTTTCACCAGGTTCTTTCACTTTGTAGTATTCTTTGTCTTGTGGCAAGACTTTGGTTAAACCAAAATCTCCAATTTTAACCCTGTTTTCATTCTCCACCAATATATTCCTTGTTGCCAGATCCCTGTGGATATACCTTTTTGTACCAAGATACTCCATGCCCTATGGATGAAATAACATTTTTATTTCAGCTAAGTTTTACAAAGATAAATAATTTAAATGGTCTTTCCTCTATATGTTTCCTTAATTATCAAAGAAAAACTCTAGAGGACTTTGTAACAATTACTTTAGCATGTTCTCTTTACTTACAACAAATAGGCAGGATATTAAGTACCTTGCATATCTGAGATGTATACTGCAGAAGTTTTTTATGATCTATCCGTTCTTTATGTTTTTGGAGATAATCTCGTAAACTTCCATATGGTAAATATTCCATAATTAATCTTAAATTACGCCGGCCTTTTAACATACAAAGGGGAACACAATATTTTACTTTGTCACATTTTATTGTTAGATAATAGAAAACAAACATACATAAAAATGACTTAAAATATATAAACTCTGAGTCTAAGGTAACAAAACTTGATTATAAATTAAGTGATGTAATAGTTAAGAACACAAGCTTTTTGAATCAAAAAGTTTTGAGTAAATTCCTAGCAGTGCTATTGCTGGGTCATAGGATAGATCTATTTTTAATTTTTTGAGGAACTGAGGAGGGCACCTGTTGGGATGAGCACTGGGTGTTGTATGGAAACCAATCTGACAATAAATTTCATAAATAAATAAATAAATAAATAAATAAATAAAGTAAGGAAAAGAAGCTTTAAAATAGTTATGGTTTAATCTTATGTAACCCTTTCTGCAAACCCAAATAGGCTGATGAAAATTTCCTTTCTCCTCATCTGTAATGAGCAAAAAGTATCCAATTTAAAAAATATTTTCATAGAAGGGTGCCTGGTTGGCTCAGTCAGTTAAGCCTCCAACTCTTAATTTTGGCTCAGGCCCTGATCTCACGGTTTGTGAGTTTGAGCCTGTCATCAGGCTCTGCACGGACAGGTCAGAGCATGCTTGAGATACTCTCTTTCTCTCTCTGCCTTCCCCACACCCTCAAAAATAAACAAACATTTAGCTTACAATCACCAGGCACAATCTGCAGTGACATAAACACTTCTCTCCTTGGTCACTGGCATATTAGAAGTCCAGACCTTGAGACATTATAGGTTTCTATTACCCAGGATGCCAAGGACATACCTTGAGTTCAAAATAGGTTTCAATGGGCAACATACCAGCACTGTAGCACACTCCCTTGTACTTGACAATGTTGTCATGCTGCAGGGATTTAAGGATTTCAATTTCTCTTTCAAAGTCTCTCAGGTGCTCCTCAGTACTGTGCTGGAGCTTCTTCACGGCCACCACCTCCCCAGTGTTGTCTTGTAGAGGGTCATACCGGCACATCTCCACACTGCCAAAATTGCCCTAAACGGCACATCACAAGAGGATAGAAATCTCAAGTTTTCCAGAGAAATTACTAATGAAGTTTAATTAGGCGAAAGTCCAGTAGCTAGAATTAGCAGACATATCTCTAAGCTTACATTAGGCAACTTTCAGAATAAGAAAAGGAAATAATATTTCAACAGGTAGGTAGTAAATCTATAAATTTGATTTCTTCAAAAGGAATTATAGGCTGAAATATAAACAACTTCAAACAAGCATTTAAACAAATCATGAACATGATTTATTAAGATAAGCCAAGATAATTCCTAAATCTCTATCACTAATTTCCAGGATGATCTTTGCTTCTTCACAATATACCCTTTGATATCACTGTCAGTGAGCTGGATGGAACAAGGAAGGGTCTGTTATGGACTGAGTGTCTGTGTTTCCCCCAAATTCCTATGATAAAGCCCTAACTACCAGTGGGAGTGTACTTGAAGACAGGGCCTGTGAAGAGGTGATCATAAAGTAAGGCCTTACTCCGATATGGCTGGTGCCTTTGTAAGAAGAGGAAAAGACACCAGAGCTCTCTACCACATGAAGACACAGCCAGGAAGGTGGCCATATGGAGGGAGGCCAAGAAGAGAGTATGCACTAGAAACTGAACCCTGCCAGCACCTTAACCTTAGACTTTCAGCCTCCAGAACTATGAGAAATAAATATCTGTTGTTTAACCCCCAGTGTATGGTATTTTGTTACAGCAGCCTGAGCAGACTAATACAAGGTTGATTTATTTGCTAAAAGTGGAACTCGCAGTTGAAAGGATATGGACGTTTCAAAGGTCCTTCACACATGCTGCAGCAGACACTTTTTTTTTTTTTTTCTTTTTTTTTTTTTTTTTTAATTTTTTTTTCAACGTTTATTTATTTTTGGGACAGAGAGAGACAGAGCATGAACAGGGGAGGGGCAGAGAGAGAGGGAGACACAGAATCGGAAACAGGCTCCAGGCTCTGAGCCATCAGCCCAGAGCCCGACGCGGGGCTCGAACTCACGGACCGTGAGATCGTGACCTGGCTGAAGTCGGACGCTTAACCGACTGCGCCACCCAGGCGCCCCATGCAGCAGACACTTTTGAAGGGGTCACCTTCACTAGATTTAAGCTCTAATAAGCAGTGGGAAAAATGTCAATTTTATCATATTCCTGCCAACACTAACCATTGTTAATATTTCTAAATCTTTGTCAATTTGACAGGCACAAATCAATCTCACTGTTTAAATTTGGAATGCCTCTACTTTCTTTTGGAAGAAGAAGGTAAAGGCAAACACTGTGTGGGAAGAAAGATTTAGGACAGGAAACCAGAAGAGAATGAAAATGTTTGGATGGGCAGTCACCACAGAAGAAATCAAATAAGGGAGAATAAAAGAACTATCAATTAAAACAGTCCTAAGTACCAGCTAATGTTGGAAATCAATTTGCAATGGAAACAATAAACATTTATATCTGATTTCTTTCTTAACAGTGTTCGAGAGTTGAAAACACAAATAGAAAAAAATAATTCAGAATTTTATTGTTCCTGCACCAGGAAATGACAGGGAAAGTTAAAACAGACAATCATGGGAGGGAAGGTGACAGCACTGTGGATAGCAGCGGAAGCAGAGTGTAACTGCTTACCAGGAGGTCTACCTCCTCTGGAAAACGAGAGTTGGATCTAGAAGGTGGCTCACAGGCTTCAGGAACAAGAAAGGGTCAAAGACACTGGCAATGACAAAGACACCAAAGGAGGATGTATGTGTTGGGAAGAGTCTAAAGATACAAAGTTACAGTCAAGAGGGAGATTTCAGGGTCTGAATTCCATAAGTAAGATTATTATAAGGGATTACAGAGTTCAAAGTGCACTCATTAACATGTTCACCGATTGAGACTGGGAAATTTAAAAAGGTGTTCAATGGATGCCCCAAATAATAGGAGGAGTAAGGTGAAGATGAAAACAAGGAGCACCAAAAGTACTTGAAATGTGGATTGCCAACCAAGATGTTGGCCAATGATGAGGAGAGACTAACCATATTCACATAGGAATATATGATGCTGGAGACTCTAACTGTGGAAAAGTAGCAGCAAGGTCCAGATCTGTGTGTCCCAGATCTGCATCAGAGAGTAACAGGTAATAAAGAGGATTTCCAAAAAGCTAGGTTTTAACTGAGGTGACGAGTAAAGAATATAAGTATATGAGGACGTGAGTATAAAAGATCACAAAAATAGGGGAGCCTGGGTGGCGCAGTCGGTTGAGCGTCCGACTTCAGCCAGGTCATGATCTCGCGGTCCGTGAGTTCGAGCCCCGCGTCAGGCTCTGGGCTGATGGCTCGGAGCCTGGAGCCTGTTTCCGATTCTGTGTCTCCCTCTCTCTGCCCCTCCCCCGTTCATGCTCTGTCTCTCTCTCTGTCCCAAAAATAAATAAACGTTGAAAAAAAAAAAAAAAAGATCACAAAAACACTCATTTTAGAATTCTGATAACAGAAGAAAGTTTTCACAATATTTTCTTAACTCTTTTTATGAATATTAAAATATACCATTATTTCTGTTGGTTTAAAAAATATGGAAATAATCTTGAGTACAAATCCCTCCTTTGAATATTTTTACCATGCTGCTAATTGAAAAGAATAAAAGAATGCAGTACACCAAAAATTGTGCTTTTATAAAATGAAAAAGTGATACGCACTTTTGTAGAGATGGTGTTTTAGATTGCTTCAATAAGGCAATACAAATAGCTAGACCACTGAACAATCAATTCTTTCAAATAAGCAAAGATGAAATTAATATTATATTGTCAAATGCAGCTAGAAAATATCTACATCAAAAAGGTACCACTAGGGGAGTCTGGGTGGCTCAGTCGGATAAGTGTCCAACTCTTGGTTTCTTCAGGTCACGATCTCAGGGTTCTGGTTCCTTGGCTTTGAGCCTGCCTGGGACTCCGTGCTGTCATTATGGAGCCTGCTTGGGATTCTCTCTCTCCTTACTCTCTGCTCCTCCCCCATTCACTTGCACACACGTGCTCGCTTTCTCTCTCTCTCCTTCTCTCTCAAAATAAACAAATAAATAAATAAACTTTAAAACTGAAAAAAAAATGCTACCACTAAGGACCATACCATTTTCCTTTCACTTCCTACAAACTAAATTACTGAGAAATACATACGGTTGTAAATATACTTTGAAAATGTCACCCTTACAGTCTCCTCAATTTACATTATGTTTAAAATAATGTTAAATCCAAAGAACTGTGTAAAAAAACTAAAAATGTTATAAAAAACAGGGAGGGGGACAAAAGAGAAGAGACTCATAAATATGGACAACAAACTGAGGGTTGCTAGAGGGGTTGTGGGAGGGGGGATGGGCTAAGTGGGTAAGGGGCATAAAGGAATCTACTCCTGAAATCATTGTGTCACTATATGCTAACTAATTTGGATGTAAATTTTAAAAAATAAAAAATTAAATTAAAAAAAAAAAACTAAAAATGTTAAAAATCAAAACGAAAAAAACTCTTAGCTGCAATAATGGGGAATGTTGTAAATATATTACAGTATATTCACTTACAAAATTATGTTTCAAAAGAATATTAATAATGGGAAAATCCTGATATAACAAATGAAAAATAATGAGAATTATATATATATATATATATATATATTTTTTTTTTTTTTTTAAAGTTTATGTATTTGAGAGAGACAGCATGAACAAGCAGGCATGGGGCAGAAAGAGGGAGAGAGACAGAGAATCCCAAACAGGCCCTGCACTGTCAGCATGGAGCCCAATACAGGGCTCAAACCCACACAGCAAGACATCATGACCTGGGCCAAGATCAAGAGTAGGATGCTCAGCTGACTGAGCCACCCAGACACCCTGAGAAAATTGTATATATAGAATGATCTCCCTTCTGAAGCAAAGTTTGTGTGTAGGTGTACAGAGACTGAAGTGAAAGGAATGCATCTGTATTTTCCAATTACTCTGCAACAAATACATGTCGCTTTCATAACCGGAAAAAAGTCACTCTAAGAAAGAAAATATACTTCATAATTCTATAGTCTGATCTTTCCTCCTTGTTCATCTAAATTAGCAATGTTTTAATGTAATCTTTCTTACATCTCTTTCTTTTTTTTTTTTAAATTTTTTTTTTCAATGTTTATTTATTTTTGGGACAGAGAGAGACAGAGCATGAACGGGGGAGGGGCAGAGAGAGAGGGAGACACAGAATCGGAAACAGGCTCCAGGCTCTGAGCCATCAGCCCAGAGCCTGACGTGGGGCTCGAACTCCTGGACCGTGAGATCGTGACCTGGCTGAAGTCGGACGCTTAACCGACTGCGCCACCCAGGCGCCCCGACTTACATCTCTTTCTTAAACACTAGCACATATCGCTAAAATACGTTCATTATATTCATTATATCCATACACCAAGATCTAATAAACAACAAAGGACTGAAATTAAAAGCTAAATTGTGTGGAGAGACAATGAATGTATGAATGCTATATGCTTCCAGAAAAGAGGAAAATTAATGACAGCTGGAGACATCTTACGAAAATCTTTATGGCATAGATAACAATAATATGGCACTATGTAAGGAAACACTAAACACAGATATTTCTTTCCCTTTTATTTAGGAGTATGCGTAGGTTAAAAGTTTAAAGGTGTGTCTGTACATATTTTTACTTGTTTTAAGAAGAGAAAACTGGTGACGTGGGAGAGACTCACAAATGCCACAGACAGAATCTAGGGTAAGGTAAGTTCTGATTCTAAAAATCAAACTTTAAGATTTATTGTATCACTTTATTTATTTTTAATTCTTTAGTGTTTATTTAGTTTTGAGAGAGGGAAAGAAAGAGAGAGTGCAAGTGGAAGAGGGGCAGAGAGAGAGGGAGACACAGAATCCAAAGCAGGCTTCAAGCTCTGAGCTGTAAGCACAGAGCCCGATGAGGGGCTCGAACCCATGAACCATGAGATCATGACCTGAGCTGAAGTTGGAGGATTAACCGACTGAGCCACCCAGGAGCTCCTATTATATCACTTTAAAAAGAGATTGTGTCCAATGGTTTTAGAAAGCATTAATTTATTCTTTAATATTAATTACTTGCTTTATTTTTTACAAATAATCACTAAAAGTTCTTCACTAATTTGCTGTTAAAATCTCTTTGTTTTTAAAGGAGCCAAAAGATAGTGAAGATACACACTTTGCTGTCTGGAACATTCATTTTCCAAAAATGGTTGAAAGCTTAAGGGGAGGTATGGCTGTTAGAATACTGCTCCATTACCTCCCAGTTTATACTTCCTAATTCATTTCTACCCCTAAATCAGTCTCAACCGCCAGCTATGAGAAAGAACATCAATATTTAATAAAGAATAAATAAATAAAGGAGAAATACACAGTTTGGATTATATAATAAGGTAAATGAGGAGGGAAACACTATCATGATTTTTTAAGGAAGTTCAAGTATCTATTACTTTTAGAAAATAATGCAAGAAATCAGAAATTTAAATAAAAGAGTATAGTCTGAATAGGCAGATAGTAAATTATAGGTAATTACTGAACTAATGTAGGCTTGTTATATTAACTTAAACTTTTTTTAAGTAACTCCCATCTATGAATATATGTAGATGCATCACATTTATAGGCCTGTTCTTTTATAAAAGTACATTTTAATAAAATAATTTACATACATACTTAAATCTAGCTGAATTTGAATTAATGCAAATATTGAATGAATTAAGCTTAAATTAATGAGATTTTAGGGTAATTATGAATAATAAGGAATTGTATAAAAAAAAAAACATACCCCAATAATGTCAGATAATATTCCTGAAAATAATTTTATAATATTCTTGTATAGGTAAGTATACTACAATTCACTGCAGAACTGTTTGACTTAGAAATATTTATTGGGTAATTTTATTTTATTTTATTTTTTTAATGTTTATTTTTGAGAGAGAGAGAGAGAGACAGACAGACAGACAGACACAGAGCACGAGTTGGAGAGGGGAAGAGAGAAAGGGAGACACAGAATCTGAAGCAGGCTCCAGGCCCTGGGCTGTCAGCACAGAGCCTGACATGGGGCTCGAATCCACAAACCATGAGATCATGACCTGAGCCAAAGTCGGCTGTTGAACTGACTGAGCCACCCAGGCACCACTTTTCTGGGTAATTTTAAACAAATTCCAATCAAGTACTGAATAACAACATAGTGTTGTATCCTATTTTTTAAAAATTCTTACAACTAATAATCAAAATTATGTAAGGGCCATATTAATAGAATTTTACATGAAAAAACAATCTGTAATTAGAAAAGTATGTGATATCTCAAAAAATATTTGAATAGTTCATAAATATACATGAGTTACAATGTTGACACTTGTACCAATTCACACCTTATGAAAATTTTAGAAGTTGTGATCAGTATGAAATTTAATTTAAATAGTGAATGTACTTATCACACTGTTAGTTGCAATCCACCTCCTCCAGCTAAGCTATAAACTACCAAGACAATGGCTATATCCTATATCCATAGTGACCAGTCGGGCACCTGGAACTTAGTAAGAACTCAAATATTTGTATATTAAAGCCACATGAGGGGCACCTGGGTGGCTCAGTAGGTTAAGTGTCCGACTTCAGCGCAGGTCATAATCTCCCAGTTTGTGAGTTCAGGCCCCGCGTGGGGCTCTGTGCTGACGGCTCAGAGCCTGGAGCCTGCTTCAGATTCTGTGTGTCCTCTCTCTGTCCCTCCCCTGCTCTCTCCCTCTCTCTCCCTCTCTCTCAAAAATAAAAATAAACATTAAAAAAAACCCCACATCATTTCAGGAAAAAAACTAACAACTAGAAGTAACTCAGACCCTCCCAATGATGTCTGGTTCCTAGATTACCCTTTAGATTTTCATGCACTGGCTTAAAAATTTCTGACTCCTAAAGTGAAGGAATCTACAGTGGATTTTGGAATTTGAAACACTGTTTTCCTAGAAAATGCCCTTATTATCATACAAATGTTCATATATTCATGTTCATATTGACACCTGGGAAAATATAGAAGTATTAAGAAGCTTATTAAAAATACCCACATCAACTGAAGATAATAAAATTTCACTACACATTGCTCCCTTTACTTCAAGTAAGTTGCATTTTATTTTCCGAAACTTTCTGTACAGTCTACCAAAAAACAATCTCTGGGAGATAAAATAATTCCCATTAAAAGCTGGGATCCATGGATGAAAGAAATTAAGTGGCCTGTTCAGAACAACAGAGAAAAAATAATTTCAAGGTTTTCATGATTTTGTGACTAGTGACCATGTTACTAATCTATGACTAATACGTCTGGTCATGAAAATATTTGCATATAACTAACAATAAATCAAGATGTATTCAACCACAAACATGTAAGTAATAAATAGGATAAGTGAGCTTGGAGGCAGATATTCTGAGCCTGTCAATAACCACGTGAGCAAGCCTGGAAGTAGACCTTGCCCTTGTCAAGCCTTCAGATGAGAATGCAAGGCCTGGGTGACAACTTGATTGCAGTCTTGGGAGAGACCGGGAGCTGGAACCACCCAGTCGCTCCCAAATTTCTAATTCCTAAACTAGGGTGAAAATAAATGTTTGTTGTTTTCCTCTGTTAGTTTTAGGGTAATCTGTTACACAGAAACAGATAACTAATACACCCCAAATACCCACATCTTCTATTTCCAATTTGTAAGCCACATGGTACAGAACTCTATACTAACAAGCTTAGGGGTAGAAAGAGAGCTTACCACTTTAATTGGACCTGTAAAGAACTAAGCTTTTCCTGGTCTTACTTAAAATATGTAGGCTATGTATGACTGTGTGACTTTTAGCAGATAGAAGACTGTCTTGCTAACGAACATGGTCCAGTCAGACAGATTATTTCTTCCTGATATGACTAGAAAAGGAGATAGGTAGAAAGGCTTACTTAGTTATTCCTTTCTCTACTGAATAACTGAAGTGCCTCTACCAAGAAAGAGTCCCACGGTCAAATCAATAGGGGAAATACTAATTATCATCCTCTTAAAGATGTTCAATGCACACTACATGTAAAGTTCTGAGAGGTTCTTCAGTAAAAAGAGCTATTTATTGAACATGGCCTTTCTCCAACATCTGATGACTAAGCCTTTCTTCTACAGACACTTCCTAAAATTTTGCGCAAAGTGAAAATTAGAGAATCTTTAAAGCCTTTATTTTCTGAATAAAATGTTCTATGATTATACGTTAACCCTTTACACTTGATCTTAGCCAAAAGGCTGAGAAGCGATATATACGTTAGCTATGTAAAAAAACTCTGACACCTCACCTTGCCAAGCTGCTGTAGAAATTTCAAGTGTCTCTCTTCAAACTGTGTCGGGTCTCGGTCTTCAAAAGCTCCAGAAAACCCAAGGGTGCCTATCCTATTTGGCAACATGTCATTTTCTGTTAACAGCTCGTAATCTGGAGAGAGAAAGTACATGAGTACTGTGGGCTGGCAGATCACATCGTCTGGGTTAAAAGGTATGTATACAAGCTAACCAAAATAATCAATGATCTCGAAACACTAAATACAAATTAATACAGGACAACTCTAATAGTTTATATTAACAAAGTCTTTATTACCCATAACCTAACAGGCTTTCAAAAAAGACTTTTGCAAAGGAAAATTACTTGCTAAAAACAGGCAGTTTCAGTAGTACTTTTAAGTAAGATTATATTATTTTGACTTCTGCGGTGTGAACGATAAATAGTACTGGAACAGGAAATACCTATGGGTCAGATATATGTACATTTAGCTACATATTTTAAAGGCGGAGCGGGCAAATAAAAACAAACCTACTTCATGTTTAAAAAACCACTCAACTATAAAATGTAGCTAAAAAAAAAGAAAAATTGCTCTTAAAAAGTCAAATAAGCCAAATAAACTTATACAATATACTATTCATTAACTGGTAAGGTAAAACCGGGTTATTGAAGGGGCCTCTGTTAAAAATGGAGAGACTGCTGAATCAAGACAACTAGAATATGTACGAAGTAGGAAAAGTCATATGAACATAAGAGACTAAGACAGTCTAAAAGGCATCAATGTTCACTATATTGTACACTTGAAACTAATATAACACTGTATGTTAACTAACTGGAATTAAAATTAAGACCAAAAAAAAAAAAAAGATATCGAGGAACTTCTTGTAAGGGATTACAAGAAGATCTTTACAAATTAGTAAAGATTTGTTAAAAACTATGAAGATAGAAAGGGGACCTGGAAAAGCGGTAAGACTATTCCATCAATACATACCTGGAGTAAACAAACTATTAAGATCTCGTATGATGGCTCTGAAAGAAGGTCTAAAATCTGGTTCATAATCCATACAATTATTAATAAGATTTGCTAATTCTGTCCACTTTGGTGCAGGAAGCTGGTGCCTATCTTCATAAAACTGGAGCTTCTATAATGAAAGAACCAGATGAGAAATTGTATAATGTGATAATCAAGCTTTTTTTTTTTTTTAAACATAAGATAGGCTAAAAAGCATCAAATCATAGGAAAGAAAATCAAGGGTCACAGAGTAAGTCCAACTTCACAGTGGATATAAACTCACTCTTTGAGAATCCAAAGCACTCAGAGGCTTGTCTCCTCCACTGCAGATTTCCCACAAAGTGGTACCAAAACTCCATTTGTCTGTTGCCAAGTTTAGATTTTTAGGATTTTCAATGCATTCAGGTGGTACCCATGGTATTCTCTCCTGAAGAACTTTGAAATGATAGCAATGAAGTATGTGGTTAAATAGTTCCCACAAGTAAATAATTCTTTAATATGCAAATAATTTCAAACTGATTTGGATAATCTGGTCTTTTTTGCGGGGCTGTGAGTTGTGTGCACCACACAAGCAAATGTACACATTTACGAGCCACAAGGGACCTTTGAGGGCATCTAATTCATTATCTCAGCTTTAACAATGACAACACTGAGACCCATAAAAACTGAATAATTTGCCTAAAGTCACAAAATTTGTTAGCAGCATGGAGAGAATTAGAATCTTAGACAACAAACTGTGTATCAACTAAACTTCCTTTCATTGAGCCATAGTGTTTCAACTCGTGTCCAACTCTCTATACCCTTCCTAGGAGTTGTGCATTCAATAAAATTTTTTTCCCATAACACTTGTCCTAAATTGCCTTTTGATTTTTGTATTTCTTTACAATGCGTAAATAGTAAAGGTAATGTTAACATCATTCTGAGCTAATGATTCAGGAGCAGTGGCAACTCCAACTTGTACACGAAAATACAAGGACCAACAGACAGATGAATTACTTAATTATCCCAAGATATTCTGAATATGGAATTGATACAGGTAGTTAGTCTCTGCTAAGATCATGGAATTTCACAAGTAAAGGTGCTATGGTCTTTTTTGACCTCATCAGAAAACCGTCATCCAAGGAAGGAGACAGCACTTTTAAATCCACCTTCTGGTAATCTGGTATGGATAAACAGAAAAGTAAATAAAATGATATAGAAGAATGAAGGATAATCTGTTGCATCTTTTAGTATATTTTGGTAAAGCAACATGAATATTTTTGCTAATGAAGAGATTAAAGAGTACAGGTTCCTTTCTCTTTCACCGTATGAAGAAATTTTCTCCTTAATTTCCATTCCAAAGAATAAAATTTCCCTTAATATAGGTTCTAAGATCCTATAACATTTTCCGCCTTATTGTCTGTCTTTACTGTCAGAGAAGCTATCAAGTTTCAATACTGTTGGCTCAAATAGGATACATCAAGGCACAAATGTTGATCAATTTACAGTCTACATCTAGTACATTCAATTAGAGACACTAGCTAAGATAATGAAATACAGTTACAACATTATTTGTACCAAGAAAACTCCTTTCAACTATGTGACTGAAATTTTTACTTTGTTAACTAGAAAGCTAACAAACACAAAAGATTTTTTTTTCAAGTTTTAAAAAGTCAGAATTAGCTGAATAATTAAACTAAATAAGATCTCAAAGTAGGTAATAGGTCTTCTCAAAATTTTATTTAGTGACTGAAGGAAAGAAAAATTTAGATAATTTATTTGTGTCTCAAAGAATATATTAGAAAATTTCACATTAAAAAATTGATAAAATCTGAACTTCCATACAAGCAGGGATTAAAACTGTTTAAAAAATCATTTTACAGTCCATGATAACATGCATATAAGAAAGGAAAAATGGAGACTAGGATGTAACTATAACTTAATTTGGATCGCTAAAAATGGTAGTTGAATTTTATTATTAATCAAGAACATGTCAATAAAAGAGTTTGAGAAAAAAATTAACAACATGCTTTTTGTACCACTGTCCAATAGAGACGTGCAATCACTATGTCGTTCACCTGAATCTAATGTAACATTGTGTGTCAGCTATACTCAAATAAAAAAAACCAAAAAGAAAAAAAAGTTAAATGAGATTCCTGTCGAACTTACTGTCCTTTGGCAAAACTGTAATACTAATGCCAGGATCACTAAGTTTGATGAAAGGAGGATTTCCTGTCTTTCTGTCTTCTTCTCTGATAAGCAGAATATTTTTGGCACACACATTCCCATGAATAAGGGCTTTTTCTTCCTGTCAAAGTTAAATGCACATTCAAATATCAATCCACAAATATTTGAACACTCAGTATACCCAAAGTTCCAAAATGGATTTAAATGAAAAAAATAGGGCAGTATTAACTAATAAACACTAATTTGGAACCATGCTTTGACATAAAAGAAAGTTTTACGGCAGCACGGTGCTTTTTGTTTTACTTTTCAAATGACACACCAATCTGCACCCATGATGAAACAAAGATCTTAAAAGTACTCAGTTCCACTTCATTTTCCAAAGCTGCGATTTTAAACAGTAATGAGTACTGTTCCTGTTCAGCGGCAGGACACGGGTGCACTCTGAGGGGTCCGATCACCGGCTGGCCCCCCTGGTATTCTGGTCCTCTGGCAATGCTGCTTTCTCACCACACATAAGGGCCGGTTGTCAGCAGGTACTCTAACAAGGGATCTTCTGCAGGGATTTTCTGCTATCCGTAGCCGGCAGAACGTGTTTCTGCGTAATTTTTTATTAAATTCTCTAAACCCAACTGACACAAACTACAGATTGTCTACCAGCAATTTTAAGAGATAGGATGACAAATCTCTTTCAGAAATGATTTTACATAAATAAATATATGCCTAAAATAACCTCTTTCACCAACTAACAGATTCTTTTAAATGACTCAACGTTCATTCACAGATTTCTTTCTTGTTCCTGGGTCAAGATCCTTTCTACATTGCTTCGGAAGACAGAATGTTTTTGATAAAAAATTACACTTATTACTTACTAGAAAATGCATGGCCCATGCCAACTGTTTAGCCACTTCAAGTTTCCATAATATACTTATAGAATTTTTATTCTTTTTCAGGTATGTATCTAATGATCCAAATTTTACAAACTCCTGAACCAGAATATCTGCATTAAAATATACAAACAATAAGGCTCAAGTACAAATACAATAAAAATACGTGTAATTTTAAACTTTTATAAAATATATTTATAATATATGAGTATTATAGGTAAAGAGATTAAATTATGCAAAATCTACTAATTTAAAGAAAACTTAACAACAACATACCATTGTATTTTTGGGTTTTAGTTTATTCACAAAAGCAAGATATAGGAATCTAAACAATTACGTATATATATAATAATATATAATATATATGTTATATACTTTTCTTATAATGTTAATATACATATATAACTACTCCAGCATACCTCCATGTATTAGTACTGAATTATGGCTGCTTTTTTTAAACAAATGAAAGTTTCTCAGAGCTAACTTATCTTGCATGATACTACCGTAGCATCCCCAGTTTTTTTTTTTAAGTTTATTTATTCTGAGACAGAGATAGTGCCAGTGTGAGAGGGGGTGAGAGAGAGAGAGAGAGAGAGAGAGAGAGAACACTCCAAGTAGGCTCCATGCTGCCAGTCCAGAGCCTCACATGGGGCCGAACTTAAACCGTGAGATCATAACCTGAGTCAGGTTATGATCTTGACCAAGAGTCAGATGCTTAACCTACTGAGCCACCAAAGTGCCCCAGTGTCCCCAGCTTACTGTGGTTTTGTTTTCCACAGCTGCAGTACCCATGGTCAACAGGTTCAGAAGCAGATGATCCTCCTTCCGACTTTCTGTCAGAAGGCAGTAGCCTAATGCTATGTCACAATGCCTACGTCACTCACCTCATTCCATCTCATCACATACATATTTTATCATCTCACATCATCACAAGAAGAAGGGTTAGTATAAAATATGATATTTTGAGAGAGAAATCACATTCACATAAAACTTTATTATAGTATATTGTTATTACTGTTCTGTTATTATTATTATCTCTTACTGTGCCTAATTTATAAATTAAACTTTATTATATGCATGCACGTATACGAAAAAAACATAGTGTATATAGGGTTGGCTACTGTCCTCAGTTTCAGGCATCCACTGGGGGTCTTGGAACAATATCCTGCAGATAAGAAGGGACTACTATATTTAGACATCAAAACTTCCTGAAATTCTTCTTCTACACATAAAAACTTATAGCAATGTCTATTCTATCACAGGCATTAAGGAGAATGTGAGTTTGAACTCCATTCTTCCTTTTAGTTTATGCTGCAAAAAAGCAAAAATTTGTTTTGCATGGCTTTATCTTTAAAAGTATATTTTTAAAATAGTATTAAGATATATTTTGCCAGAAAAACAAGGGTTTGCTTCTAAAAAACTCCTGACTGCCTTTAAGACATATAAAAATTTCCAGCCCTGTCAGTATTGACCAAGTTCCCCAAAGCCAAGACTATTTCTACATTAAGACATGTTATCTAATAATTAAACTGGGTTTAGGATTTATTTACAGTCATCTAGTACTAATTTGTAATATAATAAGCTCAGGTTTTCAATTTCAAATATAAATTTATTGAGATTATTTTATTGTTTCTTAAGCATAAACAGTAAGTTCTATAAATGAGAAAAAAAGGACTTCATCTTTTTAATCATAAAAAAGGAAAATTAAGATAAAATAAAAACCAAAAAAATTCAAGCAAAAAATTTCAACAAGGCATCGTGACACATATCTTTAAAGAAATTCTGACAGACTTTCACACTGTAATCCATGTTAGCTCATGGCCTAGTGAGCAATCCGGGGCCTATGCTACATACAGGCCTATGCTTCACATTATTTGTTTTAAAATGCGTACTGTAGGTCTTACCTCAAATTGTGATTCTGCCTGATCTAATATTACAATTACTTAGTTCTCACTTGGTATACATCAGTTTTGGACCTTGCTGCGTAACTAAGACAAATTTAATGACTGTTTTGCTACCCATAGTTAATTTAGAAAACACAATCCATATACTGATAACTAAGAACTGACCACAGGTAAATTTATGTCACAGCAAATGTCAAAAAGAGAAGGAAATGAAAAAAAAGAATAAATATCTAAGAGTTACAATGAACAAAAGCTTAATGAAACTATTTTATGCGGCACTAAAAACCTACTATGTTTCACAGATACCGACTGACTGTCGTAAGTTCCATTGTTTTATGTGTCGTAAAAGAAAAAAATTGCCAATTAAATAATGACTTATCATTGATTATATCACACATCCCAATTTCAGGTATTTTTAAATGTGAAAAAAGTGTTTCACAGGATCAGTGAAACATACAAGCAAGCATAAGAACTGGAATTACATGCTCTGAAACACTGTTTTCCGACTTTTTAAAGAAATGTATTCTTTCATCCCCCTTAATGAAAAATTATGACAAACATCAATAAAAAAAGAGAGAAATTCAGAACCACTCTAGTCAGGGATAAGTGAGCAGTAGTCTTATTATTGCACTTAGGTTTACTCTCACTTCATCAACCCCCTGAGGTACCTAAATACCTCCACAGAACAGATTTGAAAATCACTGTCTTTGAAAAGACAATCGATTTTCAAAAATATGAAGACATGTTATATAAGCATGGATGCATATTTACTCCACATTACTAATAGAAAATAGAGAATTATGTAATTTTCTGAATGTAAACTTGGTTTTTATGAAGTCTAAATTTAGCCATAGAATATATCAAATATCAACATCCAATCATTTCAGTCAGTTCCACTACAAATTCAACCTATAGTTTATGTTTTTTACGTAATTCCAAATAAATTTGTGCTAAAATGGCCAGTTATTCCAATGACATATTGAACCAGCCACAATCTGTATTGGTATGGTTAACAGAAAAGATTATAAGACATGTTTACTCGAAGACTCTGCTGTTTGGACATTTTGACATGAGGCATATTAACTGTTTTCTGCATTTTAATTTCATTCATTCATTTCCTTTTTTAGAAGACATTGCTGAACAGTTCTACGATGTTTTTGGTTTCGACAATATTTAATTCCTTTCAACATGGTTTATACTGATACTTAATTATGATCCTGAAATTGAATTTTCTATATACACAACATTAGATGCTCTGAGAAAGGCATGATATGAACATAAGGAAGCCCGTAGTTTTACTTACTTTCCTCTCCACAGACACATACTCCATAATTTAAAACCAAGTGCTTGTGAGACAGCTGGCTCATCATGCTTGCTGCTTCAAAGAAAGACTAAGGAAAAGAAAAAAAACATACAAAAAATACAAAAGAATTATTGTTTGTGTCTAAAAATGTTCATAGGTCAGAGAGATACTGTCTGTCATAAGAGAAATGCACTTTTTCCTTATTCTCAGGACACAGACAAGGCTAATGCGCTGTGGTTCCCTTAGATGGACTTGACACTTCTATCAACCTCGATGCTAGAGTTCATTCAGAGAAAGCCCCTGAGAAAGCCTGGAATAAGAAAATATCAGTGAGAGAGAGCAATAGTGGTACAGGGCAATATGAATGATACAAGATCAGCAGCCTTAGACCCACAGCACCTGGAGGAGAGAACAGAGGCAGACGCCAGAGACACGAAGTAAATGGACGAGAGCTTCAAATAACTTCTCAAAGAATCAAGACTGATCACTGTGCAGATAAAAGATCATGACAACTATGTCAGGCATGTTATTAATATCACTCTAACTCAACTAACCTCTGAATAGACCTTCTGGATACAGTTGTGAAGGATCACAACCACCAACACTGTGGTATCCTGGGTTAGAAAAACTTTCACTTGTATGCTTCACGTCACCTTCCGCTAACATCATTTAAGACATGTTACTCACCACAAATGTTTATTATGTCATGTTTGGTGATGCTGTGCTATGTAAAGGACCCTGACAACTGACAAGCAGGTTTCTGCTGGCTAGCATCTCCAGATCATGCCCAGAGGCATCCGCATTTCACCTGAAGCATTCTTTAGGACAGTGCCTTTCAAAAATTTTTTTAAAAATAGATTAAACCATGGAAGAAATCTGTAGAAACCCATAAAGCTCTGGAGAACCAAGTTTGAAAGCCACTGGCTTAATATATGCAGAAATGTAGTAATACCCATAATACAATGTTATGAGTAATTAGTTTAGAAATAAGTTATTACTTAAAAGATCCTATAATTCTGTACACCCCCACCCCCAGAAAGCATCCTCAGAAAGGTCCTTGATATGTATACTTTTAAAAATTACAGTTTTGGGGTGCCTGGGTGGCGCAGTCGGTTAAGCGTCCGACTTCAGCCAGGTCACGATCTCGCGGTCCGAGCCCCGCGTCAGGCTCTGGGCTGATGGCTCAGAGCCTGGAGCCTGTTTCCGATTCTGTGTCTCCCTCTCTCGCTGCCCCTCCCCCGTTCATGCTCTGTCTCTCTCTGTCCCAAAAATAAATAAACGTTGAAAAAAAAATATTTAAAAAAAAAAATAAAAATTACAGTTTTGAAAAGCTGCATGCATGAATGTGCTGTGTCCATATGATTGCATATCTTTAAATGTCATAAACTACATGAGCTATACAAAGAATATACACACCTCTGAATAGTTTCTGTGTGCTTTATCCAGAACTTTTAAAAGAACTTCTGTTTCATGCAGTTGACCATAGTCTCCTACTTCTCTTCTTACACCTTTAAAAATTTTTGTAAAAGTGCCTTGCCCAAGGCTTTCATTCTTTAAAAGAAAAAAAGGAAAAATAAGAATCAGCAAAGATGAAGAAAGATATAGGAATTAGGAAATATGTTTAATGACAAAGGGTTTTTAAAAATCCATAAGCAAATATTAACTGTACCTTGTAATAAAAGACAGAACATAGGGATTAATGAATAAAGTGCATTTTGGTTCCACCATGTTCTTAAACCCCCTGAATTAGCTATAACTATCACTTTTTCATAGTGTCAGTGTTTACCTACATTTATTTGCATACGAATATTTTTGTTTGCCTTTCATAATAGTGAAAGGAAGTACAGTCTGGTCTGTGGAGGCAGAGAGAGTGTGGAACTCCTAGTTGTATGACCTTTTGTGGCTATTTGATCTCTGTGCTGCAGGTATCCTGGTTTCCTTATCTCAGGAATGCAGATAATCAATTTTGCATATTCTTGTTATGAGCAATAAATTAATAAATACATGAAAGCACTTAGTACAGTCCATACCACATGGACTTGATAAGCGTTAGTGATTACTGCTATCACTAGTGTTTCTTGCTTATCCTTACAAAACAGTTGTTGAAAGACTGCACCCTGAAGTTGGGCTGTCGGTGTTCAAACTGAAGCTCTACTGTTACTGGTTTTGTAATGTTAGGTCATGTAGCAACTCTCTGCTTGCTGTTATTTACAGGAAGATTCAAGTCTTTATAATCCTGTATAATTCCATCTATTGTAGCCTTACGGAACTCAGACATCAGTTATTCTTCCTCATTCCACTCTCTGTGTCCCTTAATCTCTTTCATAATTTCCATTTCTTTCTCCCTATCTGCTGCACCTGAAAATTTTTCAGATTTTGCAATTCACTAATTCTCCCTTCAACAATGGATAATCTGCTCCTTATTTTGTTTTAACGTCAAGGAGCATATTTTTCACTTCTATATTTTCCTTTCTCCAAATTGTTCTGGTCTTTTTGATAATGTCTTGGTTTTTTCCCCATGTTTTCAACTCCATTTGTGTCTTTAAACATACATATATATTTTATAAACTCAATCTGAAAAGTCTGTTATATGAAGTTCTTAAGAGGTCTAATGTAGATGTTTGTTGGTCTGCTGACTCTTGCCTAATTCTGAATTATTTCCTTGAATGTTTTACAATTTTTGATTAAAAGCTCATGTTTATTTTCTTTGTGGGGATTCTGGGTGGCCTAGGGTAAGAGTATGTTCTTCCAAAAAGATTTTGTATTTGCTTCTTCCAAGCATCACAGGGTAACACTTTTATTTTAATGTATTGGCTTAGAGTTTCTCAGACTATGCAGATGGTATAAAGAAATCGAAACTGGAAAGCTTAGAGTTACAAATTCTCAGGAGAGACTTTTTTCTCTAAGAACCCAACAAAAGCAGACAACACTCCTTTTCTTCTCCTTTTCCTAGTGGATGAATTTTTCATAATCCATGTTGTTTTACTGGGGATGTATTTATTTGAGGGTCCTGGTTTTATTCTGAGATGGTCTCAATTTTAACTCCTGGTCTTGTGGTGGCCTTATAAGGCTTGGCCCTTCTTCGTGTTGCTTGTGATCTTAATTCCCTTGTTTAATGAAACAAATCCCAACCCCCCAACATCATCCTGCAGCTCAAACATCAGCTCTTATGCACACTTGGTTTTCAGTTCCTTCTTTATTTTTAACTCCATGCATTTCCCTTACTTTCTTGAGAACTTAAGAATTAAGACATAGGTCTTTTGTAGAAGAAGATTTTTAAGTTTTAATTTAAGATTTAAAAAGAAATATTTTTAATTTTTTTAAGTTCATTTATTTTTAGAGAGAGAGAGCATAGCAGGGGAGAGGCAGAGAGAGAGAGAGAGGAAGAGAGAGAATCTCAAGCCAGCTCTGTGCTGTCAGTGCAGAGCCTGATGTGGGGCTCAATCTCATGTACCCATGAGATCACAACCTCAGCCAAAATCAAGAATTGGACACTTGCAGTGCCTGGTGGCTCAGTCAGTTGGGTATCCAACTTTGGCTCAGGTCATGGTCTCACAGTTCATGGGTTCAAGCTCCGTGTGGGCTCTGTGCTGATGGCTCGAAGCCTAGAGCCTGCTTCAGATTCTGTGTCTCCATCTCTCAACTGCCCCTCTCTTGCTTGCACTCTGTCTCTCTGTCTCTGTCTGTCTCTCTCTCTCTCAAAAAATGAATGGGCATGAAAGAATGGGAGGGGAGTGGACACTTAAATAACTGATGCCCAGATGCCCCTTGCTCATTTCTAACTCAAGTTTGGTATCACACTTTCACAAGAAATAAAAATACTTAAACTGAGATAAAATTTTGATAATATAGGTTATAATAGGATAGTTCCAAATGTCACATGAATATAATGTGGGATAGGAAATCAAGAAAACAGTTGTTTTACAAGGACAAAAAGGACAATAATTAGTATCTAATGACTTACAAATATCAAATCTTCATTTCTGATTTTGTGAAACACCATTTGGTTCACATTATTATGCCTCTGTAATGTTGGTGATGTTGGTACATCAGAAACGCCATTGGTTCTAAAGACTAGAAGATTTGATTTATCTGTTTAAAAAAAAATGAAAAAAATATATATAACCAAACACACTGAGGATATAAACTGCTCCAAAGGAGTAAAATAAAATGTGTTCTATACATAAGAAACACTTACAACTTGTTCATTTCTCCAACAAAGAGAAATTTATTTTAGGAATTTATTCATTGGGCTTTGATGCATTTTAACCAGTTATTTCAAACATTCAAAACTGTAATGATTTCCTTAATTAACATAATTTTTCAAGAATTTTAATAACAATTTTTAATAAACCTCTTATTCCAAGGGATTTATAATCTTACTATTGTTATTTTAAAAGTATAGAAATTAAAATTCTAAAAGAGTATGAAAGTTTTTACTTAGAACAACATACGAGATTTGGCAGAGGAGTCTTTCAGTAAGTGATTTTATACCAAGTGATTGTCATTTCTTAAATGTCATTTCAGCATTATGGAACTTCAACTGACATATAGACTTAAATCAAACCGAATAATCCTATCTGAGGATCCTTATACAAGAGAACAAGACAAAATTAATTTGTGTTTGGAGCTGCTTCTCTCATATTTCTTTTGTAATCGATACACTGAAGATGCCTTTTACCATATACACAATCCATGACCAGTATTTTAATACTAACTAGAAAATTATTTTACCTTTCAACTTTGGGGGGCAGCATTTAGTAAACTGGAAAATTATACTGTCTGAGCGAACAGTTTCCATCTGGTAGCAATTCAAAAGATCTTTAAGATTACTGAAGTTCTTCTTGGTCCCACTGAGGTTGTATTCTCCATTCTCATTTTTTGTAATCAAACAATGCTTATATTCGATGACATTATCTCGCTAAATAAGTTTAATTATAAAGACAGAGGGAAAAATCACAATGGTCGCCACAGTAATTATTGTGACAAAAATGTTATCACAGAAACAACCAACAGAACATTTAGACATATGAAGTGTGAATCCTAACACAGTGCTGGTATAGGGTGAGAGACGTGCCTGGTTCCTCAAAAAGGTATCTGATGATAATACAAACCTTACATAATGGCTCAACAGTTGATTTTCTTAAAAAGCAAGTAAGAAAGCAATGATAATTATAATACCATCCTTAAAAACTTCCCATCATTTACAAGACAAAATCTAAAAGTAACTTATAAATAAGGACTTCCAAGAGCAGGCTTCAGCCTCTACCTCCAACCTCACCTTCTACCGGAGCCAACATATAACCTGTTCTAGCTGTATTAAGCGACTTTAAAAATTTCAAGCAAATGCCATGCTGTTCTCTACGTATGAATATACATCCTCTCCTTCTGAGCAATGGACTTTTAGACACTTCTTTTTTATTTAATTTTTATTCTTGAGACAATGCGAGAGACAGAGTGCAAGCCGCAGACGGGCAGACAGAGGGAGACACAGAATCTGAAGCGGGCTCCGGGCTCTGACCTGTCAGCCCAGAGCAGGACAAGAGGCTCGAACTCATGAACCGTGAGATCATGACCTGAGCCGAAGTCAGACGCTTAACTGACTGAGCCACTCAGGCGCCCCTAGACATTTCTTAACACTAGGGTCAAGTATCATCTTTTCTGTGAGGTACTCCCTAACAACCCTGACCCCATTTCATACGCAAAGATGATTACCCATTCACTGTACCACTACTGTATTTGCATAATTAACTCTCCTGGAGATTTTAATATTTTCAGTTTTTCAGTGTTTGTTTTATGTGCTATACTATGAACTTCTTTATTCACCTATTTTTGGAGCTACTTATTAGCATATTCAACCTCCTCAAAACCACTTATGAAATGAAACTGACGAAATACCCCAAATCTTTCCTACTCCAAAAGCTCTTCCTTAATTGCAACCCTTTTTGTTATTGTCTATGTTTGTCTATACTGACTAATTACAATGCTCAGTTTAGTACTTCTTTGGTATATCTTCCTATTTTTGTTTTCCCAAAAGATACATTTCTTAAAGCAGGGTTATGCCATACACTCTCTGGTATACAGCCCTCATATTAGGTTGAGCAAATAAAATAAACATAAAAAAAAAACATTTTGAATTGATGGTTAAATATGTTGGACTGCTATGTATTACAGTAAAAAGATACAATGAAATTAGGATAGATTATTAGTAATATTAAATGCTAAACTTATCAAGTAACCCACCTTATATACTTATGGACAATTAATCTACTCTATATGCTAAATATAAAGTGACTGAGTTTTATAAAAATTAAAATAACTGAATAACCAAAACATTACTTTGTATACTTCTGTAAGTAAGAAAATTTTGGAAGCTGCTATAAAGTTTCTCAAGATTTATACTATGAGGGGCGCCTGAGTGGCTCAGTCAGTTAAGCATCCGACTTGCACTCAGGTCATGATCTCACAGCTTGAGACTCTGAGCCCCGCATTGGGCTCTAGGCTATGGCTCAAAGCCTGGAGCCTGCTTCAGATTCTGTGTCTCTCTCTCTCTCTCTCTCTCTCTCTCTGTTCACTCCCCACCCCACCACGCTCACACTCTGTCTCTTAAAAATGAATAAACATTAAAAAAAAATTTGTTTTAAAGGGAGGGTTAATGGGGGAGTGTGAGGGAGGGGAAAGTGGGTGATGGGCATGAGGAAGGCACCTGTTGGGATGAGCACTGCGTGTTGTATGAAAACCAATTTGACAATAAATTTCATATTAAAAAAAATTTTTTTAATTAAAAAACAAAAAAAAAGGGAAAAAGAAAAAAAAGATTTATACCATGAAACTGCCTTAGAAGTAAGAGTATCTTTTTAGATATTTGGGGTAGTAAACAATGTTAGATGAGATTCAAAATTACCTGTATTAACAGTGTGGTTTCATTGTAGTTTTATCCTTAAAACATATACATGGTAGATCATTATTCTTAATACTGGAAAACCACTAGTTAAACAAATTATGTTTATTTGTTATTGACCTATTTCATTCTAATTCTATAACCAATTACCATAAAAGGAAAATTTGCTTCTAATTCATTTGGTTCTGTGTTTTGGTAAAGATCTCCATTTTGGCAAAAAGAGACTTGAAGAGACTTGGTCAAATTCGACACGCTAGTAACATCCAAATGTCAAAAAATAAAATAAATTTCAGGGGCAACTGGGTGGCTCAGGTCATGATTCGTGGTTCGCGGGTTTGAGCCGCCCCCCCCCCCCCCCGTCAAGCTCTGTGCTCACAGCTCAGAGCCTGGAGCCTGCTTTGGATTCTGTGTCTCCCTCTCTCTCTGCCCCTCTCTCACTTGTGCTCTCTCTCAAAAATAAATAAACATTTAAAAAAATGAAATAAATACCAAATGAAAAGGCATTATAAATAATTTTATATAAATCCTAGGAATTATATCTTATTTTTTTTAAGTTTATTCATTTATTTTGAGAGAGTGAGAGCATGAGTTGGGGGAGATCAGAGAGAGAGAGAGAATCCCAAGCAGTCTCCTCACTGCCAGCACAGAGCCTGACGCAGGGCCCATCTCACCAACCGTGAGATCATGACCTGAGGCCAAAATCAAGAAATGGACGCTTAACCGACTGAGTCACCCAGGCGCCCCTACATCTTATTTATTGATACAGAATCTCTGAGCTTAACTAAGCATTATTATTCTAGTTATCATATCCAGAGCTGTCATTCTGAGTATTAAAAAAAAGAAAAAATGGTAGATGAACATGAGGGGGAAATTATACAGGCTAAATAAAGATAAATGTTACCTTTGCCAGAGGAGGGGAGTGGGATGGGAAATGAAATTTTTAAAAAAAGTTACCATTTATTGTGAAATACTAACCTCGACAGCAAAAGTCAGAAAATATTTATTAAAGTCCTTAGGACTGCATCGAAGTACATAGAGTCCAGTCTGATTACCTGCTTTCTTCAGTTTACTGATGGCAAAATCCATTCTAAAGGTAAAGAAGCAATTTGAATAATATAGCAAGTCCCATGACACTAAGACCAAAATGTAATCTAAGAGATCAAAAGTCAAATCTAAAAGTCTCAGACTTTTTATAAGTCTCCTCTATTTTATATGCTTATCAACTACCTTGTAAGGAAAAGTATTACAGTACTTTTTGTGATAAGTTCAAATCAATTTTTAACTATTTCAAAGGTATTTTGCGATAAGTTCAAATCAATTCAAGGGTTTTAAACACAAATAAAAGGTATAGTAAGATACAGAAAATCACTAAGAACATTTTGTTCATTTGAATTTTCTGTCTTATAATTAAAAATTTAGTTTTTTAAAAAACCATGTTCACTTCCAGAAAACTTCATTTAACTATGCAAACAACATATCATAAAACACTTATGTCTTTGCTACCATCGCAATTACTAGTATAAAAATTTATATGCCTTATTTTAGTATTTAATACCAAAGTATAATAGAAGACCTATGGCAAGTGACAAAGATTACTGATTTTCAAATTTTACTATATGTTTTATTGAAGCTGGACATCTTGAAAGAAAAGTCAAAAGGTAATCTATATGAAAGCAGGAAAAATCTGTTTCATTCATCACTGTATTTCTCATACACAAACCAGTGGCCCATATTAGGCACCCAGCAAATGTTCTATAAATAAATGAAAGAATGCTTGAATGGATGGATGAAGAATGAATGAATGAATGAATGAATGGTAGGAGTTTTTAAATACTAAATACGTAAGTTATAGAATGTTCAAGTAGTGCAACTTTTTCATAACAACCATACTTACTATTAAACAGATTAGAGGTATAGACAGAAACAAGTCTTAAACATCAGTCCGGATACGTTTTTCTCAAATATTTAATTAAGGGTAGGTTAAGGTCAAGACACGTATGCTCACACTTCCAGTCTATTTCTTCCTTACAAGTCTTTCAAGCCTGGTACCAATCCGAAAGTACATACAGGCTGAGCGATAACTAAAACTTGGGCTAAACAGATGCTGTGCGGGACACCTGGCTTTATCCAGTACTACAGTCAGGGTCTGTCCCTGTGTGGATCCATATGGAGCTAGCAGCCACAGGGCACTGTTTAAGTACAAAGTTATTAAAACTACATTCAGTTTCAAAACCCACTCCCTCAGCTGCACTAGCCACATTGTGAATGCTAACTGGCCACAAGTAGCCAGCGACTACTGTATTGAACAGCAGAGAAACAGAGCACTGTCACTTTCATCCCCGCACAAAGCATTGCACGCCACTCACTCATCTTCAAAACAGGGATATCACAACACATCTTGTGAACACAAGTTTTCAGTAAGAGGAGATGGATTATCAAAAAACAATGATTACTAAATTTTGCACTCTGGTTCCTCTGCAGTATTTCAAAATTAATGAAATATAAATTGGATGATTTTTTTTTTTAAAAATTAACACTCAAGAGTTACTTAAACACACCTAGGCAGCTAAACACCAGGCTGTACAATTTTAGTCTTATAGGCTTCGATACAGAAAGCAAGTGACATCCTAAATAATTCTAATTATTATACAATCCGATTGCAAGTCAACTTTTGTTAAGGAAAAGAAAAAACTACTTCTGTGAAATTAAGGTTAGTATTTTGTTCCTAAACTCCTAAACCTACGCATATCACTTCGTTGTGTAAAATTCTTTGTCAGTATCTAATTGACTTTTTAAAAAAATTACTTTTAAAGTCTGTATTACTCACAAAATCGGGCCATGACAGTTGCTTTGTATATTTTCAAGCACCATCGGAGGAGCTACTTCTTTACAGAGGTAATGATGTGCATCCGCGGTTAATCTGTAATAGCCATCAATTAATGACACAAAGGATAAAGCTTCTCTTAATGAGCTTAGTTCAATTTCCTAAGCAGAGAAAAGAAAAAGGAAATAATAAGTATCATTTAAAAGGTCAACTGCATGTTACCTATTGAAAATTCTCTCCATGTCATTAGACGAATTCTCTTAAATTAATTGTCTTATAAATTGCTCAACTGTCTTTTATGCCTCCCAATTACCCAATATGAATTATAAATTCTTATGTATGATATTTTACACTCCTCAAATATGGGCTTATCACATCTTTCTAGTTCATTTTTATCCATAATTTTGCTGTATTTCCCAATACCCCAATTAGACAAATATGCCAGTCATCTCAATTAGAAATCTATCTGGTCTGATATAAAAGTTGGTATTAATTAGAAATAATAAGTATTTATTTTTACATACCAAGTATACACTACTAAGGTTAAAACATTCATGCTGTAAACTCAAATGTATATAGTATAAAATAAAATCATATATAGCTATGCCATGATTGTATCATACATACATAAGTGAGCATATAATCAGCCTAAAATGCAACATCTCTTACAATGGAAAAACCCTTATTTAATAGAAGCAACTTGTCCTAAAATCAGGAATAAGAAATAGGAAGAGAAAGCCCAATACTTAATACTGTGTTGTACTGTATTTAGTTAACATAATTAGGCCATAGAAAGAAATGTAAGACTAGAAGTATCTCTATTTAGAGATTATATGATTGTGTACTTGGGAAACCCAGAAGAAGACAACTATTAAACTACTACATCACAAAGATAATTCACTGGGAGATAGGATATACAAGTCAACAGCTTTCACACATATAAAAAGTAGTCAGATTGTGTAATGAGAAAATAGGCCCATTTATAATAGCAACCCAAACATAAAATAGTACCTAAGATTAAACTTAACCAAAAAAATGTACAAAATCAATTAAAAGCAGAAAAGAAAATTAGTCAAAGGTTATAAAAAGACAATCTGCAGAAGAAGACATACAAACAGCTGGTTTACAAACACATAAGACCTTGCTCAATCTCAGGTTCTAATTAAGCAAATTAAATATAGCACAGGACAGAGATTTTTATCCATCAGTTTGGTAAAATATTTAAAACCTGATAACATTCAAGGAATCTCCAATGAATATGAGGGTACCAATCTCTCTTCAGGGTAGTGACTTTGTTTCCTTTGGATACACACCCTGAAGTGGAACTCCTAGAACAGGATGCTAAATTTTGTGTGAAGTGTATTTCACCACACTTTTAAAGATAAAAAGAAAGACGGGGCACCTGGGTGGCTTAGTAGATCAAGTGACTGACAGCTGATTTTGGCTCAGGTCACGATCTCACGGTTTGTGAGTCTGAGACCCACGTCAGGCTCCACACGAGCAGTGCAGAGCCTGCTTGGGAGTCTCTCTCTCCTTCTTCCTCTCTCAAAATAAACTTTAAAGACGAAACAAAACAAAAATTTAAAAAAAGGGTCTCCTGGGTGGCTCAGGCAAGCGTCTGACTTTGGCTCAGGTCACGATCTCACGGTTCATGGGTTCAGGCCCCACGTCGGGCTCCGTGTGGATGGTGCGGACCCTGGAGCCTGCTTCCGATTCTGTGTCTCCCTCTCTCTCTGCCTTCCCCTGCTCACTTTCTCTCTCTCTCAAAAATATTAATAAACATTAAAAAAGTAATAACAAAAATAAAGCCAACAGGTCCAAATACCATCCCATAAAGTACATTATGTTACTACAGGATGTTCATATTAGCATCAACGAACTCTTCTAGAAACACTTATTCTTTTATAAATACCACATTTACACAATGAAGGCATCCCCTGACAGAACCAGGTAAGCAATTTAAGAGCAGAGTATAAGGGAATTTAGTTGCTCCCTTTCAGTTAAAATAAGCAGGCTTTCTAACGACACTTATCATGCTGAGCACTGTGTGATGTACAGGATTATCAAATCATTATGTTGTACATCTGAAGCTAATATAACATTATGTGTCAACTATACTACAGTAAAAAAATTTTTTTAATAAAAAACAAAATAAGTGGGTTTTCTGAAGCTGACCAAATAAAGAGAAAGGATCATCTTTTAGAACCAATCACGTGTTACAGCTTAGGTAGGGCTAACCTGGGACTGGTTTACGTTTTGTTATGTGAATCCCAGAAAGCACTGTTTTAATGAGGCAGCATGACTGGCATTATGCACATCCCTACTGATAAAAGGAATGTCGTCAGGACTGAGCATTACAACAGGGAACTGACACAGCCCACAGCAGGGGAGTGGAGGAACTGCTAACTTACCAATCATAAAAATGAGTGAGAAACACATTAATGCTCAAGACATTCTGGGAAGATTGTGTTGGTAGCGATACAAAAGCTAGCTGTACCCAAAAACTTGCTAAACTGATGTTTACATTTAGAGTTATATTTAAAACTATCATCAGAATTCCTACAAGAAAATAACTCTGGTTTCAGGACTCTAAAACACTTATTTCTGACAACTGTTAAACGTAATCATTATGTAACTATAGAGCAAACTCACCAGATTTTTACCATCTTGCTTATGGATAGTTACAATTCTACTTTCATTTGAGCCTTCTTGGTTTCCTTGTTTAATAGTCACATCAATGATATCAGGAAAGTCACAATATAACTGTAAATCCTATAATTAAGAGCATTTGAAATTAAAAACAGGTAGAACTAAGGGAGCCATTTTAAAATAAGACTATGAAGGACATAACATTCATTCCAAATTCTTTAAAATAAAAAAGTATTGACAGCAACAGATCAGCATTAAATGGGATTCCCTCCCTTGACAGTCTAACCCTAAGACTTACTGTGTCTTGTTTACCAAGAACTATGCTACAGTACCCTTCAATCCAATCAACATGGATACGAACTATTGTCAGAAAGTTGAAGTTTAACCAAGAAAGAATGAATGTAATCTAATAATAATCCAAGAACATAGATATGAACAAACTTAAAACTTGTAGTGTCAGACTTAAACAAATAACAAGTAGACATCATCTTAAAATCAATTAAAATTAAACTTTTCCAATTAAACTTTATGATTGTGCTTATTATCAATAACGGTAAAATTTTAAAAAGAGGCAAAACTACCTTAAAAATCACTTTTAGAATTCAAGCCCTTTTGGAAACTGTAATATTTGTCATAAAAAATAAATAAATAAATAAATAAATAAATAAATAAATAAATAAATAAAAAACCATTTAAGGACAATAAGAAAAGAATTATAGACATGACCTTGATGGTTTCACAGTATTAAAACTTCCACTTTTATCAATGAGAGAAGAGAATCGTAAGTTCATGTTTCAAATGAGAAAAATTACTTTGTTTCTATTGCCATTCACTTAAATTAACAAAGAAGGAGAACATATCATTAAGGATTACCTGTTCTGTCAGTGTCTCACTTTCTTTATGTTTCCCTCTTGACCACTGAATTCCACCGTTTCCAGTTATTACAATGGTTGCAAAAATCTCCTCACCTGAAGGACCTCTTCCAGGTTCTTTTACTTCAAATTGCTCTGTGTAGAAGGCAGACTGAAGTGTTTCCAGATTTATAAGATACTTAAGTTTCAAGTTTCTGGCAGTGGCTTTGCAATGGCTGAACTGCTCAATAAATCTGCGAAATCTATACCTTATTCTCTTCCTTGTCAAAATATGATAGTCTTGGATCTTTGCTCGAACACATTTTGGTAAGAATGTCTTGTAGCTATGGATAAAGAACACACAGAGAAAGACAAAACAAACTGGAACACAAATCTAAAATGAAATTGAAAGAGAAATTAGCACCTTTCTCCACGACAGGTAAATGCAGCAGTGCAGGAAGTAGTCAAGTGGAGAAAGGCGACAGGGCTGGCACTGATATAATATAAATCCTGAAGGTTTTGTCTGAAGACGTGAAAATATACAAAAATTCTGAGTTACCACAAATGTTTAGAACAGGATATGTTAATTTTCTTCCCTAATGAAATGAAGACTTAGTCTAGTTAATAATGGAGTCTCTAAAAATTTGTTTTCTCTGATCATCTTACATATCATTTTTTGGGCACTGTGTTGCAAATATTTCCTATGATGCCATACACCAAAATGTATCTGAATTCTGGAAACTGTTACATTTTGTTGGAAGCCACTGTTGTTCCTTATGCAAACATATTTCTTTGGTATACATTATTTTCTAGGTCATTTTCAATAACTCCTAATAATTCCTTTGCAATCAAAACGATTCCACTTAGAAATGACTCTTTAGTAATTCTGCCTCTATGTAAAATACCCTAAAGAAGAGAGATAGCTTCCCTCCTGCTCAAATATCTGACAAATGAAGAAAATTTTATTTCTGAAGGTACAACTACATTAAATTTCCATGCCTTCCCATGTGCTAATCCTTCTTCCCATCACCCGTCTCCTATCTGGTTGGCTCTTACTTATTCCAAAAGTCCCAGCTCAAGCATCATCCAATCCAGGTAACCTCTCTCAATGACTATATTAGATGGTCCTCCCTTTGTCAGACAGTATTCTGTGCACCATTCCATAGTATCACTTATCACTCTATCCTGTACTTCAGTATTTATAGCTAGTACTTGAGCTGACTCATGCTGAGAGCTTATTATTACAACAGAAGACTACTGAGCTCACTGCTAAAGAGCCATCATTAAAGTTTAAGTTATATAAGGCTATAAATAAATTATATTAAAAATATAGGTAATACTCAAAATGTATCACTTCCGAATTATTTTACATTTAAAATTTTATTTTACATTTTACTACTAGGCTTTTGAGGTTGTTTACATCTCTCATACATGAGGGGTGAAAAAGACCGGCTATTGTTCATCTCTTCCCAATTCTACATTCTGGCACGTCAGGTTGATACCCTGAAACTGGCCATAGACAGGATTTATACCACGTATATCAGCAAAGACAACAAACAAATCACATCTTTGGTTTTTTCGAGAACTGGCTGTTACACATGGGCCAGCAAACCCCTGCTTTTCCCTTCCCTAAAGTACCTGAAGCCCCCGGAGGAACACTCTGTTCCTTACTTGACTAGCACAGCTGCTGGAGACTCACTGATGTGGCAGACAGGCCAGGGGAAACTCAGAATCACCAATTTCAAACATGCTTGCAGCATTACCATCAGTTTTACAACACTTCTCTGGTTCAACACATGCTCCAAAGTTCTACAACTATGTCCACCCTCTGAAATTTCCCCAAACCGCCTACCTTTCGTCTGCCTGAACCCTCAGCTGAATTCCTCCTTACTTTCATCAAGCGACTTCATCTCTCTCCTAGAGGTAAAAAAGCTCCTTTAAGCAGAGCTCCCTCAATATCCGGCTAGCAAACCTACAGACATGTGCACTCATTCCCTCCTCCTTCGCACCTGCTACAATAAATGACGTAAAGTCCCTTCTTTGATTTGTATTTACCTGGAGCCTCTCTCTTCCTCTCTATACATCCACCCTCTGGGATGTTTTACCCTCTTGATCCTCTTCGATCCACAAAATACCATTGTCGGCCCCACCTTAAAGGTAAAATCTCTTTATCCCACATGTCCCTCCAGCTACGGCCTATCTGGGCTGTTTTTTAGAGTTTATACAGCCATTTCCACTTACTCTTCAATTCACTCCAGTCTAACTTCTGATCCATCATTTCACAGAATATGCTTTTGCTAAAATCAAGAAAAACTTCCAAGTTGCTAAAATCAAATTCCCACATTCGTCTTATTTGTTATTTTTCAGTAGCATCCTACCGCACTGTTAAGGAGCAGCACCTCTCCTTAAACTCTCTCCCCTTAGTTTTCCTGATTTTATTCCTGTCTCGTGGGATACTCCTCAATCTTCTTCACAGGTTCATTCCCCTTTGCCTGGTGACTAAATGTTAAAGTTCCTCAAGACTTTATTATGGGCCCTCTTCTCTTATTTATACTCTCTTTCTCTCTAGATTCTCTATATCCAAATGACTCTGATATGTGTCTGCAGCACTGACCTCTAAACTCCCTATCCGTATCTTCCAAATACAAGTCAATCTACACATTTAATTTCAATGTCCCCAAAACTGCTTAAACGATGTGTCAAACCAAACTCCTGAGTCCTGCTAATGCCCCTAAAAGATCCTCTTACAGCTTTCCTATCTAAGTAAACAGCACCAGTAAGCATCCTTGGTGACACATTCTCCTTCAATCCCCATTATTCCATTCATCACCACATTCCCCTATTTACCTTCTAAATATTTCTCTTAGTTGCCCACTTTTCTCATTACCAACTCATTACGAACAGCATCACCTGGAGGAAATACTGTAATAGCCTTACTCTCTGGGCGACCAGCATTTTCATTTACTCTTTCCACTGTCTGATTTGTTTTCTACACTGGAGTCATGGGGATCTTTTAAAAACACAAATTTAATCATTCCACCCTTGCTTAATCCTCTTGCATATTTTCCGAGTGTTATTAACCTTGTCAACATAGCTCTAAGGTCCTAGGTTCTGGTCTAGCCCCTGCTTCACCTCCTGCTAATAACTCTTTGGGTTCTAGCCACAGTGATTCTCTTTACTCTTCCTATGCTCCCTTCTGCTACAAGGCCTTTTCCACGAGTCTCCACACAATCCATCACTCCCCACTCTGCCCATTAAATTCTACTCTTTTTTCAGATTTTAAAAGTCACACTCTGAGGGTGCCTGGGTGGCTCAGTCAGTTGAGTGTCTGCCTTCAGCTGGGGTCATGATCTCACAGCTTGTGAGTTGGAGCCCCATGTCAGGCTCTGTGCTGACAGCTCGGAGTCTGGAGCCTGCTTCGGATTCTGTTTGTAACTCTCTCTCTGCTCCTAACCCACTCACATTCTGTCTCTGTCTCTCTCAAAAATAAATAAACATTAAAAAAAAAGAGTCACACTCCGTTTCTTTTCATAACAATTAATTATATATAAATAAGCAAATATATAAAATTTAATAAAAGTCTGGATAGCATAGAGGAGAGCCTCAGGAAGTACAGAATAAACACTGAAAAGATTTAAAAATAGAATCAGAATACAAAATGATTCTCACTTTATCTACTTCAGTCAAAAACATTAATTACCTGGAGACTTACTAAATTTGGAATGCGATTTACATAAACATTTCACAAAAATGCAAAATACACAGCCATCAATGACTACTTTTTAATAAGGCTTTTGAAAACGTATTTGGATATAAAAAGAGGAGTTTAAAATAACACATACAACAAGGCTTTCTACTTTGATGCCTGGCATAAAGGACCCGGCATACATCCTGTGGGAATACCATAGGAATGTGTGATTCCTGAACATGATGAATCCACTTCAGCGTCATACTATCAGAACTAGCTAGATTTGTTAGAAACATTAAAATTTTTTCAAGAGACTTAAAGCTATTAACTCTTGAAGCATAAAAACATTTTTCCTCATGCTTTTCTTATATTGAGTTTTTAGAGAATTCTAAACTTGAGGTTCCTAAAGGCTCTGAAATTGAGCCTTGGCTTAGAAACGATACTATTTTTTGTACCATGAAATAAAATCTGCATCTTATTATTATAGTTGGAGTAGGATTAGAAACTTTATTATTCACTTAGTTTTTTAGGAAAGGGAGTCCAGTGAGATGAGCTGAGTAGCTCAGTTGCTATGTAAGTGGCCTTGATCCTGGCCTGGTATTTACAAACTCAGCAGTCTCCTTTAAACTCTTTGCATTCTCGAGTTCTTTTCTTCCCACCCTTTAGAAACTTAGATTTTAAAGAGCAGATAAAGAATGAAAATACAAAAATCTTATGCATTTCCCTCACTTTCTACACTCTAACACCTAAGCCATCATGTCCAATTAGGAGTTGGCATACAAAACAGCATCTGACACACACACGCACAAAGAGCTGCACACACACGTACAGGTGCACATGCACACCCAGAGGCATGTGCTCACAGACAGGGACACATCTAACACACAGGTACAGACAAAGAGATGCACCTTACATGCATTTTTTTTTTAAGTCTGGGAGGCAATATATATTTTATTATACTAATCAGAGATCCATATCCTAGTGGATATTTCTGAGAACAAAACAGTTTATTTCATTCTGTCAGTAACTTATCATTTATCTATTCTCCCACCAATCTTGAATAGTTTAACACTGAGTAGAGTTTCCTGATTATTTCTCAGAAATAAGCACTAAATGGGAATTCAGAAAACATCAGTTGAGTTAAACTATACTAAAAAGGCAAGCAATGTAGGAATGATTTGTTTAAGGACAGGCAGATAGTATTTATCTAATATTAACATGTCATGGCATAAGAAACAAAAGAAAAATAAATTAGACTACTTCAAAATTTAAACTTTTGTATTGGAAATGACACTTTCAAGAAAGTGAAAAAATGATCCAAAGAATAGGGAATATATCTGCAAATCATACATATAGTAACTTTCATCTGGAAACTTGTAACCAGAATTATGTAAAGAACTCTTACAACTCAATAATAAAAAAAATACTGAGTTGTACATTTATTTATTTTTAAATATTTATTTATTTTGAGAGAGAGAGAAAGAGCATGCAGGAGAAGGCAGAGACAGAATCCACACTAATAGTGTGGAGTCCGACATGGACAGGTTCCGACAGGTTCCACACTCACAGTGTGGAGTCCGACATGAGGCTCAATCTCACGAATCATGAGATAGTGACCTGAGCCAAAACCAAGAGTCAGATGCTTAACCGACTGAGCCACCCAGGTGCCCCTTGAACTGTACATTTTAAATAGGTCAACTTTATGGTTAAGGCCTAACAGTCATCTGAAAACAGAACAAGAATACTTAAAAACAAAGAGGAAACACATTAATTAATACCCTGCAAATTGGGTACGTAACTGTTTTTAAGTTACTTCGTAAAGGAGCGACCAAAACTAGTTATTGAGAGAAGGACTTAAGAAATAAAGGGAGTTTTAACCAGATTCATAACACCCTCAAACTTTTAATCCTAAGTATGCAATATGTAAAACATAGATTTAGTCTTGAAATTAAAGAAAAGCTCAAAGAACTGTTATAATAATATGTACCTTTAAGAGGAGTAGAAATTTTACAGCCATTAAAGCTGCGCTGGGCTGTAGGAGCAGTATTTCAACAAATCCTATTAGGCATGACTGTCAAAATTCAACATGCAAATGAGTAATTTGGAGAATGTGGAATGTGGATCACTTATAAAAGAGTCTGCTGGATCAGTTATAAGATGAGTAAGATCTAAGGATCTAATGTAAAACATGGTGACTCTAAATGATAACACTGTTGTAGAACTGAAATTTGCTAAGAGCGCTTAAACATTCTCACCAAAAAAAACAAAAAAACACAAAAACACAAATAAAAAAGATAATCATATGAGGTGATGGATGTGAAAATAAACTAGATGGGGGGAATCCTTTCACAACATATACATATATCAAACCACCATGATGTACACACACTTTCAATCATCTTACAATTTTGTAAGTTAATGAAACTTCAATAAAGCTAATATTTTTAAGAGAATCCCCTGGAGAACAGGTGAAGACTGATATTTGTGGACTTCAGATTTACGGAATCTAAATTCTTGGGTAGCACTTGGGGCACCTGGGTGGCTCAGTCAGTTAAGCATCCAACTTCGGCTCAGGTCATGATCTCATGGTTGGTGGGTTTGAGCCCCGCGTCAGGCTCTGGGCTGACAGCTCAGAGCCCGGAGCCTGCTTCGGATTCTGTGTCTCCCTCGCTCTCTGCCCCTCCCCCACTCATGCTCTCTTTCTGTCTCAAAAATAAATAAACATAAAAAAAATTCTTGGGTAGCACTCAAAGATCTTCAAGTTCAACAAGCACCTCAGGTGATACTAATTCAAGCAAAATATGGGTCAATATGCGAGAAATACTGCTTCAGAATTATGTACACACACAATCTGAGGATCTGCTATCAGAAATTATGCCTCCAGGTGTTCTTTTCATCCTTCTGACTTTACTTAGCCTTTTCAAAATAAACGAATCAAATAATTAATAGGTATCAAACCCCTGTGATATTTTGTGTAGTACTCCAACTCTTTCCATAATTTTTTTAAATTCTAAGATAAATCAGTACTTGGGATGTAATGTACAATATGATGACTATACTTAACACTGCTGTCTGGTATACAAGAAAGTTTTTAATGGAGTAGATGCTAAGAATTCTTATCATAAGGAAAAAAAATTTCTTTTTCTTTCTCTTTATTTGGTACCTATACAAGATGATGGATATTAACTAAACTTACTGTGGTAACTGCTTCACAAATATATATAAGACAAGTCATGATGCTCTACACCTTAAACTTTTAAGTGCTATATGCCAATTATGTCTCAATAAAACTAAAAGAAAAGCCAGAAAAAAGAATTTCTTTTATCTCACAAAGTATGTGTTGTACACAAGGAAGAACAGTTACCCATAGAAGTTTTAATTATGATAAGATCAAAAAGTATCAACACACAGAAAATACAATTAACTATAGAAAAACTCCCAACTGTTCATATTGATGTATATGGATTTGCATAAGGAAACTACCTGATAGAGCTATAGATGTCCAATGGGGTTTGATCCTTCTCTTTGGCTAGTCTCATCATATCTAACACTGCCATTCCAAGACATTCTTCCTGCGTTTCATGAGTCACCGGTATTTTTATCCATCCATGTAAAAAATCATGCCGCCACTAAAGGAAAAAAATTTAGAAGGAAATATACCTTAAATTTCACTATCACATTTTAATCTACTATCGTATTTTAACCTATAATTTCTAGAACATATGCATTTAAAAAGAACGTCAACTCCTTCCTTGATGTTCAATTATTTTGCCACAAAATTTTAGTAAAAGTTTTGTCAATGGAAACTGATTTAAACTGGGTTCCCCATTATACAGTACATATGATGTCAATCTATTTCACTGCTTATATCTTCTCAAGTTATATCCCCTACATAAAAATTACCCAAATTAAAATAGACATTAATTAATTAAATATGTCCTGAGTTCCACATATATTCAAAGCATTATACTAAGGACTGTGTGAGATACAAATAGAAGTCTCCCTCAAGAAGACTAAAATCTAGCAGGGAAGCTAAACACATAAACAAAGTATTATAACACCAGATATCTACACTAAGTGCCACACAACACATGTTTCAAGGACTTGAAAAGAAGTTGAAATTATACCAGTTGAGATAATCAGAGAAGGTTTCATGGAAAATTCAAAATTTCATGTAGTCTTAAAAGATGAAGAAATTTCTGATATACAAAACAGGGTGATAAAATAGAAGGAATGATACAAAAACAAAGCACAAGGCATATTTACAGGTACAAACAAGTTTGGTTGGGCAGACAACTTATGTAAGGGAATAGTGTGGACTAAACCTTGGAACACTAAGTTGGAGTCAAACTGAAGGTACCCTTGAATGACTTGATCCTAACAAGCAATAGACAACCATTTTTTTAAAGCATCAGTTTCTCACAGCACCTTTTCTTAAAGCATCATGCCTCTTCCATTGGTAGACATACCAATGATAATAAAAAAGTGCTTTAAGGAAATAATGTGTATTCAAGGAGACTCTGTAAGAGGTACAAATATGAGATAACAAGGATCTGATGTAAGGAACAGAAGACACTAAAAGAGTTTGAAAAAAATGATAACGTTATCATGATATAAAAAATGAAGAAAAAGAAAAAACAAAAATTTCAAGATTTTGGTCTAGATGATTTAGGAATATGGAAATCAGACTGAACATGTAATGGGAGAAAAGAACAGCAAAACATAAAAAGCACCAATATTCTAAAAAGTAATAGCAATTTTCTTGATAAGAAAGGTAAGAATTACAATATTAGCTGAAATACCAATGTTTAACCGAGGTTTTAAAGAAACAATATGGAGGGAATATACATTTTGTGCTGAGTATCTATGAATTCATTAAAGGTTGTCACAGGGCAGCAATTTATTTATTTACTGAGGTGCTATAAGACAATCCTCAGAAGAAAATGAATTTAAAAGGGACATCTGGGGCACCTGGGTAGCTCAGTGGGTTAAGCGTCCGACTTCGGCTCAGGTCACGATCTCGCAGTCCATGAGTTCGAGCCCCACGTCGGGCTCTGTGCTGACAGCTCAGAGCCTGGAGCCTGTTTCAGATTCTGTGTTTCCCTCTCTCTCTGACCCTCCCCCATTCATGCTCTGTCTCTCCCTGTCTCAAAAATAAATAAACGTTAAAAAAAAATTTAATAAAAATAAAAATAAAAAAAATAAAAGGGACATCTGATTTTTGGCTTTTATTGGCTTACCTTTCCCAAATCTATCTTTCTATAGTAATATCTTATGTACTTTATACTTTAGTGGCTGAACTTTTTTTAGTTATTTAAAAATCTCAACATATCTTATACTTTGATGGTGGCACCAGTCAAATCTGCTTTATTTAGTCTATAATATGCATATAATCTAACCTGGTATCAATATGAGCTGGATAAGTTAATTACTACCTTATGTATTTTCTGGGCACAGATTTAGAGAAATAGAAACATTAAGAAATAGAAAATTACATGTGGTATTTATTATCTAGATACAACTTAGGATTCTATTGTGAAATTATTTTGCTGTGCTAGATAAGAAAATTCTTCCTAGGAAGACAAAATTAGAAATCATCCACAATTTTTCTTGATCATAAGTATGAGATATCACAGTATTAATACTACGGTAAAGCAGCTGAATAAACAGTTTAGGAAAATCGTCTTAATGGGATTTAAATTAGCATGCCACCAAAATAAAAACCAGTTCTGCAGCACAGGTGACATAATCATAAAAGAACATAGTCATAACCTCATAGTATTTATTCTCAAAAGTCTATCTCTCTTTTTAATGGCTACTGAAACAAAGGTTTTAAAAGCTACTGAAGCTATCTAAAAGCTGGGTGGTGGTCAAATTATTTTTGACAAGCGCACCAAGATCATTTGATGGAGAAAGAAACAGTTTTTTCAACAAATGGTGCTGGAAAAACTAGATATCCACATGCAAAAGAATGAAATTTGGCCTTTACCTTACACCATCAATAACAGTTAACTCAAAATGAATCAACGATCTAAACACAAGCACATAAGAGCTAAAACAATAAAATACTGCAAGAGAATATAGGGGGAAAGCTTCATGATACTGATTTGGTAATGATTTCTTGGACATGATACCAAAAGCACAGGTAAATACAAGAAAAAAAAATCAGATTATATCAAAATTTAAAACTGTTGGGCATCACAAGACACATCAACAGGTGTGAAAGGCAATAGACAGAATGGGAGAAAAGATTTACAAATCATATGGCAGATCGGGGGTTAATACCCAGAATACATAAAGAACACTTACAGCTTGACAACAACCTGATTAAAAAATGGGCAAAGGACACAAATAGTAATGTACCCAAAGAAGATGTACAAACCTCCAAAAAGCTTAAGAAAAATGCTCAACATCACTAATCATTAGGGAAATGCAAATCAAAACCACAATGAGATATCACTTCACATCCATCAGAATGGCTATTATTAAAAAACCAGAAAGTAAGTGCTAGTGAGGATGTGGAGAAACGAATCCTTGTGCAGTGCTGGTGGAATGTGCAGCTGCCATAGAAAACAGGGTAGCAGTTCCTCAAAAAAATAAAAAACAGATTTACCATGTAATCTAATAATTCTACTTCTGGATACCTATCCAAAGGAATTGAAAGCAGGATCTCAAAGAGATATTTGTACACCTATGTTCTCAGCAGTGTTATTCGTAAGAGCCAAAAGGTGGAAGCAACCCAAATATTAACAGATAAATGGATAAACAAAATGTGGTCTATACGATGGAATATTAGCCACCCTTAAAAAGGGAGGAAATTCTGACATGCTATGACATGGATGACCTTGAAGGCATTATGTTATGACAAGTCAGTCGGTCATAAGAGAGGAAATGCTGTGTAATACCACTCACATGAGGCACCCAGAGGAGGCAAACCCAGAGACAGAGACAGAAAGCGAAATAGCTGCCAGGGGCCAGAAGAGCATGAGGCATTGAACAAGAGGCCTTGTTTAATAGGTATGAAGTTTCAGTCTAGGAAGATGAAAAATGTTCTAAAGTGAACGGTGGTAATGGTTGCACAATAATGTGAATGTACTTTAATGCCACTAATGTGTCCATGTCAAAATGGTAACTTTTACTAAATATATTTTACTAGAGGGGCGCCTGGGTGGCGCAGTCGGTTAAGCGTCCAACTTCAGCCAGGTCATGATCTCGCGGTCCGGGAGTTCGAGCCCCGCGTCAGGCTCTGGGCTGATGGCTCAGAGTCTGGAGCCTGTTTCCGATTCTGTGTCTCCCTCTCTCTCTGCCCCTCCCCCGTTCATGCTCTGTCTCTCTCTGTCCCAAAAATAAATAAAAACGTTGAAAAAAAAAAATAGTATTGAGGAGGGCACCTTTTGGGATGAGCACTGGGTGTTGTATGGAAACCAATTTGACAATAAATTTCATATAAAAAAAAAAAAGTTGGAAAAAAAAATAAATAAATAAATATATTTTACTAGAATTTAGAGAAAGTTTCTTGTTCTCATAACCCAAAAGAGAAATATCTTTCAGTTTGTTGCTCACAAACTGAACCAGCTTTCTTAGATATCTTAGAAATATGAGCTGTGAGCAAATGCACCCCAATGTTTATGGCAGCACTAGTGATAATAGCCAAATTATGGAGAAAGCCCAAATGTCCATTGACTGACGAATGGATGAAAAACATGTGATACATATATACGTATACATATATACACACACAATGGAATATTACTTGGCAATCGAAAAGAATGAAATCTTGTCATTTGCAATAATGTGGATGGAACTAGAGTGTATTACGCTAAGCGAAATAAGTCAGAAAAATATACACAATTTCACTCATATGTGGAATTTAAGAAATAAAACAGATGAACTTAAGGGAAGGGAAGGGAAGGGAAGGAAAAACAAGATAAAAAGAGAGGAAGGCAAACCATAAGAGACTCTAAAACACAGAGAACAAACAGGGCTGCTGGAGGGATGTTGGGTGGGGGTGTGGGCTAAATGGGTGATGGGCATTAAGGAGGGCACTTGTTGGGATGAGCACTGGGTGTTAATGTCAGTGATGAATCACTGGGTTGTACTCCTGAATCCAAGACTACACTATATATTAACTAACTTGGATTTAAAAAAAACAAAGAAAAGAAAAGAAATGTGAGCCATGAGGATCTGTGTAGCTATTTCCTATGATATTTGCAAATCGGATTCAGAACTCCTTACTCTGACATTTTGGGAATAAGAAGAGCATACCTTTACTCACAAGCACTAATAAATTTTTTCTTTAGTTTCTACTCCTCAGTCTTATGGCACATAAAAACAGAAGTTATTTAATGACATAACATTTCAATTATTATTTAAATTAAGGTAACAATAAGAAAACATTATAAAATGTTCAAATACACTACAAAAATTTAATACAGCAGTATTAATGAACAAATAACTAAAACACAGCTCTCAGATCAAGTATTAACATCTAGCCATCCTCTTATGAGGAGCTAAACAAACTATTGTTAACTCACTTTTATATAGTTTCCTACTTTTCTTTACATTTTATTACTCACTATTTAAGTCTGAAATTGTTCAGGAATAAAAAAAATTTTTTTTCTCTAAATTAATTTCACTGTCTTATATTCCAGACACTTATATCTACGTGAATCATGTGCTATAACTCAATCTGAACTTTGTGAAATCCTTAAAATGTCACAAAGCATTAAAAAAAAATAAATAAAAAGAGCTAATTAAGGGAAGCTTTATAAAATAGATTTTATTATTTATAAGTTATAAATAATAAATTAAAAATTAGTGATAAAAAGATTAAAAACTAGTGATAAAAAGAGTCAATTTTGTTAGCTTTCTGTACCTGCTAAGCAAGACAGAACATCAATTTTCCCATAGATGAAGATTTTCCTGATGAAGAGCTACAGAACACAGCAAGATTCTTATCATTTAACACATATACAAGTAAGATAATATAATTATACCTGAGCAAAAAGGTAAGACATGACAAAGTCATCAAGAAGAGGAGCTTCAGCACCTCGAGACACTCCATGCCGATAGGTTCTGTTGCTGCCATTACAATACCAGTAAGGAAAGTAAAATCTACAAGACAAAACATTCAGTCAGCCTCCAAATAGTTCAAATATAAGCATACTATGTACATATAACCACTTCCAGCATACTGAAAGGTATTATCCCATAATCAGAAAACACAGCTAACAGTGTTAACTACAGGTAGGGACAAAAGAAAATCTGGGTAAGACCATGATAATAGTATAGACAGAAGATACAAGAAACGTAAGTGTAAAATCAATATGCTTTTTGCTTTTTTTTAAAGTTTATTTATGTATGTATGTACATATTTATTTAGAGGGAGACAGCGTGTGTGTGTTAGTGGGAGAGGAGCAAAGAGAGAGGGAGAGAGAATCCCAAGCAGGGTCCCACAAACTGTGAGATCACGACCTGAGCCAAAATCAAGAGTCGGACACTTAACCGACTGAGCCACCCAGGTGCCCGTGAGCTGCCTGCTTCTATGCACAGAATGCAAAAGCAAGAGGAAACAGAAAAATGTAGAAACGAAATATTAACAAAAAATTGTTTTAATATTCATCCAGTGATATCGGTAGAGGAATCTGAAAATGCTAACTGGTATGAAAACAATGGCTTCTTCTTTTAGGAAATGGAGGTTAATCACCACAGGATACCACTTCACACCTGTCAGAATGGCTAGTATCAAAAAGACAAGAAATAACAAGGGCTGGCGAAGATGTGGAGAAGAGAGACCCTCCGGGCACCGCTGGAAGCACTGTGAGTTGGTGCAGCCATGACGGCAAACAGTATGCAGGTTCTCAAAATACTAAAAATAAAAACACCATACAACCCAGTAATTCCACTACTGGGTATTTACCTAAAGAAAATGAAAACACTAATTTGAAATGGGACAGGCACCCCTATGCTTACTACAGCATAATTTACAAAACCCAAGATATGGAAGCAGCCCAAGTGTCCATCAACAGATGAACAGATGAAGTGTGGTATACATACATTATGGACTATCACTCATCAATAAAAAAGAATGCAATGTTGCCAATGACAACATAGGTAGACCTAAAAGGTGTTATGCTAAGTGAAAGAAGTCATACAGAAAAAGACTAATACCATATTTCACTTATATGTGCCAACTAAAAAGTGAAACAAATGAACTAAAATATAAAAAAGAAACAGACTATAGAGAAAAAAACTGGCAGTTGCTTTGGGGAGTGGAACACAGGTGAAATAGGCCAAGAGGATTAAGAGTTACAAACTTCCAGTGCCAAAATAAAGAAGTCATGGGGATGAAAAGTACAGCATATGGAATATAGTCACTAATACTATAATAACTATGGTTATTGTAACTAATACTATAATAACTATAATAACAGATGACAAGTAGGCTTGCCATGGTGAGCATTTCATAATGTACGGAATTATCAAATCACTATGTTGTATACCTGAAACTAACAGAGTATGTCAACAACACTTCAGTACAAATGAATGAATCAATGAAACAAGCTAAAAACTTGTCCTTCAAAGAAACAAAAAATATTCTCTATTGCTTCATTTACACCTTTACTGAGATATAATTCACATACCTTAAAGTTTACCCATTTAAAGCATACAATTCAAAATGTTTTTTAGTATGTTTGAAACATTGTACAAACATCCCACAATCTAATTTTAGAACATTTTCATCCCCCCTAAAAGAAATTCCATACCTACCAACAGCCATACCCAAATCATCCCAACTACTCTCCACCTCTAAGTTACCACTAGTCTATCTCTATAAATTTGCCTGTTTTGAACATTTTGTATAAATGGAATCATATAATATGTGGCCTTTTCTACCTCCTTTCATAAGCATAATATTTTCAAGGACTATCTACATTATAGCAAACATTAGTATTTCATTCCCTTTTTAATGCCCAGTTAATATTTGATCGTATGGATAAACCACATTTTGCTTCTTCATTCATCACACAATGGATATTTGGATTGTTTCCATCTTTTTGCTATTGTGGATAAGGCTGCTAGGAACAGTATGTACAAGGGTGAGTGTGTGTGTGTTTTCTACGTCCATCTTTTTGAGGAACAAACTGTTAAAGTGGCTGCACTAGTTTACATCTCCAACAGCAACATGTAAGTGTCCCAATAGTTCAGATCCTTGACAACACGTGGAGAGTTTCGCTAAGTTAGTCTTTGGTATTGCTGACTTGGCGTCCATTTTGTTTAACCAAGAGGCCTGCAGTGACCTTAAACTGACACTAGCCCCTTCATGCAAGTACACGCCCTACACAACAGCCCACTGAGTCACAAGCAAATGTGAGTTTCTGATAAAACTTCCCCAACACCCTTGTGATCAACAATCTCCCCTGTTTTCCAGCACCTAACCCTTAAAAGCCCCTTCAATAAGACTCCCATGTAGCTTACCAAAGACCAGCTCTTTTGGCTTGAACCGACCAAATTGGGCCTTAGGCAAGGAACCCCAAAGCACTCTACCCACAGACCCTAGGGAAGCCGTATGCCCTGGGTCCTATGTCCCTCTCTACACCCTGCCTTGATCTCTCCATGTGGCCCCTCAAGGCATGCTGGATACCTCCAGAACCTTTGAGTAATAAACTTTTCTATTTCAATTTCTCTTGTGCTCTGTTGTTGAAGCATGGCTCACCATCCAACACCCCGTGCCCTATTTCATAAGTAATAATTAGGCAAATTCATAACAACTTGTTATTGTCCACCTTTTATATCTTTGTCATCCTAACGGGTGAACTGGTGTCCTGCTGTGTTTCTGATTTACATTTCTCTAAAGACTAATGATGTTGAGCATCCCTTCATGTGCTTACTGGCTATTTGTATGTCTTATTTAGAAAAATGTCTATTCAAATCCTTTGTTCATATTTTCGCTGAGTTATCTGTCACTGTACTATTGAACCGTTAAGAATTCTTTATGTATTCCAGGGGTACCTGGGTGGCTCAGTTGGTAAAACATCTGACTCTTGATTTCTTTTCAGGATATGATCTCATAGTTCATGGGATAGAGCCACAAGTTGGGCTCCATTCTCTCAGTGGAGAATTCTTTATGCATTCCAGATGTAAGACCTTGATCAAATATATGAGTTACCAGCATTTTCTTCCATTCTGTGGGCTGTCTTTTCACATTCTTTTTTCTTTTAAAGCTTACTTATTTATTTTTGAGAGAGAAAGAGAGAGCATGCATGTGAACAGGAGAGGGACAGAGAGAGAGAGGGAGAGAGAGAATCCCAAGCAGGTTCCGCGGTGTCAGCACAGAGCCCAAAACAGGGCTTGATCTCATAAACCATGAGATCATGACCTGAGCCAGTCAAGAATCAGATGCTCAACTGACTGAACAAACCAGGCACCCTTGTCTTTTCATTCTTGACAGCAACCGTTGATGCACAAACATACATTTTGATGAATCCCAATTAACGTACTTTTCTTTTGTCACTTGGGCTTTTGGTGCCATACTGAAGAAACCAATGCGTACTCTAAGTACACAAAGATTTACTCCTATATTGTCTTCTAAGAGTTTTATAGTTTTAGCTCTTAGATTTAAGTCTTTGATTCATTTTAAGTTAATTTTTGGGGGGCACCTGGGTGCTTCAGTTGGTTGAGCGTCCGACTCTTGACTTCAGCTCAGATCATGATCTCACCATTCAAGAGATCAAGCCCTGTGCTGGATTCTGTGCTGACAGTGCGGAACCTGCTTGGGATTCTGTCTCCCTCTCTCTCTGCAAATAAATAAACAACCCCCCTCTCAAAATAAATAAACATTTTTTAAAAAGGCATTTTGGGGCACCTGGGTGGGTCAGTCAGTTAAGCATCTGACTTCAGCTCAGGTCATGATCTCACGGTTCACAGGTTCAAGCCCCGCATTGGGCTCTGTGCTGACAGCTTGGAGCCTGGAGCCTGCTTCTGATTCTGTGTGTGTCTCTCTTTCTATCTGCCCCTCCCCTGCTCATGCTCTCTCTGTCTCTCAAAAATAAATAAATAATAATTAATATTCAAAAATAAACATTAAAAAAATTGGTAAGGGAAAAAATTTGATAAGGGAAACAATTTTTAATTCTTGAGAAGAGATCAGCAAACTCTGGCCCATAGCCCCATTCTGGTCCACTGTGAGTTTTTATAAATAAAGTTTTACTGGAACACAGTCATGCCCATTCATTTACTTCTTATTCATGGTTGCTTTCACACTTTCATAACAGAGCTGAAGAGTGAAAACAGAGATAGTATAGCTTCAAAGCCTAAAATATTTACTAATGGCCTTCTCAGAAAAAGACTGTAGAGCTCTCCTCTACAAACATTCTCAAATCAAAAGATACACTTACTAATTGCAGAAAGTACAGTCATTACAGAAAGTAATAAAAAAAATACTCCCAATAAAATATTGGTATTTTGTCAATCTACGGAGCATGCTAACATGCTTCGTTTACATAATACAACTTTGGGGGCACCTGGATGGCTCAGTTTGTTGAGCATCTGACTTCAGCTCAAGTCGTGATCTTGCAGTTTTTGAGTTTGAGCCCTGCATCAGGCTTGCTGCTGTGAGCACAGAGCCCATTTCAGATCCTCTGTCTCCTCCTCTTTGTGCCTTGCCCCCACTCACGCTCTCTCAAAAATAAAAAAATTAAAAAAATAAATACGCAAAAATAAAATAAATGATACAAATTTGTAAAGTCTTAAAACCTGCATAAAAGTCTTACTTTGGATGGATTTAACCCTAGGATTTAACCCTGCATTTTTTGTTGCTATTAGTTGTTATCTTAAATGACCTCTTTTCTGTTTGTGGTGTACAGAAATAGTTGATTTCTTTTAATGTTTGTTTATTTATTTATTGAGAGAGAGAACGCACACACGCACAAGTGGGGAAGAGGGGCAGAATGAGGCAGGGGAGTGAATCTTACGCAGGCTCCACGCCCAGTGTGGAGCGTGACATGGGACTCGATCCCATTAAAAATCAAGAGTCAGGAAAAAAAGAAAAAAACAATCAAGAGTGAGACATTTAACCAACTGAGCCACCCAACTAAGCCACCCAGGTGCTCCAGAAATAGTTGACTTTTAACGTACTGATCATATAGATCTAGCATTCTGCTGAACATTTATTATTGATGCCTATAAATTTGTTTACATTTTCTATGTTAACAATCATAGCATCTCCAAATAATGACTCTTTGCTTCTTTGTTCTCAATTATTAAATATTTTGTGTATTTTTTTGTCTTAACTGTATTTGTTGAGAACTCCACTAAAATCCTAAATAGAACCAGTGGTGGTGGCTATTTTTGTTTTTTATCTTGTTTGTGATTTTAGAGACTGCTTCTGACCTCTTACCATTTGAGAATATTACTTGCTTCTTGCCTTTGGTAAATATCCTTTACCCTTTACCATGGTAAGGATATCTCTCTTGAATTTTAGTTTTTTAAGGCTTCCTTTTCTTTCCTTTTAAAAATCATGAATGAGTCCATGTGCATTTTTACTATGTAACACTGACTCTGCATGGAATGAATCTATTTCATAAGAGCCACAGATCAAACGTATTTGTTTTATCATTTTGAATGGAAAATTATTAAATAAATTAACTAATAATTTGCGGCTGCAAATAACACTGGCAAAATCATATGTCTACTTCAACTCTAAAAAAATTATATATTTTTTAAAGCTTATTTATTTATTTTTGAGAGACAGAGAGCACAAGTGGGGAGGGCAGACAGAGAGGGAGAGAGACACAGAATCCAAAGCAGGCTTCAAGCTCTGAGCTATCAGCACAGAGTCCGACGCGGGGCTCAAACTCCTAAATCGTGGAAGTTGGACGCTTAACTGAATGAGCCACCCAGGTGCTCCACAAAAAAAAATTATTAAAAAGAGATGGGAGATTACATTTTGTTGCACAAAATATTGAATTTCCTAGGAAACCAACAATATTCCAAATTTTATTTGGATTTTATTCAGGATTTTATTAGTAAAGGCCATTCACATCCTTTTTAAAATTTAATTATAATACTAAATGGTAAAGTAGCAACCCACCAGAAAAGCTCAGAGATTCTAGTGAAAAAACATTTATAAACACTTCCTCTAGTAGAGAAAAAGTCTTAAATGAAGCTCTGGTCCCTGTTATTAAGTACTCTGCAATTTAAAGATATGTCTGGGGGCGTCTCGGTTGCTCTGTCAGTTGAGCGTCTGACTCGAGATCAGCTCAGGTTGTGATCTCTCAGTCCTGAGATCCAGCCCCAGGCTGGGCTCCATGCCAAGCGTGCAGCCTGCTTGGGATTCTCTCTCTCCCCTCTCTGCCCCTTCCCCCACTCATAATAAATAAACTCAGAAAAAATGTACATATATGTTTGATAATTTCTCTCACTTTGCCCTTTAACCACTAAATGAGTCACTTTACTGTAGAAAGTACCTTATTCTGTAGAGTACGTTGTGCCTGGTTGATTCATCTACATGGAAGACATGGTTGGGCGGATACCAGGTCCTTTCGGTTTCACTCATTAAAGCAAACATACTATGATACACGGGTGTGATTCCTAGGAAAGAGGTAAGAAAAGAAATGATTACAAAGCGCAGCAAGTACATTTATGGAACATCTGTAATTTGTAACAGGATTGAAATAACAACTCTTACTCGGCACAAGTGCAGTAGCAATTGACATCTTTTGGTTCAGCATGACTTACAACTCAATTCTTAATTTAATCTTTTTCCCTGCATTTTAAAATATGATTGCTGGAACTCTTTCAAGCAGATTTTTAAAAACATTTTATCTAATTTTTTTTAGGTATCTTGCACAGAAAGGTTAATTCAAATCTGTGTGTGTTTTAATTGATAATGAGAGTATCAACTAAACTATTTGGAGATCATTGAATACTTTTAAGAGAACAGCACAACAGTTTTTTTTTTTAATGTTAAATTTTACACAGTGCACCAGTAACTATATTTTCTGCACTTTTTACACTTACAAGGAAAATATTTTAATGTCATCTTAAACTGCAGGGGTATATGATTTTTTTTCAAAGATATTTTCAAAGGTACATTAACAAAGGTTTGAAGACTACTGAACTTTTTAAAAAGCATATGAAACAAAAAGCCACACAATTAAATAATGCACATTATCTCCCAGCACACATAGAACATTCACACATAGACACACACATACACATTCCAATCTTTTGGGGTCTAAGAACAAGTCTCCCAAAGTGCCAGAGAATAATCAACATGTTCTCTAACCACATTTCAGCTAAATCAGAAATGAATACTTAAAAAAATTTTTTTTAATTTTTTAAAATTCAAGTTAGTTAACATACTTAATCCTATATATTTGAAAACATAAGCCTCACAAAAACAAATGTTATTTTTATTCTAGTAATGTTTCGATCTTTTCCACTGTAGACAAAAATGACACCAACTCAACACACTGACAATAAAGATATAAAATATTCATTTGAATTATCAACACAACTGTTTACTCATAGATATATAATAATTTCAGTAAGTTACATATAAAAACAGTATTGAGTAACAACTTTTAAACTGTACCCTTGTATTCATTCTTATATTTACACATACTTCTCAATATCTCAGAGATTATAGGAGAAATTATAACAGAAATTAAATAGTATTTATAATGAACAATTAATAACATGTATTAAAAATTATGGAATATAGCTAAAGTGATACTTAAGAGGAAAAATGATAGCTTTAACCTGATTATATCAGAAGATAACAAAGAATGATCTAAGTTATCTAACTCAACACATTAAAAAACAACAGAATAATCTAGAAGACAGTTGAAAATGTGATAGAGCAGAAGTTAACAGAAGAAAGATTCAATAAAGAGAATCAAGAAAATAAAAGCTGATTATTTGCAATAACTAACAAAATAAACAAGCCTTTGTCAAATCTGATCAAGAAAAAAAACCACAGATAAACACTAATGATTTTTCAAAAGTATAACTGGCACACCTGGGTGGCTCAGTCAGTTAAGTGTTCGACTTCGGCTCAGATCATGATCTCACAGTTCATGAGTGTGAGCCCCATATAGGGCTCTGTGCTGAAAGCTCGCAGCCTGGAACCTGCTTCAGATTTTGTGTGTGTCTCTCTCTCTGCCCCTCCCCAACTCATGCTCATTCTCTCTCTCTCTCTCTCTCTCTCTCCCAAAAATAAACATTAAAAAATTAATAAAAACGTTTTTAAAAGTATAATTATAGGTTATGGAGACAATAAGAGAATAAACAATGACAATAAATTTGAAAATGTAGACAGACAATTTTAAAGCCATATGTAATTTTAAAAAACGGATTCAAAAATAAAAAACTTCAGGGGTGCCTGGGTGGCTCAGTTGGTTGAGCGTCCAACTTCGACTCAGGTCATGATCTCACAGCTCATGAGTTCAAGCTCTGTGCTAACAGCTCAGAGCCTGGAACCTGCTTCAGATTCTGTGTCTCCCTCTCTCTCTGTCCCTCCTCTGTTCATGCTTTGTCTCTCTCTCTCTCTCTCTCAAAAAAAATAAACGTTAAAAAAAATTTTTTTTAAGAATTAAAAACTTCAAAGGAACTATAACCATTAAAGAAACTATCTACTTACAAAAATACAGGAGAAGAAAGGAAAAGGAGGAAAGAGAAGAAATAAGAAGAAAGGAAAAACCACCATGAAGCCCAGATAAAATTTATATACTAGTTCAACCAAACATGAAAGACAATTCCAACCTTCAGTATACTATTACAGAGAACAGAAAAAGAGAGAACAGGGAAATTAACATACTTTGTGAGTTTACTTGGACCATGATACCAAAACCAGGCAGATATCATAATCAAATAGACTCACCAAAATAGGTACAAAAATCCTAAGTATTTTAAATTTTAGCAAACCAAATCCTGCAATGATTCTTAAAAAATAAAAAAAACTAAGATAAAGTTCATTTATCCTATAATAGCAGAGATGGCTAAATTGGAAAAATGTAATTCTTCATAACAATGAATCAGAGAAAAATCTGAAAATAGCAAAATGATATATTTGAAAAGCTGTGTGGTGACTACAGTGATATATATTTTTCTATGTGAAGTATTACTTTAAATATTTTATAACAAAAAAATCAGAATTAAAAAAGCAAAATAAAAAAGTGAAAATGGCAAAAAAGTGGATATAAATTATTCACAATAGAGCAAATCCATGATTAATAATAATTAAAAATAATTAATAAACATGTGAGAGGATGGTAATACCTAGTGTTGAATAAAATGTGAGTTAAAATTATGTGATATCACTTTATATCCATTCAACTAGCAAAAACAGGAGGGATAACATCTAGGGCTGATAGGATGGCAGGGGACCATGTTACATAATTGCTAGAAATGTCATTTGGAATAGATTCTAAGTTGGCACAAAAAGAGACACTCTGATCGATGGAAAAGAATAGAACAGAAACCGCAGTCATTTTTAACTCTTTCCCTACACACCCAATCAAAGTTATTTTTATTTTTATTTACCAAAAGCACCTAAATGTGCTTCTTCTTTTCCAAACCATTATCTAAGTGTGATTCAGTTCCATATCATTCTAGAGCAAGGACAGTCAACATTCCACTAATATTAACAGAGACTCTATTACATAATAAGCACAAAATGGGTACAGGAAATACAAAAAGGAAAAATAGTGCCTAACTTTAAGGATCTCACATTATAAGAGATGAACTCAGAGATGCCATTGGAGAACTATAATTCAAAAGGGTCAGTGCCATGATAGTAAAGACCACAAAAAAAAAAAAACAAATAAGTACAGGGGAGAAATGAAAAATATTCTTTGCTTGGCCAAATTTTATCAAGGCCCCTCTGAACCCTCCCGAACATGGCCCACACATGTTTTTCCTCGTAGAATCAAGTTTTAGCAAGAATCCTGCTAAGTCCATTTAGCAAACCACCTTAGATATCTAATCAAACTCCTCACCCCTATTATCCTGCAGGTGATATCTGATCACATTGACCTGCCTTTAGCAAGAATCATATTAGGCTGGTTCATTCAGAATCCCCCCAGACTTAATGTCTACTCTTAGTAATTTTCCATTCACCAATGCCCTGTCAAACTGGTCCCTTGGCCACAAAACCCCACTTGTTCAGGCTGTATTCAGAGTCAAGCTCACTTCTATAATGGAGTATCTCCCCTATTACAGTAGTTTATCAAGTAAAATCCATTTTCATCACTTTAACTTCTATTCAGCTCTGATTTTAACAGAGGTAGGTCAGATGAAGTAAAGACTTCAGTGAAAGCTTCTGAAGAGGTAATGCCTAAGCTGAAGACAGCACATGAGGATCTGGCCATTCTATGTAATGGCAAGCCGAGCACATAAAATATCGCATAGGCATGGACGATCGGCAGCAAATGCTCCTGAAGCTAAATTAGCTATGCAGAAAAGAGAGGTGCCATACAGCAGAGAGCTGCAGACAGGATGAGCAGATCACCTGGCTGGACCAAGACAGGTCTGCTCTGTCTACTGTCCCAGAATAATTATTAATAGCCTGTCTTTACACCTCAAAAGTGTTCCAGTTTAAACAGTGATAATCTATAAAACATTAGCTTAAAATCTGATATGGGTCAAGTCTGAGTTCAGGTATTTATTAGCTAGGTAAACTTGTGGTAGTTAATCTCTCTAAGCTTATGCTTCATCTTCTAAAGGATAAGGACAGAAATCTGAGTTCAGAGGATAGCTGGAAGGAAAAAATGTGATAATATGGATAAAGTGCTTAGCAAAGTATATGGCACATAACATAGGTTCTACTGTAAAGATCCCAAGGGTATATCCTATCTGGGCTTCGTCAACTGTATAAATAAACAGGTTTTTGTTTCCCCTAACTGAATAAGCTAGAATGAGGCAGATTAGTATTTTTCAAAATTTAACGTTCATAATAACAACCTGGGGATTGTCTTTTGGCTTCCACGGTTTTTGTTGAAAAGCTTGAAAAGCATGATTTTTTTTTTTTAATTTTTTTTTTCAATGTTTATTTATTTTTGGGACAGAGAGAGACAGAGCATGAATGGGGGAGGGGCAGAGAGAGAGGGAGACACAGAATCGGAAACAGGCTCCAGGCTCTGAGCCATCAGCCCAGAGCCCGACGCGGGGCTCAAACTCACGGACCGCGAGATCGTGACCTGGCTGAAGTCGGACGCTTAACTGACTGCGCCACCCAGGCGCCCCGAAAAGCATGATTTTTGTTGAAAAAGAAAAGATTCTTATTCACGGATTCTGGCAAGGGGCCTGAGAGAGATACTGCATTTCTAAACAAGCTCCCTGGTATTACTGATACTGTTAATTCATGGACCAACAGAGGGATTTAACAGGATACTACATACAACAGAAGATAGGATTATTCAACAGAAGGCAAGTCAATAAAAAAAAAAAAAAAAAAAAAAAAACCATAAATTGAAGCACAAAAAATAACAGAATGGGAAGAACTGAACAGAGTGTATAAAAGGCATGTAAGCCATGTCAAATGGACCAAACTTACATGAAATTGAAGAAAGTGCAGCCAAGAATTTTCCAAAGCTAAACACACACTGCCCTACAAATTCAGCAAGCTTAGAGAGTTTGAGGGAAAAATAAAGACAAAGAAAACACACAGAAAAGACATTTCAGATAATTAAGAGCGGAAGGTATCTGTCACCAGCAGACCTGCAACACAAGATATACTGAAAGGAGTTCTCTAGGCTGAAAGGAAGAGATGGCAGATGGAAGCATGGAACTACAGACAAGAATGGGGAACAAGGGAAAGGATAAATATAAAAGAATAATGATTGTTTAAAGCAACAATAATATAAGTGTCCTGTGATGTCTACAGAAGTAAAACACATGATAAATATGATAACAACACCAAAAATAAATAGAAGTAAACGGAGTTGGAATCAGATTTCTGGTTGCTACATTACAAATTTGAAATGGCCAACATTTCAATGTTCAACCAAAATTTGTAAAGCAGGCATAAAAACAGGAAAGTATTCGCATTCACCGGAAAAATTAAAAATTCCTTTGTTTTTGTCACTTGTTTTGGGTGGCAGTTGTTTATTGACTTTTCTAAACTATAAAGTCTATATTCTTTGTCATTTATAGTCCTGAAATCTCAGTTTTTTTAATTAGTGGGATTCTCTCTCTCCTTCTCCCTCTGCTACTCTCCCCTACTCGTGTTCTCTTTCTAAAAATAAAATAAAATCTTTAAAAAATAAAATAAATAAATAAATCTAAAGACATTTTAATTTGAAATGGGAAAGATGGAAAAACATAGCCCACGCAAACAGTGAGCAAAAGAAAGCTGGTGGGGCACCTGGGGGGCTCAGTCTGTTAAGCGTCTGACTTGGGCTCAGATCACGATCTCACAGTCTGTGAGTTCAAGCCCCGTGTCGGACTCTGTGCTGACAGCTTAGAGCCTGGAGCCTGCTTTGAATTCTGTGTCTCCCCCTCTCTCAGCCCCTCCCCTGCTCACTCTCTCTCTCTCTCTCTCTCAAAAATAAACATTAAAAAAAAAATTTTTAATAAAAAAAAAAGCTGGGATGGCTATACTAATATCAGACAAAACAGATTTTAAGTCAAAAGTTTACAAAAGACAAAGAACATTATGAAAATTTAAATCCTTAAGAAAATGTAAATATAAACATATACATATGTAAGAAATTAGCCCCAAAACATGTAACATGTAAACCAAAAAATAAAAACTGAAAGGAGAAATAGACAATTCAGCAATAATACCTGAAAAGTTCAATACACCGTTCTCAATAAGACAGAAAAACGAGTGGTGCCTGGGTGGTTCAGTGGGTTAACCATCTGCCTTCGGCTCAGGTCGTGACCTCTCAGTTCACGAGTTCGAGCTCCACTTCGGACTCTGTACTGACAGCGAAGTGCCTGCCTGGAATTCTCTCTCTCTCCCTTCTCTCTATGCCCCTACCCTGCTTGTGCTCTCTCTCAAAATAAATAAACTTAAAAAATTTTTTAAAAAAGACAGTAAAACGAGACTGAAGAACAATAAGAAAAAACAATAAGAAAAACTGAATTGTGCTTTATATAAATCAACTAATAGACATATACAGAATACAACCCCACAAAAGCAGAATATACATTTTTCACAAATGTAAATGGAATATTCACAAGAATAGGCCATAAGTTAGGTCACAAAAGAAATATGAATACACTTATAAGGACTGAAATCATCCAAAATATCTTCTCTGACAAAAATGGAATGAAACTAGAAACCATAACGAAAGAAAAACTGGAAAATTCACAAATGTGTGAAAATTAACACACAAACAATGGGTCAAAGAATAAATCACAAAGGAAATTCGAAAATACATAGAGAAAAATAAAAGCAAAAAAACCAACATATCAAAATACTGGATTCAGCAAAACCAGATAGAGGGAAATTATACTGTAAACATCTATATTAAAAAAGTATAAAGATCTCAAATCAATAATCTCCCTAGATACCATTAGTAACTTTGAAAAAAGGAGACTAAACCCAAAGCCAATAGAAAAAAGAAAATAATAAACACTACAGGCAAAGAGAATAGAAAAGCAATTCAGGGGGAAAAAAAAAAAAGAATGAAACCAAACATTGTTTATTTGAAAAAAATAAAGAATACTGACAAGCCTTTAGCTAAACTAAACAAGAAAGAAAGAAAAAAGATTCAAATTACCAAAATCAGAAATGAAAGTGAGGACAACACTATCAACATTACAGAAATAAAAAGAATGTAAGAAAACATGATGAAAAAATATTTGCCAACAATTAGATGACCTAGATAAAATGGAAAAATCCCTAGAAACACACAATCTATCAAAACTCATTTAAGAAAAAAGCAGAGGGGCGCCTGGGTGGCGCAGTCGGTTGAGCGTCCGACTTCAGCCAGGTCACGATCTCGCGGTCCGTGAGTTCGAGCCCCGCGTCGGGCTCTGGGCTGATGGCTCAGAGCCTGGAGCCTGTTTCCGATTCTGTGTCTCCCTCTCTCTCTGCCCCTCCCCCGTTCATGCTCTGTCTCTCTCTGTCCCAAAAAATAAATAAACGTTGAAAAAAAAAATTAAAAAAAAAAAAAAAGAAAAAAGCAGAAACTATAAATAGACCTATACAAGATGAAGAGATTAAATCCATAATCAAAAACTTCCCAAGAAAAGCTCAGAACCAGATGGCTTCACTGGACAATTCCATCAAGCATTTAAAGAAAAATGACAATAACTCTTTCTCAAAATCTTCAAAAAAAAAAAAATAATAATGAAAAAGTAACAGTTCCTAAACAACTTAATTAGTCCAGCATTACCCTGATACCAAAGCCAAAGACACTACAAGAAAACTACAGACCAATATCCTTCATGAATATAGATGCAAATTTCCTCAACAAAATAGTAGCAAACCACATCCAGCAAAATATTAAAAGAATTATATACCATGTACAGGTGGGATTTATCCCAGGAATAAAAGGGTGGTTCCAGATATTAAAATAACCAATGTAATGAAAGAAAAAAAATGATCATCTCAATTTATACACAAAAAGTAACAAACTCTATACTCCTTAATGAGTTAAAAAAAAAAACTTAAATAAGAATTGAAGGGTATTTCCTGAACCTAATAAATAGCACTTATGAAACACCCACAAACAATATCATAATCACCAGTGAAAGACTAAAAATCTACCCTTAAAATCACAAACAAGACAAGGATGCCTACCTTCACCACTTCTATACAACACTGCAATGAGAGTTCTAGCTAGAGCAATTAGGCAAGAAAATAAGAGGCACCCAAATTGGGCAGGAAGAATCAAAATTGTCTTTATTGGCCCATGATATGATCTTATATACAGAAAATAGTTAACAACCCCCCCCCAAAATGTCAGAGCCTATAAATGAATTCAACAAAGTTAAAGGACATAAGATCAACAGGTAAAAATCAGCTCTATTTCTATACATGAACAATGAACAATCCAAAAAAGTATAATAAAAACAATTCCATTTACAACAGCATCCAAGTGAATAAAATACCTATAAATAAATTTAAGAGGTAAGACTTATACATTGAGCACTACAAAACACTGCAGAAAAAAATTAAAGAAGACCCAAACAGACAAAAAGATATTTCATGTTCATGGATTGGAAGACTTACTTCAATGAGATAGTAGTAGTCCCCAAACTGACCTATATATTCAATGTAATCCCTATAGAAATCTCAGCTGTCTTTATTGCAGATTGACAAGCTAATCATAAAATTAATATAAAAATTAAAGGGACTAGGAAAGATCAAAACAATTTTGAAAAAGAACAAGAAAGTTAGAAAACTCACACTGATTACAAAACTTACTACAAAACTATAGTGATACAGAGAGTATGGTACTGGCATTAAGACATATAGACCAATGAAACAGAATTGAAAATCCAGAAACAAACCCACTCATCTATGGCCAAATGATACTTTGACAACGGTTCTAAGACTACTGAGTATGGGAACTCACAGCCTCTTCATCAAATGATGCTGGGATTTGCATGTAGATATCCATTTGATACTGGCTTCTTACACTTCACTCAATACTTATAAAGTTTATCCATATTATATCATATATTTGATACTATTTAGCTGAATATCATTCATCCATAAAAGAATAATGTACTGATACATGGTACAACATGTATGAACCTTATAAACACTATATAAAGTGGGGGAAGTCAGGACCAGGTGTATATTCACATGCAAAAGAATGACAGTGGATCCCTACCCTCAACCATCAGCAAAAATGAACTCAAAGGGGCGCAAACCTAAAACTATGAAACTCCTAGAAGAAACTGCAGGGGAAACTCCTCATGAACTTGATTTGGTAATGAATTCTTAGATATGACATAAAAACACAAGCAACAACAACAAAAATAAACAAATGAGGCTTCATTAAAATTAAAGATCTTTGCTTCAAAGAACACTATCCAGATCCAGACAGTGAAAAGACAAAACATAAAACGGGAGAAAAGATTTCCAAATCATATAGTATCTGATAAGGGAGCTAGAAAATATAACTATTAACAACTCAGTAACAAACAAACATTTTAAAAGTGGACAAAGGGTATGAATAGACATTTCTCCAAAGAAGATACACAATTGCCAGTAAGCAAGGCAAAGATACCCAAAAGAACTGCTAATCAGAAAAAATATATATATCAAAACTACAATAAGATACCACTTTACACCCAATAGAATGGATAGAATTTTTAAAAGGTCATGTAACAACAAGTGTTATTAGGGATGTGGAGTAATCAGAACCCTCACACACTACTGGTGTGAATGTAAAATGGTGCAGCCACTTTGGAAAACAGTCTGGTAGTCCCTCAAAAAGTGAACCATAGAGTTACGATGTGACCCACAATTCCACTCCTAGGTATATATGCAGAAATGAAATCATCTGTCCACACTGTACACAAATGTTCATAGAAACATTATTCATGACAGACAAAAGGCTGAAACAGCCAAAATGTCCATCAAATGATCAACGGTTAAACAATACGTGGTATTATCCACACAACAGCATACTATTCAGCCATGAAAGACTTAACTACTGACAGATGTTACAATATGGGTGAACTGAGAAACTTAACAGAAGGCCATGGGGGATGGGAAGGAAAAAAAAAAAAAGGTTAGAGAGGGAGGGAGCCAAAACATAAGAGACTCTTAAAAACTGAGAACAAACTGAGGGTTGATGGGGGGTGGGAGGGAGGGGAGGGTGGGTGATGGGTATTGAGGAGGGCACCTGTTGGGATGAGCACTGGGTGTTGTATGGAAACCAATCTGACAATAAATTTCATATAAATAAATAAATAAATAAATAAATAAATAAATAAATAACATGCAAAAAAAATATGGATGAACTTCATGAAAATTGTATGAGTTTAATGGTCTGGAGTTTCTCTTCAGATCACATAAATCTTTCACCTTTTACTAAAGATTTCCTTGGGGTGGGAATTATGAGTATAAGAAGCCAGTAATAAAAGGCCACATATTACATGACTCCATCTGTATGAAATATCTAGATAGACAAATTTATTGAGACAGAACATAGATTAGGGGATGCCTAAGACTAAAGAAGGAAGAGGGGGTGAGAGAGTGATAGCCAATAAGCACAGAGCTTCTTTTGGGGTGAAAAAATGTTCTAAAATCAACTGGGGATACTAAAAATTATTTTACCATACACTTTTTAAAAGTATGAAATGTATGATATGTGAATTATTTATCTATAAAGATTTTTCAAGAAAACCACAATGAGATACCACTTCACACCCACTAGTATGTCTATTATCAAAAAGAAAGGTAATAACAAATGTTAATCAAGATGTAGAGAAACTGGGACCTTCATACTCTGCTATCGGAAATGTAAAATGATGCAGATGCCTTGAAAACATGAGGGCGGTTCCTCAAAAGATTGAACACAAAGTTATGATATGACTCAGGAATTCAACTCCTTGTCACAAAAAACACACATGGCCTGCATGATTCCACTTATATGAAATGTCCCAAGTGTACAAATTCTTAGGAGTAGATTTGTGGTTGGGGGGAGTTGGGGAAGACATGGAAAATGACTGTTGATGGGTAAGAGGTTTCTTTCTGGGGGTGGTGAAAATTGACATGATTGTAGAGCTCTGTGAATACACTAAAAATATTGAATTATTTAACAAAAGAAGGAAGGAGAAGGAAAAGGAGGAGGAGAAGACGAAGATAAAGAAGCTCTCAGAAGCAGCTAGGTAAACCACCCATTACCGAACAGTGCCAGAAAAAGGCCATCACTAAAGAATACAATAAAATCCAGCAGGCAACAATGTAAATTACAAACTTACATTACAATATCCACCCTCCAATAAAAAATTGTAGGCATTCAAAACAGCAGGAAAATATGACCCGTAACTAGAAGAAACATCAATCAGTAGGACAGCAAGAAATGACAGACATGGTAGAATTACCAACCAAGAAAGTTAAATCAGGTACCATAATATATTCCACTTAATAAAAAAATGAGGAAAAAAAATGAACATGATGAGCTAATGGAAATTATTGAAAAGCATTCCAAATAAAACTTCTAGAGTAAAAACTGCAGAAGGTAAGTAGATGAGAAGATACGGCAATTGAAACTTACCATTTTGCCCTTGGTACCCCCCAAATTCACATCCTTTTCACATTAAAAATATATTCACTCCATTCCAACAGCCCCCAAAAGTCCTAATTCATTCCAGCATCAACTCAAAAGTCTAAAGTTCTAAGTCTCACCTGAATATCAACTAAATCTTATGTGAGTGAGACTCAAGGTACCATTCAACCTGAGGTAAACTGCACTCTGGCTGTGAATCAGTGAAATCGAACAAGTTAAATGCTTCCACATTACAAGCATAAAACAGACATTTCTGCTCCAGAAGGGAGACAGAGAAAATAAGAAAAGAGTGATAGATCCCCAACAAGTCTAAAACCCAACAGGGCAAGTTCCATTAGACCTTAAGGCTCTATAATAATCCTCTTTGACATGATAAGCTGTTGTCAAGGACCCCTAGGACAGAGGGCTTGCCTACAGGACCCACCCGGGCAATTCCTGTCCCAGCAGCTTTACCCGGCAGAGGCTGGGCCCCGAGGCTCCAGGCAGCCCCATCCTTGGAAATCCAGGCGGAGGCAGCCATGTCCCCTGAGCCTGTACACTCTCCCCTGCTGGAAACAATACCCTCCATCAAAGTTTGCTGCCTGCACCCTCTGGAAGGCAGGGGCTGCACCTGGGGCCGGCAGTGCTCCAAGAAGAGCCCTCAGAGTGAGGCAGCACCAGGCAGCAAGCAGGTCTCCAAGCTCTGGCAGCTTTTGCTTTGAAAGCACTCTGCTCCCCAGGGCGGGCCCTGGCATTAGGAGCTGTGACGGGAGAGGCCTCTCCCATCAAAGCTCCTAGCGAATGTAGAAACAGCTGAGCTACACAAATCTTAAATGGTCCACTGGCCACATCCTTAGTGCTCTCTTCTAACCACTTTCTCACTTTTTGCAACATGGAAAGACTGAGAATTTTACAAATCTTTTCAGTTCGCCTTCCTTTTTGCTGAATGGTTCCATCTTTCTGTTCGCATTTTACTAAAGCAGTCAGGAGGAGTCAACCCACACCTTCGAGAGTTTGCTTAGGTAAATACATCTGATTTCTTTGCTCACAAATTCTATTTTCACCAAAACACTAAAACACAATTCAGGCAAGTTATTTTCCACTATGAAAAAAAGGAAACTTCATTTAAAATGGAATAGGAAAAAATAAAATAAAATAATAGAATAATAAAATGTAATAAAATGTAATAAAATGTAATAAAATGTAATAAAATGTAATA
>NW_024412430.1:16464228-16633872 GCF_014898765.1 Herpailurus yagouaroundi | reverse complement strand
TGTAATAAAATGTAATAAAATGTAATAAAATGTAATAAAATGTAATATAATATAATATAATATAATATAATATAATATAATATAATATAATAAAATGGAGTAGGAAGCCCTGAAGGGGAAGCTCCCCCACATTACTACCTGCCCTAAGAAGCCTACATCACACTCCCTGACAGGAAGAGGCTTACTTTACACACCCCAGCAGAAGGAAGACTTGCTCCTGCCCAGCAAAACCCAGCCAATAAGGACTCCCAGAAAACCGCTCCTCCCAGCTTCCTCCTTTCTCTTATAAAAGTAAGCACTTTCCTCTGTTCTATGAAGTTGTCTGTGGTTCTCTAGAGTTTGCTGGTCCCAAACTGCCATTCCTCTGCTTTTCCTAAATAAAGTCATTTTGCTGATAAAATAACTGGCTCTTTTGTTTTTTTTTTTTTAATTTTTTTTTTTCAACGTTTATTTATTTTTGGGACAGAGAGAGACAGAGCATGAACGGGGGAGGGGCAGAGAGAGAGGGAGACACAGAATCGGAAACAGGCTCCAGGCTCTGAGCCATCAGCCCAGAGCCCGACGCGGGGCTCGAACTCACGGACCGCGAGATCGTGACCTGGCTGAAGTCGGACGCTTAACCGACTGCGCCACCCAGGCGCCCCTGGCTCTTTTGTTTTTTAAGGTCAACGCCACTTTACCAGGATTGCTTTTCCTCTAATTTCCAGTAACATGTCTCACATTCTTGTCTGAGACCTCATCAGAATGGCCTTTATCATACATATTTCTACCAACATTCTATTCAGATTACTTATGTATTCTCTAAGAATATTAAGACTTTCTCTATGGCTCTCCTCTTTTCTTTCTGAGTCCTCACCAGAATCCCCTTTAAAGGTCCGTTCACAGTAAGATAGGCTTTTTCTAACGTGTTCCTCAAAACCCAGTTCCGAAGCTACTTCTACATGTTTCGATATTTGTTACAGCAGTCCCCCACTTCTCAGTACCAACTTTTGAAGCAGTCCATTCAGGATGCTATAACAAAAATACCACAGACTAAGGGGCTTATAAACAACAGAAATTTCTCACAGTTCTGGAGGCTAGGAAACTCTTGGTTGCCTAATGAGCACCCATTTTCTAGTTCACAGAAACCCTCTTCTGATTCATCTTCTTACCATGTCCTCACATGGAAGAAGGGGTGACAGAGCTCTCTGGGGTCTCTTTTCTAAAGGCACTCATTCCACTGATAAGGGATCCACCCAATGACCTAATCACCTCTTGAAGGAACCAGCTCCAAATACCATCACATTAGAGGAATAGATTTCATCACCAACCTTAGGGAACCACAAACATTCAGTCTGTAGGACTAGCCCAAGGCAGATTTACCTTAAATGTACTCTAGTGACGTTCTCCTTTTATTATGTATGTAAGAACATACCCGTCAGTCATATAAGCATTTTAAAACACAAAGAATAATACATTATACATGTACATTAGAGTAGTATAATCAAAACAATGATCTATTAACAAGGAGAAAATATATGTTTTTGCATATTTACCACAAGCTTTAGAAGCAGCAACACAAATTTCTTCTGCAACATACTCCCCAGTTGGAAACTTCAGATATTCTCCATCAGCCTTCTCAAGAGAATGATAAAGATACACCTGTAGGAGTGGATCTATTTGCTTCACAGAATTAGCATTTCCAGGAATATCACCATTCTGATGTACAGGAGATACAGATACTCCTTCCATTTCCGTCATGGTAAGGCAAGCCATTCCCATGCAGAGTTTTTTCAGAACATTTGCCTATTAAGAAAAAACAATAACATTACAAAAGAAAGTGATACTGATAAAGCATCCCTCATGTACAAAGAAGCCTTCCCTGAAAGCACGACTCTGTTAAATTGGTAACTGAATAAATATCGTGTACTATGTACAAAGCACAGTGAGAGGCATTGAGATTATAAACTTCCTGTGGACAAGGCCTATAAAACTGAAGTTTACAACTTAACTGAGGAAACATAATACAGATATGTAATACTAACAAAATGAACAAACAAAATCAGTCACAGGTAACAGGAGAAGAGATCCAACTAGACAACATAAATTCAAAACAAACGAATTAGTGTGACAATTGCTTACTGGGGTCTGCAGGGGGTAAGTAACATTTCAAACTGGGTTTAAACTTACAAGTTTTATTAGAGGAGTTCATACACAGAGTTGACTCTGTACAACAGATTGGATTTATATGAACGGAAGATGTAGAATATTCCAGGAGAGTAGAACTGTGCTGAGAAATAGAAAGGTACAAGATACTCTAATTAATTGGGCCACAGTGCAGTATTTGAGCAGTTATGCCATTTAGGAAAGGACTAAAAGCAGAGATGAATATCTGTGGCAAAACTGCAACTACATACCCAGGATACATTTTTTCCTTCTTGAGAGGCCCAATTTGTTTAAGGAGAGCAACATACCCCCAAAGAACTGTACTTCCCCACAGATGAACAGCCACGTGAACTAGTTTCAACAAATGAGATTTAAGTGGAAGTTGCTGGGTGGTACTTCGAGAACCATTCCTTAAAAGAAAGCAGACCTGGCCTTCTTTTTTGTTTTTTAACTTTTTTAAGTTTATTTATTTGAGAGAGAGAGAAAGAGAGAGAGAGAGAGAGAGAGAAAGGGGCGAGTACAAGCAGGATAGGGGCAGAGAGAGAGGGAGAATCCCAAGCAGGCTCTGCACTGTCAGCACAGCCCGACATGGGGCTCAAACTCATGACCTGTGACATCATGACCTGAGTGGAAATCAAGAGCCGGACGTTCAACCATCTGAGCCACTCAGGTGCTCCACTGGACTCCTTTTTGCTTTTCTCTCTTCACTTTCTTCCTACCTGCCTCCGAGCAGGGTAGGGCAGTCACCTTAAAACCAGGAAGAAAATGCCAAGAGAATAAAAGACCTGGCAAACTTAAGCACCTGAATCAGTGTCAAGAATCACCTTTCTACCACAAGACATCTTATTATTTATAATTGAATGCGATCCTAACTGATAGAGTAAAGAATTAAGAAAAGTCTGAATGTCAGATCAAAGAATTTAAGGGGCATCTGGCTGGGCTTAGTCAGTAAAGCATGTGACTCTTTTATTATTTTTTTTAATGTGTATTTGAGAGACAGAGAGAGAGAACAAGCTGGGGGGGGGGGGGGGAGAGAGAGAGAGAGAAAGAATCCCACACAGGCTCTGTGCTGTCAGCATAGAGCCCGATGTGAGGCTCAAACTCACAAACTGTGAGATCATGACCTGAGCCAAAGTTGGACACTTAACTGAATGAGTCACGGAGGCTCCCACAAAGCATGTGACTCTCACTCTCAGGGTTGTGAGTTCAAGCCCCACATTGGGCACGGGGCCTACTTGAAAAAAAAAAAGGGATCAAAGAATATAAACTTTATCCTACAGTCAAATGATGAATTAAAAAGTGAAGTAGAAACAAAAGCTACGGCAATAGTCTACATAGTAGTAACATCCTTAATTGAAACAGCAATGGTTGAATGATGAATGGTAATATAACAGCAAGACTTCATGCAACCTGGTAACTGACTGAATCCAGAGGAAGCCAGGAGTCCAGTCATGGAATGAATAAGTCACAGGAATAAAAGGCACAGCACAGGGTATGAAGTCAGTGATATTGCAGTGAGCACAGCATAACACAGAGAGATGCTACTGATTCACTATTCTGTACACCTGATACTAATGCAACTCGAATAAAAGTATACTCAAATAAAAAATTTTTTAAGCCAGGGGTAAAAGACAATGGGAGGAATTCAAACTTGGAAGATCTATAATACCATTAATGGATATAAGGAAATGAAGACTTTGCCTCTTGACATTGGACATTGGACAAAGGAATAGAATAAGGACTACTCCTTTACACACTTTTGTTTAGAAATGGAAGCAGGACAATTACACCAGACTCTAGCTGGCAGCTAAAACATGAGATTGATATGTGTAAGATTTCCCCATAGACGCCCATTTAAATCATGAGCAGAGCTATGTGAAGGGAGAAGGAGAAAATAATGACAAACACACTCACACAGCATTTCTGAACGTCACTGTACTAAGTGCAGACATTAAAGGAAAGAAACATGATGATTAAGTGATGTGCAAGGTGAAATTTAGTTTATTTATTTAGTGCAAGGTGAAATCTATAACTAACTATAAGGACTTTATTATATTAAATACTAGAGTTAATACTTAGTTCTTCAAATATCATAGGACTTCTGGTGAGTAAAAACACAACAAAACAAGAAGCCGGCAACTGTTAAAACTGCAAGATTTTTGAAGTCCAAAAGCAACTGGATATACAAATTTAAACAATTTTAATTTGCTCAAAAATATAAAATTTTTAAAAATTTTCTTGTAACTTACTATACTCAAGTGCTGTCTCTTCTATACTCAATTACTGAAATTCATCTAAAATGAACTCTTAGCCATTAAGGGGCAAATTTGCAAGAATTTCATCAATTTGTGCTCACCATTGTTTTGGACCATATGCTTTCCTTCTGGACTTTTTTCTGCTGAAATGTATCTTTTAGCAGATCTCTCAGTGAGGCCTTAACAATTTTTAAGTTGCACTCTTATTTGAAAAAACCCTTTCCACTATATTGACAAAACTGTGAGATACTTAGCATATACAACATGATTGACACTGTATACACGGTGAAATGACTCCCCATCACTGAACCAACATATCCATCACCTCATGAAGTTACTTTTTTTTAAGTTCTCTTAGAAAATTTCAATTATACAATACAGAAAAATTTCAATTATGCAATACAATGTTCTCAACTATAGTCAATGTGTTATATTAGATTTTCAAAACTTATCTATCTTATAACCAAAAATCTATAGCCTTTTACCAATTTCTCCCAAATTCCAGTCCTTAGCAAGACTTTTCTACTATGTGCTTCTTAGAGTTAGACTTTTTTTTTTATTACACATGTAAGTGGTACCATGCAGTATCTGTCATTCTGACTTATTTTACTTGCCCCTAAGGTTCATCCATGTTGTTGCAAATAATGTTTATTCCTTTTTTAAGGCTGAATAATATTCACGTGTGTGTGTGTGTGTGTGTGTGTGTGTGTGTGTGTGTGTGTCTGTGCGTGTGTATACATACTTACTTCTTCCTTTCTGATTTGGATGCTCTTGATACAAACCCATATGCTTTACTGATAACAATTATAAAGTCTAGGAAAAACATCTTAAAAACACTGAAGGCATTGCCAAGCAAACAAAAGCAGATACAGCAACTACAGGGGATCTGACCCCTGAGAGAAAGAAAAACAGTGAAGGAGGTCCTCATTTACCCATATTTTTTTTTTAATGTGTATTTTATTTATTTTGAGAGAGATCAGGGGGCAGGCAGAGAGAGGGAGAGAAAGAATCCCACACTGACAGCATGGAGCCCAACATGGGGCTCAAACCCACGAACTGTGAGATCATGACCTGAGCCAAAATCACAAGTCTGATGCTTAACTGACTGGGCCACCCAGGTGCCCCCACATCTATCCATCTTTTATCCTAAGGAAACTACACAGTCTTTGTAGTACCCAATAGTTGCTGGAGAAAAGGACAGAGCTATTATATACAAAGCTGTAGTCTCGCTGGCTGGAAGAATCAGGGAACAAACTCTGGAGGTGGTAAACAGATAGAAACTGAAGGCAGAAATCCTGGAAAGAAAAAGAGTCTTTTTTTTTTTAATTTTTTTAATGTTTATTTATTCTTGAGACAGGGGGTGGGAAGGAGGGGCAGAGAGAGAGGGAGACACAGAATCTGAAGCAGGCTCCAGGCTCCAAGTTGTCAGCACAGAGCCCGACGTGGGGCTCAAACCCATGAACCGTGAGATCATGACCTGAGCTGAAGTTGGACGCTCAAATGACTGAGCCACCCAGGTACCCCAGAAAAAAAGAGAATCTTGAGGGGCTCACTCCTGTATTCCCATGCATGGGATGAAAACCCAAAAAGCCCAGGGAGAGGCAACAACTAAAAATCTAAAAGATATAGGAAGAGATTTCAATAGCTATCTGATTCTGGAGAATCAGAGTTTGGATGTAGAAGGAATTGGTAAATATTTCAGGCTTTTCACTGAACCTCCAGAAAAAAACCGCACTTGAGGAATAAGAACCATATATCAGAAATAAGGGCAAAACTGAAATGGACAGTCCTAACAAAGCCTAAAACTAAGTCTCCACAGGATCAAGGTAAAGTCCCTGCTAGAACAAAGCCCTACACTTCAAAGAAAGACTAAAATCCACACTGCCCAGAGTTTGTACAAGATATCATCCACAAGAGACAACAGTCAAGTGAAATCTATTTAACATAAAGAAAAATGTGATGTAGAGTCAAGAGATAAAATATACAGAAATGGGACTGACAGCAAACCAAAATGTTGGATTTTTTAAAATGTGTTTACTACGATACACATGCAAAAGAATCAAAGATAAATGCATGAAGACATAGAAATCATATGACCTATACAATATTGAGCAATCTAACACATGTGAACAAGACAGAAGATAATATTTGGAAAAATACTGGCTAAGTTTTTTCTAAATTTGAAAAAAATCAAACCATGAATAAAATCGTTCATGTAGCTCCATTCAGTAAAATCCCCATATAGTCATATCATAGTCAAACTGCCAAAAATCATAGAGAAAAGTCTTAAAAGTAGCCACTTACATACAGAAGAGCTAAGATAAGACATACAACTGACATCTCATCAGAAACAATAGAGACCAGAAGACAACATGCTGCTAGGGAGGAAAAGGAGCTAAAATTTGAACCTAAAATTCTATAGTCCACAAAAAAAACCTTTAAAACTTAAGCTAAACAAATATATTTTCAGATAAATGGATACTGGGAGTACACATCAACAACAACAACAACAAAAAACTTTAAGAAATGCTTTAAAAAAAAGTCCTCTGAATTACAGGCAAATGATAAGTGATGCAAATTCAGATTTGTAGAAAGGAATGAAGAAGTCAAAAACAGTAACTATGTGGGTAACTATAACATTCCATTTTTCTTCCCTTTCTTGAATTACTTAAAAGACAATTAACAATTGTTTAAAAACATAATGATAATAACATATGGTAAAACTTGTAATAGATGTAAAAGCAAAAGATATGACAACGGTAGCCAAAAGGACGGAAAGGAGTAAAATAAAAAGTTTATGTGAATAAATTCATGATAGCTTGGAAAAATAAGAAACAGTGCTATCAGCAAAATCAGAAAGAATTTTGAAGAACTGATGGAAGATAAAAAGTAGACAGGAACAGATGGCAAAGAAAACAAAGTGTAGGAAATAAATAGATTCTATTTAAAATACACACAGAAGAAGGCTTTTAATAAGCATTAAAGTTTTCTGCACACACATACAAAAAGAATAAATATGCCAAGATAATCAAGGATGACCACACACTGGAGGTGAAGGGGGATAGGAAGAAAGCATAAAAGAGGAGGACAAAAATGAACAGCAAAACTAACACCAGAAGAAACAAATACAGGGAAGAGAATATTTTGAAAAATTCTCCTTGGGGATTGCCTACGTGGCTCAGTCAGTTAAGTGTCCAACTCTTGAGTTCAGCTCAGGTCACGATCTCAGGGTTGGAAGATCAAGCCCACATTGGGCTCCGAGCTGGGCTGGGCATGGAGCCTGCTTGGTATATTCTTCCCCCCCCCCCCTTTCTTCCCCTCCCTCTCTCTGCCCTTCCCCCTGCTTGCAGGCACACGTGCTCTCTGTAAGTAAGTAAATAAATAAATAAATAATGAAATGAAATAAAATAAAATAAATAAAAATTCTCCTTGGTATCCTCAGAGAGATTCAGAATTTTTGAAAACATAAAGCATCATTAGATGATCACTAAAAAGGAGAAGAGAATGAAAATAGTTAAGTTTAAAAAAAATGACAATTCAATGGAAACACTGAATAACACAACTGGAGACCAAATAATTTGGAAGACAAAGTCAAGACAAACTCCCAGTTTCCTAGATCAAGAGAAAGAAATATGAACAAAAACTAAATAGGGAGCATCAATCCAGGAACTCCAAGAGCTCTAGACGGCAGAAAAAAGAAAACAGACCAGAATAAAACATTTAAGAATAAAAGAAGAAATTTCATTGGTGTTAGAGATGCCTACATTCATATTAAAATAATCTTCTGAGAAGAGATAGTTTAAAGAACGCTTAACTCATAGAAGTCAAAATAAAGGGTCAGAACACCAAAGATGGTAAGGAAACTCTACTCAGAACTTCTGCCTATATATATAAATACAGCTGATGAAAACACACATGCACTGAGATTGGTCTATCTTGAAATTCATAAACTCTAAATTCAAATGGGCCTTTAGTGCTGTGCACCTACAATCTACTATTTATTACTTTATTTCCTTCATCTATGTACTCTCCCACTTTTCTAATCAACTACCTCATACCTTATCCTTACTCCTCTACCACCAAAGCTGCCATTCCAACTCTTACTTTCCACTCCCTATATTTCACTGAAAAATACAATCAAAAGAGGACACCAACAATGCATCCTTTTCAAATGTACCTGGAAAATTTCTGAAAACAAACATGTTCTACCATAAAGCAATTGCCAATAAATACTAAAGGAATATATTAAAAATATGAACAAATGGAGCAAGCAACCATTTTATCTATATAAGACCCATAATGTTGGTTTAATGTTGCATATACTATGATTAATTTATGTAATTCTTTTTTTTTTTAATGTTTATTTTTGAGAGAGACAGAGAGACAGAGAGACAGAGACAGAGAGACGGAGCACAAACAGGGGAGGGGCAGAGACAGGGAGATATAGAATCTGAAGCAGGCTCCAGGCTCTGAGCTGTCAGCATGGAGGCCGATGCGGGGCTCAAACTCATGAACCATGAGCCAAAGTCGGACGCTTAACTGACTGAGCCACCCAGGCGCCCCTAATTTATGTAATTCTTAAAAATATTGAAGAAATAACAACATTAGAGGATAACATAAAAAAGTGAAAGCGACCTTAATCACTACCTACTCTTTTTATTCTCTGAAACAACACTCCTGGTTTAATAAGAATTAATAAAGAAGTGCTTTAAAGTGCAAAATAGGAAGGACATAAGATAATCAGTAACACTCAATACTCTGTAAAATCATGTCATCCTTAATAACTTCAGTAAAAAAGAAAAAATATATTAAAAAATACAAAGCTCTTCCGATTCTGTGTCTCCCTCTTTCTCTGCCCCTCCCCCGTTCATGCTCTGTCTCTCTCTGTCCCAAAAATAAATAAAAAACATTGAAAAAAAAATTAAAAAAAAAAAATACAAAGCTCTGCATTTGAACTGATGTAAACTTACTAACAGTGTTCAAATCATAAAAATCTATTATGGAAACTATGACGACTTACAAAAGTATCACGACATGTACTTTTTTATCTTTATTTATTTATTTTGAGAGAGAGAGAGTAAGAGCATGCAAGCAGGAGAGAGGCAGAGACAGGGAGCAAGAGAGAGAGAATCCCAAGGAAGCATCCTGTTGACAGCAGAGAGCCCAACATGGGGCTCGATCTCATCAGTCGGGGCTTCATCTCATCAACCGGAGCTTGCTCTCAACCCTGAGATCATGACCTGAACTGAAATCAAGAGTCAGGCACTTAAGTGACTGAGCCATCCACGTGCCTCCACAACATGTACTTATTAACCAGTATGTTCTCTTATCACAATGAGATTAAACTAAAAATCAATAACAAAAATGATTAGAAAATTCCCACATATTCAGAAATTTAGCAACACACTTTTAAAGAGCAAATGGTGTAAAGAAGAAATAAAAAAATACTTTAATTTAAAAATGGTAAAAATATTAAAGAAATGCAATAAAAGTGTTTACTAGGATATTTAGTCTTAAACTCATATGTGAGAAAAGAAGGTTAAACAAAATATAGAATGAGCTTTTATACCAAGAAATTAGGAAAAGAACAACAAATTAAGCTAAGAACTACAGAAGGACAAATATTTAAGAGCAGAAATCAGTGCGGGGGAACAAAAAGAAAAACAAAAAGTTGGCTTTTAAAAAAAGCCATTAATACAACTGCTAAAACACTAAAATGATTGATTTTTTTAAAAGAGAGAAAATAAAGGGCCAATATCAAGAATTGGAAAGTAGACATCATTAGCAGAGCTTACAATATTAAAAATATGTTTTTTTAATTTTTTTTAATGTTTATTTATTTTTTTGAGACAGAGAATGAACAGGGGAGGGTCAGAGAGAGAGGGAGACACAGAATCCGAAACAGGCTCCAGGCTCCGAGCTGTTGGCACAAAGCCCGACGCGAGACTCAAACTCACAGACCGCAAGATCATGACCTGAGCCGGAGTTGGACGCTCAACTGACTGAGCCACCCAGGCTCCCCAAAATATATAGGTTTTTTAAATTTATTTTTATTTATTTCAAGAGAGAGATGGAGAACAAGCAGGGGAGGGGTACAGAGAGAGGGAGACAGAATCCCAAGCAGCTCCACACTGTCTGCTCAGAACCCAATGCGGGACTCCAACTCACAAACCATAGTAAGATCATGACCTGAACCGAAATCAAAGAGTCAAATGCTTAACTGACTGAGCCACCCAGAAACCCTGAGATTGACATTATTACTATCAATGGTTGCCAGTAGGGGAAACCAAGGTAGAGAGAAGTTAAGGAAGGTAACTTGAACCCATGAACCATGACATCATGACCTGAGCCAAAATCAAGAGTCAGATGCTTAATCGACTGAGCCACCCAGGTGTCCCTAAAAATATATGTCAATATAGGAACATCCTCCAATAAGCTTGAAATATGTGAAAAAAGATTTTCTCAAACACACTTTATCAAAATGGACAAAGGAAGGAAAAAACACTGAAAAAGGAAGAAAGATATAATTTCAAACTTTTAACATTCATTAAGTAAATTGAATATTTAACTTAAAACCTTTCCACAAAGAAAATTCATTGCCTATTGACTTTCTTAGTGAATTTTTCCAGACATCTGAAGAATGAAAAAAGAGCTTACACAAACTATTTCAGTAAATAGAAATTACAAAACACTTTTCCACATATTTTAAGAGTACAGTATGAACATAATACCAAAATGTAATAAAGTTGTGACAAGGAAAGAAAATTATATGTAAATATTTCCTACAAACATATATGAAAAAAATAATGAACAAAATACTAGCAAATTAAATTTAGTAATATTTTAGAGACTAACAAATCTTAACCGGGTTAGTGTACCCCAAAAAAGCAAAGCTATTTTAACATTAAAATATCAATCAACAGAATTTATCATATTATTAGAATACATGAGAAAGTAACATATGATCATTTCGATAAGTGTAGAAACTAACTCTAATAATGTTCAACAATGGTTTGTGATTAGACACTCTCAGCTAACTAGCTATAAAAGCATACTTCCTCATTCTTATAAAAAATAACTATAAAAGAACTTAAAATACTTAATGGTTAAATATTGATCTCATGCTTCTTGAATTCAAAAACTTAATTAGCATGACTATAATCATGACTTCCACTTAATATTTTATTTTATCTTCATTTTATTTTATTTTATTTTTTGGAGAGAGAGCACAAGCGGGAGAGAGGGGCAAAGGAAGAGAGAGAGAATCTTAAGCAGGCTCCATGCTCAGCACAGAGCCTGTTGTGGGGCTCAATCCCACGACCACAGGATCACAACTGGAGCCAAAGCCAACAATGAAACATTCAAGTGACTGAGCCACCTAGGCACCCATAAATTTTTTTTTTTTTTTAGAGAGCAAGCACGCACATAAATGGCAGAGAGTGGCAGAGGGAGGGAGAGAGAGAAGGAGAGAGAGAATCTCAAGCAGGCTCCACACTTAGCACAGAGCCCAACTTGGGGCTCAATTCCACAACCCTGGGATCAACCTGAGCTGAAATCAAGTGTCAGGTTGCCCATCACTCAACATTTGAGTGGAGGTACTGGCCAGCACAATAAAGCAAGAAAATGAAATAAAAGGTATAATGATTACAAAGGAGGAAGTAAAACTGATATATTCACAGATGATATGACTATGTATGCAGAAAAATTTTAAGAATATAACAATTACTAAATGAAGTTAGAAAGGATAGTGCATACAAAATCAATATACAAAATTTAATTGATTTTCATATACCAGAAACAAATTTAAAAATGAAGATGATTAAAAACAGCATCATTAACAATAGTAACAGAGAGTCAAGTGTTTAGGAATAAATCTACTAAAATATCTGTAATAACTCTAATAAAAACTATAAAACACTGCTAGAAAAAATAAAGGCCAGTTAAATAATGGAAGAATAGAACATACAGATATAAGAGTATAGAAAAACTGGGGGTGCTTGGATGGCTCAGTAGGTTAAGTGTCTGACTTTGGCTCAGGTCATGATCTCCCAGTTCAGAGCTTGAGCCTCCCACTGGGCTCCACACTGCCAGTGTGGAGCCTGCTTGGCATTCTTGCTCTCTCTGCCCCTCCCTCACTTGCACTTTATCTCTCAAAACAAATAAACTTTAAAAAAAAAAAAAAGACTATAGGAAAACTCAATATTGCTCAGGTAGCAACTCTTCTCCAAATTGATATATAGAGTCAACACGGTCCCAATTAAAATCCTAGCAGCTTATGTTATGGGAATTTACAAGTTAATATCTGCACGGAAAACAAAGGATTACAAGAGTCAAAACAATCTAGAAGAGCCAACTGGAAGGATTTACATTACCAGACATCAAGATTTACTGTGAAGTTAGTATAATTAAGTCAATTTGGTATTGGCATAAATACAGAAAAATAAGACTCTCTCTTAAAAACTGAGAATAAACTGAGGGTTGATGGGGGATGGGAGGGAGGAGAGGGTGGGTGATGGGCATTGAGGAGGGCACCTGTTGGGATGAGCACTGGGTGTTGGATGGAAACCAGTTTGACAATAAATTTCATATTTAAAAAAAACATAGAAAAATAGACCAAAGGAACAAATAGAGCTGAGAAAAATATCCTCACATAAGATAACCTAACTGAAAACAAATATGGTCAACTGCATTTTGGTGGAAATGTCAGTCTTTTCAGTAAAAGTATGGCAGTCAATGGCTATTAAGTGGCAAGAAGAAAAAGCAATCTTGACCTCCAACTTACACCAATACCCAAAAATATTAATTTGAGATAACCAACCAATAAGTAAAAGGTCATATAATATTCCAGAAAAAAATATCTTCATGACAGCTTTTAAAACAGGACATTAAAAAAAAACTACAATAAATAGATGTATATATTAGACTTCTCATATGCATGTAATAATAGTTTCAAGTCACATGAAGCAGAAAAGTAAAGAAAGAAATAGGCAAAACAACTCTAATAGCTAGAAATTTTAATACTTCTCTGTCAGGAATTAACAGAAGTAAAACAGATGAAAAAAATAAGAATATTGAAGATCCAGGGGCATGGGTGACTCAGTCAGTTAAGCGTCCAGCCCTTGATTTCGGCTCAGGTCATGATCTCCCAGTTTGTGAGTTCGAGCTTCGCACTGGGTTCTGCACTGACAGCACAGAGTCTGCTTGGAATTTTCTCTCCTCCTCTCTCTGCCACTCCCTCACTCATTCTCTCTCTCTCTCAAAAAGAAATAAACTTAAAAAAAAAAGAATACTGAAGACCTGAACATCATTAACCAACTAAACATTTACATCACAATATACTTAATAACTGCAGAATGTACATCATTTTCAAGTGTAAATGGAATAATGGAATAAATGGAATACTAAGTTATATCATATGCCAGTCTAGTCTATAAATTAAGACTCCGTTTCCTTTGCTGTACAGAAGCTTTTTTTTTTTTTTTTTTTTTTTTTTGTAGTCCCAACCATTTATCTTTGCTTTTCTTTCCCTTGCCTCACGAGACATATATAGAAAAATACTGCTACAGCTGATGCTGGAGAAATTACTGCCTGCACTCTCTTCAAGGATTTGCACGGTTTCAGGTCTCACATTTTGATCTTTAATCCATTTTGAGTTTATTTTTGTGTATGGTGAAAGTGGTCTGCTTCAGTCTTTTCCATGTAGCTGGCCAGTTTTCCCAACGCCATTTGTTGAAGACACTGTCTTTTTCTCATTGTATATTCTTTCCTTCTCTGTCAAAGATTAATTAACCACATAATTGTGGGTTTATTTTTGGGTTTCCTGTTCTATTCGATTGATCTATAGGTCTATCTTTATACCAGCACCATGTTTTCATTACTACAGCTTCATAGTATACCTTGAAATCTGGGAGAAGGATGCCACCAGTTTTGTTCTTTTTTTTCAAGATTGCTTTGTCTATGCAAGGTCTTCTGTGGTTCCAAAGAAATTTAAGAATTGTTTATTTGAGTTCTTTGAAAAATGCTGTTGGTATTTTGATAGGGGTTGCATTAAATCTATATATTGCTTTGGGAAGTATGGACATTTTAACAATATTTGCTCTTCCAACCCATGAGCATGGAATGTCTTCCCACCTCTTTGCATCATCTTCAATTTCTTTCATCAGTGTTTTACGGTTTCATAGTACAGATCTTTCACCTCTTTGGTTAAGTTTATTCTTAGGTATTTTCTTATTTTTTGGTGCATCTATAAATGGAATGTTTTCTTAATTTTAGTTACTGCTGCTTCATTATTAGCATATAGGAACACAGCAGATTTCTGTCCATTGTTTTTACATCCTGTGACTTTACTGAATTTAGTTATCAGTTCTAGTAGTTTTTGTTGGCATTTTTAGGGTTTTCTATACATAGTAGCAAGTCATCTGCCAAGAGTTAGAGTTTTGCTTCTTCCTTAGCAATTTGGATGCCTTTTACTTCTTTATGTTGTCTGACTGCTGTGGCTAGGACTTCCAGTACTATGTTGAATAAAAATGGTGAGAGTGTATATCCTTGTCTTGTTCGTGACCTTAGAGGTAAAACTCTCAGTTTTTCACCACTGAGGTGGCTGTGTGTTTTTCATATAAAGCCTTTATTATGTTGAGGTATGTTCCCTCTAGACCTACTTTGCAGAGAATTTTTATCATAAATGGATATTGTATTTTGTCAAATGCTTTCTCTGTGTCTATTGAAGTGATCTCACGGATTTTATCCTTTCTCTTACTAATGTAATATATCACACTGGTTGTTCTGTAAATATTTCACCACGCTTACATTCCAGGAATAAATCCCACTTGGCCATGGTGTATGATTTTTCCAATGTATTGTTGGATTCGGTTTCCTAAAATTTTGTTAAGGATTTTTACATCTATATTCATGAAAGATAGTGGCCTATAGCTCTCTTTTTTGGGGACGTCTTTTTCTGGTCTTGGTATCAGGGTGACAATGGCCTCAATGACGTTTTCCTTCCTCTTCTTTTTTTGGGGGAACAGCCTGAGAACAATAGGTATTAACCCAAAAAGTTTGACAGAATTCACCTGTGAAGAAATCTGCTCCTAGACTTTTGTTTCGGGAAGTTTTTTGATTACTGAATCAATTTCATTGCTGGTAACTGTTCTGTTGAAATTTTCTATTTCTTCCTGCTTCAGTTTTGGTAGGTTATAGGTTTTTAGGAATTTATCCATTTTTTTCTAGATTGTCCAATTTATTGGCATAGACAGGTTTTCATAATATTCAGTTTTCATAATATTGATATTGTGTTACAATTCTTTGTATTTCTGTGGTGTTGATTGTTATTTCTCCTCTTTCATTACTAATACTGTTTATTCAAGTTCTCTCTCTCTCCCTCTCTCTCTCTCTCTCTTTTGATGATTTCTGGCTACAGGCTTACCAATTTTGTTGATCTTTTCAAAGAACCAGCTCAGGTCATGATCTCACAGTTGAAGAGTTCAAACCCTGCATCAGGCTCTGTGCTGACAGCTCAGAGCCCAGAGCCTGCGTCGGATTCTGTGTCTCCCTCTGCCTCTGCCCCTTCCCCAGGCTCACTCGCTCTCTCTCTCTCTTTCAAAAATAAAAATAAACATTAAAATAATAATTGAAATTTCTCAATAATTTCTCCAAAGAAAATGGAGAAAACAATTTTATACTTTATTTCTTGGCTATTGGAGAAATAAATAAAAATGTTATTACATAGTAAAAAAAATAATAAGAGAAGAAAAACTGTTAAAAAATAAAATTTTTGAAATACAGCTAATGTGATGTTTAAAGGGAAATGTGTATTTTAAGTACTTATGTTAAGAAAGATGATCTGGCATCAATGATCTTCCTAAGTAGCTAGAAAAAGAAACCAGAGAAAAGAGAAGAAAGTAGTAATGAAGAGCAGAGAAAACAGAGAAAATCAATAAAACAAAAAGTTAGTTTTAGAAAAAGATTAATAAGATTTATATCTCTAAGTAGAATGATCAAAAATGAAAGAAAAAAAAAACACATGAGTTATCAATAGCAGGAATAAAAGCCGAATATCACTACAGATCTTATAGATACTAAGTGGAAAAGGGATTACAATGATTTATACCGGTAATTTTAAGAAAACTGATATAGAAAGAAACAGAAAACATGAATTGTATCATACATATATCTGTTCAATAAATCAAATTTTTCATTAAAAATCTATCCACAAAGAAAACGCCAGGCCAAATCACTTCACTGGTAAAGTCTGCCAAAATTTAAGGACAAAATAATACCAATTCTATACAAACTCTTACCAAAAACAGAGAAGCAGGAAATACTTCCCAAATTATTTTATTTTATAATCATTACTCTGATGTCAAAGCTAGATGTGAGTATCACAAAAGGCAAATGTTTCTCAAGAACATAGCAAAACAATAGAACATGGAACCAGTAACACATAAAAAAGTCAGAAAATCAAGACCAAGAGGGGTTAATCCCAGGAATGCAGTTGAGAATGATGTCTAAATACAATTTCTCACTATTCCCATTCACACAGATTCTAGTTTTGCTTCTTCAATTTAAAACAAAAATGTATGGTTAAGGGCAAAATGTACAGTATGTGAATTACATCTCAATAAAACTGTTTTTTTAAAAGTACATCTATCCTTAGAAGAAACATAGAAAATGTAAAACAATTCCCCCAGATAGCTGTTAGCATCAAAACAAAGTTTTGTTGTCTTTACCTCTTCTCATTCCTACTTTAGTTTGATCAGTTTCTACCAGATATCTGGCTACCCAAACATACTTTTAAAGTTCACATTTGGCCAATTATATCTAATGCAATACCTCCCTAAACCATAATCAAACATCCAAGTATAGCGACAGCCAAGAAAAGTTACATAACATGAATTGCACAAGGGCAGAGAAAGTCCAATTTGAGCTTCTTGTCAATGGTATTGGGAACATCATGTCTTCAACAGAAATCATCAGTTAGTAAAAATTTGGATCTACTTATCAGCAACTATTGTTTAAAAAAGGGCTTGGATATTTTTTATCAGACAGAAATTCCTATGGTAATGACAAAGAAACGTTGGCTAAGAACTACGGTAGGAGGATGCTTCAGGCATAATGTACCTACTCTTCTGTTTCCCTACATTCCTCAAAGGCTAAACTAACATATGAGGAAAGACAGCTAAAAAGGGAACAGCAAGAAGTATCAATTATTTTTTAGTCTCATCTACTTTTAAGTTATTTGTCAGTTTAAGAAATTGGCTTTATTATATATACACTCCCATCTAAAGTAAGAGGGCCTTTTTCTAAAAACCCATGTTTTGGTGTCAGTATTATTTCCCTTAGTTTTTGCTTCTATCACCTCTTTCATTAAGTAGGATTTTTCTTTGATATGATATTATTTAAAAAATAAATTTTTTTTAAAGTAGGCTCCATGCCCAATGTGGGGCTTGAACTCACAACCCTGAGATCGAGAGTTGTATGCCCTACTGACTGAGCCAGCCAGGTGCCCCTAAAAATGTCTTAATTAGCCTCTAGGCTAACGTTAAAACCACTTTGATATACATTTCATAAAACATTTTAGTACTGATTGCTAATTGCTAATATCTGGAATATATTTAATTAATCTGTTGGAAGTTAGCTATATTTCCTTTAAGTGTATGTTGGTTTCCATTATTCGCTATTAATTATAAAGAATTAAAAGTAGAAAAAAATCACTTAAAACTTAAAACCAATGTTCACAGAATGAAGCCGATTTTGGAAAGTATACCACAGTGATCTATAACTGTCATAGAAATTTCCTGGTGATACAGTAAAATATAAAATTCTACTTTATGAATCCTTAATAAAAGAAGATAAAATGTCTTTATACTGCACTTACTCATATATTTCCCTTCTCTTTACAAAGATATTTTAGGAGTAATTCAGCCAAAATGTAGATAAAACAGGTATGTATTAGATTTGTTAACTTAAGAGAAATTCTGGAATTTTTAAACTTGCTCGCTCATGTCAAATTTTCTAGTCTAAATGTATTCCATCACTTTTCTGTTTACATATTATTGTATCACCTGACTTTATCACAACTTACTTAATACTCATTTACACATTCAACATTTTCCAAAAGAGACCATCCTTTGCCTTAAAAGCTCTTCATCTGAAGGGAAAGGAAATAATGTGGACAGATATAAAACAATACATAAAGTGTTGCAGGAACTGTAATATTCGAATACACAGGGGGAAAAGGACAGGACTGTATACCACATAGGTTTACCACATAAACCTACCTTAATTACCAACTGGACATTCAGAGAAAGGGAGGAATCAACCTGAATTTGAGATTTCCAACTAAGCAACTAGGTATAAAAAAAGTAATGCTACGCACCAAGATAGATAACAAAAGTAAGTTTGAAAGGAAATAGGATTTTTTTTAATTTTATTTTTGAGAGAGAGAGAAAGAGAGAGAGAACGAACGTGTGAGCACACAAGCAGGTGGCAGCAGAGAAAGAGAGGGAGACACAGAATCCAAAGCAGGCTCCAGGCTCTGAGCTGTCAGTGCAGAGCTTGACGCGGGACTGCAACCCACGAACCATGAGATCATGCCCTGAGCTGAAGTTAGACATTCAACTGACTGAGCCACCCAGGCACCCCAGGAAAGTGGATTTTAGATATCTGGAATATGAAGCACCTATAAGACAATTAAAAGGAAGATTCGCAGTAATCAGCTTCATATATGAGGAATTAAGAATAATTTCTTGGTTTGGGGTTTGGGAGGCTGGGTGTCCAGTCTTAGAATTCACAGAGTAGGACATATGGAAGAAAAATAGCTGTGGAGGAATGATGAATTCAGTTTGGCACATAATGAATCTCAGTTACCAATAAGACACCCAGACTGAGATACCACATAGGCAGCTAGATTTCCAAAGGCTAAGAAAAACATTATGTGCTTTTGTGAGAGATTCCAAAGTCATTAGGTATAAAGTATACATGATGCCCAGATGTAAGATATATAAGATAAAAAGAGGGTTGGATATCAAATTCTTAAACCCAAACATTTAAGAATTATTTATAACTGTCAGAAATGGGAGAACATAAAGAGGAATGTAGCAGATTCTTGAAACAGTCGAGAAGTAGGAGAAAAGCTGGAAGTGTTCACTTTGTGCCATTTGTATACTTCTGATTATTGTGCTTTTCCGTATAAATTTTAATAAAAATAGAGTTCCTTTTAAAAAAAGGAAGAAAAAGAGTATCACAAGACAAATTATCAAATATTGTGAAGAGGTTAAATAAGATAGAAGAAAGGGAAAAAAATCCACTGAATTTAGCAATTAAGAAATTAGCCAAAGACTACCATAGATAAAGGATGGGAAGGGTAAAGACCCCTCCCACAAAGGCTTTTCCTTTCATTCTATACTATTATTTTGAATCTTCTAATCTCATGCATGGTGTTCAACTTAGAATTCTCACCCAGCAGAATAAAGTAATTTTCAAACATCCGAATATTCAAAGTTTACCTCAAAGGCAGCATTTCAGAAGTTACTTTCTTAAGACATACCAACCAAACCAAAGGAGTAAATCAAAAAGATGACAACAGGTCCAGAAAACAGATCCAACCCTGGAAAGAAGTAGTTAAGTCACATGATGACAGACAGCTGGGCAGCAGGCCTGAAGCACACTCAGCCCAGCGAGAGGACTCTGGAAGGAAGACTTCAGAAAAAAGTGGTATCAGACTGCTTGCCATGAAGCACTTAAAAATAAACAATACAAAACAACACAACACAACACAACACACCCACAGAGGATATAATAAAGGAAAATAACAGGGAAAAAAAGGTAATTCCGATGGAAGAAAACTTGACAAGAATGGGAATGAAATTACAGTATGCTCCTGGCTCAACAACAAATAATCCTCAATATAACACTGTTACTGTTTTGCAAATTTGGAATCGCCTACAAAGAACTAAAGTGCCCATTAACGTTACTAGACTCAATGTAAATGTTCATTTTGACATAAAAATACAAATGCTTAACGCTGAGAAGTGAACGCAAGAGGTAGCTAAAGAGAATCTTGGTAAAGGTACATTAATCCTAGAAAGTAAGAAATCAACAAATATTGTCTACGGTTTCTGGAACAAGAAATAAAGTTATAATACAGTACCTTAAGTTACAAAGACATCAAATACAGGGAAATGAATAAATATGAGGAGAAGGGGAAGGAAACATTGGTATAGGTGAAACAGACTGAACTACGAAAAGTTAACAGTCAAAGCTAACTTTCTCTGGGAGAAAAGGACTGAAGTCAGAAGAATAAAACTTCTCATTGTAACTGTTCTTGCATTTTAAGCTCTTCTGTGTGATCTGATTTTCAAACCAATGTATATGAAATATCTGGGGAAAAAATTAAGAGAATAATTAGGAAATAAGGAAATCGAGGTGGCATGGCTATTTTTAAGAGTGAAGAGCTGGGGCCCTTGGGTGGTTCAGTCGGTTGAGCGTCCGACTTCGGCTCAGGTCATGATCTCGCGGTTTGTGAGTTCGAGCCCCGCATTGGGCTCTGTGCTGACATCTCAGAGCCTGCAGCCTGTTTCAGATTCTGTGTCTCCTCCTCTCTCTGCCCCTCCCCTGCTCATGCTCTGTCTCTCTGTCTCTCAACAATAAATAAATGTTAAAAAAAAAAAAAGAAAAGAGTGAAGAGCAGAAAAGAGAAAGGGTAGCTGCTAATGGTCAAAGAGCAGAAGAGAACAAATCATAATCATAATCATAATAAGCTAAAGCATAATTCTTAAGCTACCAGAGGGGGCAACAGTGATAATACCAAAGAAAGAAAGGGAAAACAAAGAAGCAAGGTGTTAGCCCTAGGATGGGCAGGGACAGGATCAAGAGCACAGGTATGCAATATAAAAGACCTAAAAATACCGGAGAATATGAGCAGAGATCGGTAACATTAACAGTTTACCAATCTGAGATAATAACAAGGTTTAATTCTAATGACGTCATGAGAATGCAGTACTGCTATAAAATGTGGATGACACTGCAGAGTCAAATATATACTAAGAAACCTTAACATGTCTTTAGGTGAGTTCTTCACCAGGATAATAATATAACCTCATGAAAATATCAGAAAAAGGAGTATAAAGGAAAACCAAGTTAGATGTCAAAAATTCTCAATAACACAGGAATAGGCAAGAAAAGAGCAGCAAAGGATAACAGGAGGGACTGAGGAAATAAGCTGTATCATATTAATCTCAAAGGATAAGATTTTTGTTTTTTGTATCAGGATAATAAAGAGCTATGGAAGTAGCAATGTAAATACTTCCTCTAGACCCTAGGGTAGATGTGATGTAATACCTTTAGGAAAGACAACATTCAATGAAGGTAAAGAATGGAAGGAAACATGCTATAGAAAACCCAATTTACAAGGGAAAGGGAAATTTGGAAGGATCCTATAAAAAGGACTGGAAGGCAGTCAACTGAAAAAGTAGAATTAATAAAACAAGAACATGTAAGAAAGTATTTTTTGGCAGTATGAAAATTTTGAATACAATCAAGTCTATAAAATATGAATTTATAGGAAATGCAGAGAACAGAGGACCACAGTACACTATACCATGAAAAGGTTATCAGCAAAATCTACATTGTGGGAAATTATAACTAGTGGAGTTAAAAATAAAGAAGAGAAGAGATGTAGGAAAAATATAGATTGAGACTATAAAGTCACAATGTGTGGACCTTATTTGGATCCTACTTTAAAAAAATACCCAATGCCATTTGAAAAAGCCATTTATGATATATCAGACAATCAGAAATTTGCTTGCTGAATATATAAAGATATTAAGGAATTGTAATTTTTTATATGTAAAGCTTTTTTAATTTATTTTTGAGAGAGAGAGAGAGAATGTGTGTGTGAGAGAGAGACAGAGAGAGAGGGAAGGGCACTGGCAGAGAGGGAGACAGAGGATCCAAGCTAGCTCTGCACTGTCAGTGCAGTCTAGTGCGGGGCTCGAACTCATGAACTGTAAGATCATGACCTGAGCCAAAGTCGGAATGCTTAACCGACTGAGGCACCCAGATGCCCCCAGGTATTGTAATTTTTTAATTTAAAAAAGCGTTCTTATATTGTAGAGGTGAATACTGAAATAATGGAAGAAATGATATGGTGTCTACAATGTGCTTTAAAATAACACCATAACAGAGAAAGCAGATGGCACAGAAATGGCTCAGGTAATAGGGCTATTGAAGCTGAGTGATTAGTATGTAAGAGTTCATTTCACCATTATGTCTACTTTTGTATGTTCAAAATTCTCCCTAAGAAAAAAGCTTTTTTTAAAGGATGTTTGCTATATTTCATCTAGCATTTCTCTTTTTTTATAATTTTATTTTGTTTTTTTAATATACATCCAAATTAGGTAGCATATAGTGCAACAATGATTTCAGGAGTAGATTCCTTAGTGCCCCTTACCCACTTAGCTCATCCCCCCTCCCACAAACCCTCCCATAACCCTCAGTTTGTTCTCCATATTTATGAATCTCTTCTGTTTTGTCCCCCTCCCTGTTTTTAATATTATTTTTGTTTCCCTTCCCTTAGGTTCATCTGTTTTGTCTCTTACAGTCCTCATATGAGTGAAGTCATATATTTGTCTTTCTCTGACTAATTCCACTTAGCATAATAACCTCTAGTTCCATTCACATAGTTGCAAATCTAGCATTTCTTAATAAGAGTGTTTTCAGGTTATTCAATCAGAAAGTTTCAGGAAATGAAATCCCAGATTTTGTTTTATATTTTACAATTCATCTCTCATGTACACTTGAAAGCAAAAGTTGTTCATAAAATTTATTACAGATTTTTTTCTTTTAAAGATTCTGATCTCGGGGCGCCTGGTGGCTCAGTCGGTTGGGTGGCCGACTTCGGCTCAGGTCATGATCTCGCGGTCCATGAGTTCGAGCCCTGTGTTGGGCTCTGTGCTGACAGCTCAGAGCCTGGAGCCTGTTTCAGATTCTGTGTCTCCGTCTCTCTGACCCTCCCCCGTTCATGCTCTGTCTCTCTCTGTCTCAAAAATAAATAAACGTTGAAAAAAAAAAAAAAGATTCTGATCTCTAAATATAGTACAAGTAGTATTAGGTACTGGCAAGTTTTTAAAAATGAAAAACTTAAAAAAGAAACATGTGAAACTGAAATTTTAGCTGAGAGTAAGATGACAGAGGGTGTTTGATTCCTCCTTGCCTGTGTTGTAGAAGAAGTATGCTAAATAACTTTGTGCTTTTTTATAAAGTGAATATTTAAGTATTTATGTCAAAAATTTTTAAGTTAGCCATTAAAAGACTTATAAGATCTTTAAATCTATAAGAAGGCAGAAAAGAAGGAAAAACGTAAAGAAAATTAAAAGCAAAATAAGATAACAAAAAATTTTTAAGTCCAGATGTCAACAAGTACAATAAATGTAGATTAGCCAATTAAAACCACTTTCTAGAAGACAAAGAACATCAGACTGGATTTTCTTTTTTTAATCAAGGTATACAGTGCTTAGAAGAGACACAAAACCATACAGAAAAGTTAACCAAAAAAAGGACATTTTTATCAAACTGACAGGTGCCAAATAGTACTAATCCTTGTTGATCAGAAGCCAAACTACAAACTAAAGGCAACTACAGGGGCGCCTGGGTGGCGCAGTCGGTTAAGCGTCCGACTTCAGCCAGGTCACGATCTCACCGTCTGTGAGTTCGAGCCCCGCGTCGGGCTCTGGGCTGATGGCTCAGAGCCTGGAGCCTGTTTCCGATTCTGTGTCTCCCTCTCTCTCTGCCCCTCCCCCGTTCATGCTCTGTCTCTCTCTGTCCCAAAAATAAATAAACGTTAAAAAAAAAAAATAAAGGCAACTACAAAATATAAATCAATAAACAAAAGAAATCCTAATGAAAAAAAAAACGAAAGACGTGAATAGACCAATAAACATAGGAGAAGATGGTAGATCTCACTTGTAATTAAGTAAATGCAAATTAAGGTAGGATATCGAATTATACCCATCCGGTTGCCAAATTAAGGAGTCCAAAGATACCAGTGTGAAAGAGAAGATATAGAGCAGAAGGACCCTTCAAACACCTGGTTTTAGAGAGCAACTGGGCTACATTTAATTAATCTGAAGATATAACTATTCTACAAACCAGAAATTCCATTTCTAGTTATAACCCTAGAGAAATAAATGTAGTACTGCATCATGTTCATAGTAGCATTATTTGTAAGAACAAAAAAAAACACAAATAGTGCTTCCCTTTGACAGCACAGATACTAAAATTAGAACACTACAGAGAAGATTAGCATGGCCCCTGTGCAAGCATGACATACAAATCTGTGAAGCACTCCATATTTTGGGGAAAAGAAGAGAGAGAGAGAGAGACAAACCAAGAAACAGACTCTTAACTATAGAGAACACACTGATTACTCCCAGAGGGGTAGGTGGGTGGGGAGATGGGTGAAATAGGTGAAGGGGATTGAGAATATACCTAACATGATGAGCACTGAGTAAGGGATAGAATTGTTGAATCACTATATTGTACATCTGAAACCAATATAACATTGTATGTTAACTATACTGGAATTAAAATGAAACTTAATAAAATAAAATAATAAAATAAAACAAATAATCTAAAAGTTCATCAGTAGAAAAAAAACAGTATATAAATTGGAGAATCTTCATAATGAGAATATTATACATCAATTTTAATGAATGAACTAGAGCTATATATATGAACACACAGATACATGAATGTCATAAAGATAAGTGAGGTTTAAAAAGCAAGTTGTAGATTGATATTTATGTGTGATGCAATCTGTTTAAACCCAAAGTTTAATACTACTATATTCTTTATTTATTTATATATTCATAAATTATATTTAATATATAAATGTTATTTATTTATATATTTATAAATTAGTTATATATTTCTATTTATTACTATATATTTTATAAATTACATTTATAAATATTTATATTTATATGATATAGATATTTATAAATTATATTTATATATTTATAGGTATTACTATATATACGAAATATATACTTAGTGTGTATATATATATATATATATATAAAATAAAAATTTAAAATAGGCATGAAAATGATACTAACTTCAGGCTAGTGGTTAGTTACCTCTAGCGAGGTAAACAGGGGAGAGACAGGAGTAGCAATAGATAGATGGGCTTCGACTGTATCTATAATGTTTATTTCTTAAAGAAAATAAGATCCAAAGCAAAAAGTAACAAAATATTGTTAAAAGTGGATGGCAAATACAGACAATTTTATTTTCCTAATTTCCTATATGTTAAGAATATTTAAAAAAAATATTTTTAAATACTGAAATGAAAACAAAGAGGAAGAATATATAGCCTTTGGTTTGGGACGCAAGTTTGAAATGGAACTGGGTTTGAATTCTGTCCCGTGTGATGTTACTCTGAAGTCAGTTTAATCTTTCTGCACTCAGTTTCCCTCATTTCTTAAAACAAAGAATAATAATAATGGCTATGACTTCTGAGGATTGTTGTAATGATTAAACACAATAATCCACCTGAACTAACCTCATCCAGAGACTAACACTTCCCTTCTCTTCACACTTTATTAGACAATGCTAGAGCTTTTCTTTTCCTTTTTTTCTTTTTTTTTAACATTTATTATTGAGAGACACAGAGACACAGAGACACAGAGCGTGAGCAGGGGAGGGGCAGAGAGAGGAGGAGACACAGAATCGGAAGCAGGCTCCAGGCTCCGAGCTGTCAGCACAGAGCCCCACGCGGGGCTCGAATTCACAAACTGTGAGATCATGACCCGAGCCGAAGTTGGTCACCCAACAAACTGAGCCACCCAGGCGCCCCTAGCTTTTCTTTTTCTTTTCCTTTGTTTTCTTTTTTTCTCTTTTCCTTTTTTTCCCTTTCCAACAATATAGGCAGCGAGGATGAAAAAAGTATGGCAATTCATATATGCTGAAAAATAAAACTGCTGAAAAATGAAACTTCTCATTGAAGTTTGGTCACACTATCCCCTAAGAGATGATGTCTTAGTTTAAATATTCCTGGAAGCAAAACCTCATACAGGATTCAAAAGTAAATTAGTTCTGAAATTCAGGAAACTACGACAGAGAAACAGAGAAGTGGTATAAGAAAGGGAAGGCAGCCTATAAACTGCACTCTCAAACCAGCTACCAGAGTGAGCCTAGTCCCTCAGAAAGGCTCTAGAAAACAGTATAAAAAGCATAATATCTCAGAATTATCCCATCCCAGGGATGAGCTGTAGTGTTTGTACAATAGCAACCCCTGAAGAGTTAAGTGGCCGAGGACTACACACAGGAGTGTTAATTTCACAGCGCTTCCGGCCTGGTCGCCAGAGCATTGGAAGTATGGCTTTCTACATTTTCAAGAAGAGTCAGCTGGTCGGAGATGCAAACACTAACTCAAGCACACTGAAGCTCCCAGGGGATAAAGGTGGATCACTGACAGCACCAACTACAGCCATGCTATACAATGATGCTATTATTAAAGAGAACAAACGGAGAAAAGGAGACAATGTGGTCTAGGCTCTGTTGACTAATTGGTCCAGAACTTGTTCTTCCCTCAACTTCTGCTTGAAAACAGTAACACTAATTTTGATTACATTAATTACATGTAAACTGATTTAATTTTGTAGGTTCTTTAGAGACTGAACATTCTTCTTTGGTCAAAAATGGAATGTCCAGGTAACATGGCATAAGAAAAATGAATTCTAGATATAAAATTATTCAAAATACAGGAAAATTAATTTAGGAAAAAAGCTTTAACAGAGATTGCTTTTTAAGTATTTTTGTCTCATATTCACACCATCTAATCCATTATGCTGCTCATTTTGTTTGAATATAAACATTACATTAAAAATGTTATAAAGTCAGAAGTGGTAGACACTATCACAGTAAGCACATCTAGTATGAAACCATGAGTTTGAGCCCCATGTTGGGCTCTGTGCTGACAGCTCAGAGCCTGGAGCCTGCTTCAGATTCTGTGTCTCCCTCTCTCTCTCTGTACCTCCCCCCTCACACTCCGTCTCTCTCTCTCTCTCTCTGTCTCAAAAATAAATAAACATTAAAAAAATTTTTTTTAAACGTAATAGTACAAAAGGACTAATGAAGACGTGTCTGGGATAACACAAGAATCTGACTTATTAGATAAGACGTGTGTATCTCCTAAAAATGAAGTTCCTATTAAATTCTGTGTGAATGTATTTGATAGGCATTTAAAAGTTCTTACGATTAAGGATGGGATTTTTTTTTTTTTTTTTTTTTTTGCATAGCTTGTAATTCAAACTATCCGCTAGAAACAGTATACAGGCAAAAAAAAGAGAAGTTAGTCCTTATTTTTCATTGAATTCTCCTTATTATTGGTGAAGATAGCTAGGTCTATTTGTTGTCCATGTGTATTTCTTTATGAATTGTGTCTGGCTTTTTCCTATTTTTCCTTTGTTGTATTTGTCATTTTTATAATTTATCAAAGTTCTTAACATATTTGTCAGAAAAGTAATAAGAAGAAATTTACCCATTGTATATTAAAATTTACTATAGGGGTGCCTGGGTGGCTGAGTCGGTTAAACATCTGACTCTTGATTTTGGCTTAGGTCATGATTTCATGGTCATGAGAATGAGCCCCGCATCAGGTTCATATGCAAATTTGCGCATGCAAGTTTAATACAGATAAACCATATTGTTAGTTTTTAACAATTTATTTTTTAAAAAAATTTTTTTTCAACGTTTTTATTTATTTTTGGGACAGAGAGAGACAGAGCATGAATGGGGGAGGGGCAGAGAGAGAGGGAGACACAGAATCGGAAACAGGCTCCAGGCTCCGAGCCATCAGCCCAGAGCCTGACGCGGGGCTCGAACTCACGGACCGCGAGATCGTGACCTGGCTGAAGTCGGACGCTTAACCGACTGCGCCACCCAGGCGCCCCAGTTTTTAACAATTTAAATCCAAAAATTGATTAATAAGAACAGACTCAAAGTTAACAAATACCCATTCATCAAGTACAAAAAATAACACCTCACAATAAAGCCAAAAAGAGTAAAATAAAAACAGAAAACCAAGGTTATATCCAAGTGTAAAATAAGAATAAAGAAAGAAATTGAATAGAATAATCAAATTAAATAATATGCACAAAGATCTGCTTATATCCCTAAGCTGTTGACTTACTCATTTTATTTTCAAACACTGGAATACCTTCCATATGCTAAACATTGTACAGAACTTCAAAATAAAGAAACTGATAGAACTACTCCCTGACCTAGAAATCACAGTAATTTCACAGAGGCCACTGTTAGAACAAAACAAAGGCTGGAAACAGACTCAACTATATACATAATTTAAAATATTAGTATTTCCCATAGCAAAGATAGATTATTTGATCCCAGTGTTAGATCACCTGAGGGAAAAAAGTTGGATCCCATTTTATACCTTGCACTAACACAAATTCCAGATGGATCAAGAAAGCATGGGAAAGTTTCAAAATATAATTTCAGAGTAGAGAAGAGATCTAAGTATAATTTTTTTAAAAAATAATAAAAGCAATGACTAACAGAAAGAATAGCATAAAAACCAAAAATGGGGGCACCTGGGTGGCTCAGTCAGTTAATTAAGCATCCAACTTTGGCTCAGGTCATGATCTCACGGTTCGTGAGTTCAGGCCCCACATTGGGCCCACTGCTGTCAGCACAGAGCCCATTTCAGATCCTGTTTCTTTGTCTCTCTCTCTCTCTCTCTCTCTCTGCCCCTCCCCCGTTTGTGCTCTCTCAAAAATAAATAAAACATTAAAAAATAAACAAATAGAATTTATTTTAATAAATTGATGCTGCATATATTGCTCCATTTCTCAGAAAAACTCCAAAGATATCAGGAACAGATCAAATATGGTACACCAACAAAAAAACTGCACAGCATAACTACCTAAGATAGGCAAGGCTGACAGCTACTGTCCAACCTTCAGCACACAGCAACTCTGTTCCCAAGACTGTACTAGGCCCATCAAGAAAAGCAGTCAACAGCAACATCATAGACATAGCATCATAGATTCCTGTGCCATTCCCTGTTTTATTTTATTTCATATTTTTGAGAGAGAGCACGAGCACAAGCAGGGAGAAGGCCAGGGGGAAAGAGAGAGAATCTTAAGCAGGCTCCACGCTCAGCACAGAGTCCAACACAGGACTCAATCCCACGACCCTGGGATCATGACCTAAGCTGAAATCAAGAGTCAACCAACTGAGCCACCCAGGTATGTCCAAACCCTGTTTTAAATCAGTGATTCTCAGCCTTGTCCTCAAACTAACACCATAGGCATCACCTGGGAAGTTGTTAAAAATACAAATTCTTAGGTCTCATTTTAGAACTGCTGAGACAGAAACTCTGAGGGTGGTACCCAGCAATGTATGTTTCAATCAGCCCTCTAGGTAATTATGATAAACCACCAGGTTAGGGAACAATTCTAATACAGCCAAAGAACAGATGAGGACCCTTCTGGTTGTATTCACATATTTAAAGGGCACTGAGGAGACTTAATGAAAGCAAAAAAGCCTTAACAAGGCTGTCCACAAGGGTTTAAAGGCAAGTAAGGAAAATGCTATTGAAAACTCAATAAAAGGATACCCTTGTTATATAGTAAAGTGTGGCAAAACTAGCACCTACAGTTAACATGGGAAATGTAATATATACTTAATGAGTTAAGGAAATTCTAGGTAGAATGTTGAAGAAGCAGCTGGCTTCTTCTAGCTGCCTTTATAATTAAGAGATTAGAGAGGTAAACTAAAGAATGAGCCACTTTTTGAGTGCAATTTTAAGGAAGGGTTCAGAACATCCTTCCCAGCCAGCAGACTATTCTTAAAGTAAGAAAGGGCTTCCCGACAAAGATAATCTACAGTGGGACTATAAGATCCACAGTTAAAACCTCAGAAAGATCTGGGGCACCTGGGTGGCTCAGTCGGTTGGGCGTCCGACTTTGGCTTAGGTCATGATCTCACGGTGCATGGGTTTGAGCCCCGAGTCAGGCTCTGTGCTGAGAGCTCAGAGCCTGGAGCCTGCTTTGAATTCTGTGTCTCCCTCTCTCTCTGCCCTTCCCTACTCACGCTCTGTCTGTGTCTCTCAAAAATAAATAAACATTGAAAAAAATTTAAAAAAAAGAAACTTAGGAAGATCTAAGCAGCAAATTGATCCTTTCAGACAAAAAATTTTCTAAGGATCATTTAAGGGAATTGTTCCACAGCAGCCTCACAGTTAGCGGACGATAAGAAAAAGCTCCTCTTAAAAAAGATTTGTAGGTATGGCTTTTGTCTGACGGAGCAGATTATGAACTAATACACAGGAAGTCCATGAAATTTTTTTTAAAAATTATTTTATTTATTTATTTTTTATTTTATTATTGTTTATTTATTTTTGAGAGACAGAGACAGAGCACGAGTGGGTTAGGGGCAGAGAGAGAGGGAGACAAAGAATCCAAAGCAGGCTCCAGGCTCCTGAGCTGTCAGTACAGAGCCCGAAGCAGAGCTCGAACTCACAAACAGTGAGATCATGACCTGAGCCTAAGTCGGACGCCAAACCGACTAAAGCCACCCAGGCACACCTCCATGAACTTTTTTTTTTTTTTAATTTTTTTTTTCAACGTTTTTTTAATTTATTTTTGGGACAGAGAGAGACAGAGCATGAATGGGGGAGGGGCAGAGAGAGAGGGAGACACAGAATCGGAAACAGGCTCCAGGCTCTGAGCCATCAGCCCAGAGCCTGACGCGGGGCTGGAACTCACGGACTGCGAGATCGTGACCTGGCTGAAGTCGGACGCTTAACCGACTGCGCCACCCAGGCGCCCCCTCCATGAACTTTTTAAAGGAGTTACATCAGCTTAGAATGAAAGGGGCAGTAACTATATAAAATAAAAGGTGGCTTTTGGACCCTGAAGGACTACAGGCAGGAAGCAAGCTCAGATGGTTACTAAGTTGCAAAGACAGATCAGTTCTTTTGGTGAAACAGAATGATTCAGAAGTGAAATCAATGACCAAAAGAAGCAGTCATGGCCCACAAAGAACAACCTCCAGACAGCAGGATTGCACCCTAGTCAAGAAACTGCCAACGTGTTCCCAGCCAGGTTTCAGAATTGCTATATACTACCATGTGTCTGCTTTGTCCCTCTTTTTGAGCAGGAATGTCCACTGCAATTAACACGTGCCTTTCCCGTCTTGTAGGTTAATTATGTGGAGGCATATAACCTACAACTTGTCTCTTCAGAGGTCTTTTGGTTAAAGAGCAATCACTGTCAAGAAACTATATCCAAGGTTCCCAAGGAACCTCAACAGCATCTGGACCTGACTTAGAAGATGAGATACTAAATTCTGAGCTGATGTCCTGGTGGGAGTGAATTAGAGGTCTCTGAGAAGGGGGTTGGTGTATTTTCATGTATTTTGGATGTGGGACGCATGTGAAGTGCAGCAAAAAAAAGGCAAACCATGGCAACAGTATTGTCCAGAGACAGCCATAACAATCTCTCTCATCCTGCATGTTTTCTTTCACATGTGACCTTGCCACTCTCCAATTAACTAGTGGAGTTTAATCCCTGTCCACACTACGTTCACTGAAACGTTCGCTTTTAAATCTCAACTCACCATGTAAGAAAGCCAACTACATGGAGATTCCCATGTTGTAAGAAAGTCCAGCCCGCATGAACATGCTCCAGTTAAGAGCCCCAGCTGAGATCTCACTCAACAGCCAGCATCAACTACCAGTCTTGTAAGTGAAGATACCTCTAGATGATTGTAGTCCCCCACCTTCAAGATACCCTTGGCCAGCAAGTCTTCCCAACTGAGGTTCTAGACATTGTGGAACAAAAACAAGGCATTCTTACATTAACAACTCAGGCAACAACAGGTGTTGGCGAGGATGTGGAGAAAGAGGATCTCTCTTGCACTGCTGGTGGGAATGCAAGCTGGTGCAGCCACTCTGGGAAAAAGGATGGAGGTTCCCCAAAAAACTAAAAATAGTTTTAGTTTGACCCAGCAATTGCACTACGAGGTATTTACCCAAGGGATACATGTATGCCGTTTTGAAAGGACACATGCACCCCCGTGTTTATAGCAGCACTATCAACAATAGCCAAAGTATGGAAAGAGCCAATGGATGAATGGATAAAGAAGATGTGGTATATAAATATACAATGGAGTATTACTCGGCAATCAAAAAGAATGAAATCTTGCCATTTGCAACTACATTGATGGAACTAGAGGGTATAATGTTAAGTGAAATTAGTCAATCAGAGAAAAGACAAGTATCATATGACTTCACTCATATGAGGACTTTAAGACACAGAACAGATGAACATAAAGGAAGGGAAGCAAAAATAATATAAAAACAGGGAGGGGGGACAAAACATAAGGGACTCCTAAGCATGGAGAACAGAGGGTTACTGGAGGACTTGTGGGAGGGGGTATGGGCTAAATGAGTAAGCAGCATTAAGGAATCTACTCCTGAAATCATTGTTGCACTATATGCTAACTAATTTGTATGAAAATTTAAAAAATAAAATTAAAAATAAAATAAAATAAAATAAAATAAACCAAGGCATTCTTGGTGTACCCTATGTGAATTACTGACCAATAAGATCTGTGAGCTTAATAAAGTGCTGCTTTACATCACTACGCTTTGAGGTGGTTATATCACACAGCAATAGCATCTGGAAATGAGCCAGTAGACGGGAAAATTAATAATGCAGGAAAAAGAGGGAGAAATACAATAGTAAAGTCCTTGAAGGTAAAAGGAGATGGGTTTCTGTACCCAAGCAGGAGAAGCTTAAGATGGGATACTGAGTTCATTCATTGTAAATTTTTTTTAAATGTTTATTTATTTTTGAGAGAGAGACAGAGACAGAGAGACCAAGCACGAGTGGGGGAGGGGCAGAGAAAGAGGAAGACACAGACTCTCAAGCAGGCTCCAAGCTCTGAGCTGTCAGCACAGAGCCTGAAGTGGGGCTTGAACCCACGAACAGTGAGATCACGACCTGAGCTAAAGTTGGACATTTAGCCAACAGAGCCACCCAGGCGTCCCTGAGTTCATTCGTTGTAAAGGAGAAAAGGGCAGAGTTTAGGCACAGATACAGGATGACAAGAGGTGTTACTAATGGTAGATTACGTTATTGAGAAATATGGAAATAAATACCAAAAGACACTGTTAAGAGATTTGAAAGTGGTTTACTGGGAAACAGGAATCAGAGATGGGGAGGAGCAAGACGTTGCTGATTTTTGTTATAAACCATAGTACACAGTTTACCATGTTTATTCGTGTTTCTAAAGTAAACAAAGTTATTTAAAAAAAGATTTATTATAGGGGTGCCTGGGTGGCTGGCTCAGTTGGTTGAGCATCCGACTTCGGCTCAGGTCATGATCTCACGGTTCATGAGTTCGAATCCTGCATCAGGCTCTGTGCTGATGGCTCAGAGCCTGGAGCCGGCTTTGGATTCTGTGTGCCCCTCTCTCTCTGCCCCTCCCGCACTCGCACTCTGTCTCTCTCTTTCGAAAATAAACAAACATTAAAAAAACTTTTTATTTATTTTTGGGACAGAGAGAGACAGAGCATGAACGGGGGAGGGGCAGAGAGAGAGGGAGACACAGAATCGGAAACAGGCTCCAGGCTCTGAGCCATCAGCCCAGAGCCTGACGCGGGGCTCGAACTCACGGACCGCGAGATCGTGACCTGGCTGAAGTTGGACACTTAACCGACTGCGCCACCCAGGCGCCCCAAAAAAACTTTTTTTAAGATTTATTTTATTCCCTCATTTTCCAAATGAGGAAAAAAACTAAGGCTCAATGATCACGTGACTGGGTCAAATTCACACACTAGGTTGACAGCAGTTAGTCCCCGATGCCCTTATTTCCAAAACAGGGCACTTCTTCACATCACACTGCCTTTCATATTACAAAATATTACCTAGTGACAATTAATTTTGTAATCAGAATTTATTAAAGTCATTTAGTAAGCAGTAATGAATACACTATTCCCAAGGACTGACAGCAAAAAAGCAGGCCAAAATATGTCCTTGGGAAATCAAAATAAGCATTCAAGCAAAACTAACCATCCAGGGACTATCTGAACCTAGTCTACCTTTGATAGCTATACTATATAGGCTTTAAAAACAGATAATGCTTCGTTTTGCCCTCTCCAGCTCTCCTAATCTAAATACTTTTAACCATGCTACATTCACTTCAATAAGTTATCTACAAGGATTTCTCTTCCCTTTTAGAAAGTAATGCCTTGGGGTGCTTGGGTGGCTCAGTCAGTTGGGCATCCAACTCTTGATTTCAGCTCAGGTCATATCCCAGAATTGTGGGATCAAGCCCTAAGTCGGGCTCTGCACTGAGTCTGCTCAATGATTCCCTCTCTCGCTCCCTCCACCCCTCTCCCCTACTCTCTCTCTCTCTCTCACTAAAAAAAAAAGGAAAGAAAGAAATTAATACCTTATCAGTTTATTTAGATTCTGCCAGTACAAATGCATCCAGAGATCACTTGTCTAACCTGCCAGGCTACTGAATGTCTAATAAGAACCAATGATGGGAATGCAAGCTGGTGCAGCTACTCTGGAAAACAGTATAGAGGTTCCCCAAAAAACTAAAATTAGAACTACCCTATGACTCAGCAATTGCACTACTAGGTATTTACCCAAGGGATACAGGTATGCTGTTTCGAAGGGACACGTGCACCCCCATGTTGATAGCACTATCAATAATAGCCAAAGTATGGAAAGAGCCCAAATGTCCATTGATGGATGAATGGATAAAGAAGATGTGGTATATATATACAATGGAGTATTACTCGGCAATCAAAAAGATTGAAATCTTGCCATTTGCAACTACGTGGATGGAACTGGAGGGTATTATGCTAAGTGAAATTAGTCAGAGAAAGACAAATATCATATGACTTCACTCATATGAGGGCTTTAAGAGACAAAACAGATGAACATAAGGGAAGGGAAACAAAAATAATATAAAAACAGGGAGGGGAACAAAACATAAGAGATTCATAAATATGGAGAACAAACTGAGGGTTACTGGAGGGGGCGTTGGAGGGCGGATGGGCTAAATGGGTAAGGGGCACTAAGGAATCTACTCCTGAAATCACTGTTGCACTATATGCTAACTAATTTGGATGTAAATTTAAAAAAATTAAATTAAAAAAAATGTTTAATTCAAAAAAAAAAAAGAACCAATGAATGTTGGGGCACCTGGGTGGCTCAGTTGGTTGAGCATCCGACTTCAGTTCAGGTCACGAACTCGTGGTTCCCGAGTTCAAGCCCCATGTCCAGCTCTTGTGCTGAGAGCTCAGAGCCTGGAGCCTACTTCAGATTCTGTGTCTCCCTCTCTCCCTTTCTCCCTTTTTCCGTCTCTCTCTCTCTCTGTCCCTCTCCAGCTCACACTCTGTCTCTCTCTCTCAAAAATAAATAGACATTAAAAAAAAAAAAAAAACACTCAATGTCTACTCACTCAAATAATAAGTATAGGGCTAATTCCCACAAGGAACAGCAGTACATGTATAGTGTGATATAAAAGGACACAGATGAATGGCAATCACTGTCAAAAATACATCCCAGTCTTTATTATGCCTAAAATTCTCATCTTTAGTCCCAGTGATGAGATCTTTGTGTAGAAGTCTCCATTATTCACCCAACTGTCAAATCCAAAGGTCATCTCTTACACTAGAGAGAGCAAAATATTAACAGTAGCGATGTTTGCATGGGAAAACCATAAGTAATTTTCTTTTTCCGCTTTTCTAGATTTCATGTTAGAAAAAACATTAGTATACACTTCTAAGGCCTTTTTTCACATTTCTTAGCAGTGATCAACAGTGATCAACATGATAATCATTCCCACCCTCTTAACCTACCCACCCACCTTCCTCTCAGACAGACTGCTTGTCTCTTTTGTCAATTCCTCTCCTTTCATCCTGTAGTTATGGGCAGTTCCCAAGCCTCAATTTCAGGTCCACTGCTCTTCTTTCTGAGCACTACAATTCCAGCCTGAAATTTCTCTACCAAGTTCCAGTCATCTAGCTATCTATTTCACTTGACTATCTCACTGTTACCTCAAATTCAACATCTCCAAAATCTAAGTCCAGCTGTCTGTATCTCTTCAACCAGCTACTAATATTTTCATACCTATTTTTGTCAGGACGGCCATTTAAAAAATTCTAGTTCCTTCTCTATCACTAACTAGTTGAGTAATTTGGGACACATGTTTAAATCTCTCTGGGTCTCAGATTCCTAATGCACAAAATTCAGAGGCTAGCCCAGATGTTCTCAGACGTCCTGACATTCCAACACTCTTGAATTTCTTATGGCACTGAAGATCAAAACTTCAAAGTCATCTTTGATGAGTTGTCTTCCTCCCTACCCCCAAACCCCACCACATCCTCCTTTCTTATCCAGTCTATAATGAAGTCTTGTGTGACATCTCCCCAGTCCTATTTTCACTAAATCCAAACACTAGGCCTAGATTATCTTCCTCGCTCTATCACTTTTCTTTCCAATTCATACTATACCTAGCACTGTGCCAGTCTGTTTCACCTAAGATACTTTTAGCAAGCTCTTTCTCAATCTAAACTTTTAAAGCTTCTCAGCTGCCTATGAGGCAAAGTATATTCTTCTCATCCTAGCACTCAAGGTATCTGTATTCTGCTTCCAATTCTATATTATCAACCTCATTTCTTACTACCCTGCCACACAAACCTTCATTTCACTTAAGTTACTTTCCGTACTGTTCTCTGAAAATGTCATGCAGATTTTGCCTCTGTTTACCACCTATACAAGGTCTTTCCTCTTACACAAAATCAAATCCTGCCTAGTTTTGATTCTACTTCCTCTCTGAAGCCTTCCTTGCTTGCTTCAACTCTAAGTGGTCTCAAATATCTATAACTTTTATTACTTATTTCCCAGTTACATTTTAAGTCCTCAGTGAAAGGAACCTATTTTACATCTTTCTGCATCTCTTTTGGACACAGCAAAGTACCTTTTACATCGTAGGTATTAACAGATATTTGTTTGGTAACTGACTAGAGTTCCCTTTTAATACATAGCATTTATTGAATGCTCCCCATCTGCTCAGCACTCTGTGTGTTCCTCAAAGCATACACAATCAACTTGAAAAGATATGGTTAACATTAGAGAAATAATCATCAAACAACCCAAGCATAATATATAATTAAACTATGAGAAGATTCTCTAGGACTAAAAACATTGGAAATATAGAAAGGAAAAAACTATATTTAGTGAGAAACAGTTTCAGAAATGAGGCAGAATTTTAGCTGGGAGTACAGCCATAGTAACAGTACTAATAATAATAGTGGAGATAAATAATTATAATAATAAAAGCTAAAACTTAAGGTGCACTTAATGTGCTAGGCACTGGTCTTAAGGACTTCTCATGTATTAATTCACTTCTTTCTCACTACAACCCTATGGAAAAAGTACTAGAGTCATTCTCATTTTTTTCAGATGAGACTGAGACCCGGCTTAGTTATTTCATACGTAGTGAGTAATGCAAACAGATACAGAATTGGGCTTGGTGGAAGAAGGATGGAAAACATAAATGAAAGTTAAAAGATGAAAGAGCATAACTATTATTAGAAAATGTGGAAAGCGGCTTGAAACACTACAGCAGAGAATGCCTTTTGAGGGTCCTTAGACCAAAGACTGAATAAACAGGGCAGGGAGTAATGACAGAGTAGAGTGAAAGCCAGGAAGAGGAAGTTAAATTTAAGAGGTAGAAAGTGGGAAGCCACTGAAGATTTGGGGACAAAGAAATGCCACAATAAGGAGTATTAGTGACACTTCTATTGTGGATAAACAGAAGAAAGAGAAGCTGGACTCTGAGAGGTTGCTATGACTTTCAATATTGTAGGCTGAAGAAACAAGTCCTGGGATTCAGGTGGTAAAGTGAAGTAAGCAGAGATATAAGGGACAAAAGAAATATGAACAGGACATGTTGAATAGGTTAATACAAGAGGTAAATGAAAGATGAAAGCTTAAAGACGATGCCTAATTTAAAGCCTATTATGACCAGGAGAGAAGGAAATTACAGAGGGGTATAAAATGACGATTTTTCATTTAGGGCATGGTGACTTTAAAAAGACAGTCAAGGGGCGCCTGGGTGGCGCAGTCGGTTAAGCGTCCGACTTCAGCCAGGTCACGATCTCGCGGTCTGGGAGTTCGAGCCCCGCGTCAGGCTCTGGGCTGATGGCTCAGAGCCTGGAGCCTGTTTCCGATTCTGTGTCTCCCTCTCTCTCTGCTCCTCCCCCGTTCATGCTCTGTCTCTCTCTGTCCCAAAAATAAATAAAAAACGTTGAAAAAAAATTAAAAAAAAATTTTTAAAAGACAGTCAAGGGACGCCTGGGTGGTTCAGTTGGCTAAACGTCCGACTCTTGATTTCAGCTCAGGTCATGATCTCATGGTTTGTGAGATCGAGTCCCACATCAGGCTGTACTCTAAAAGCAAGTAGCCTGCTTGGGATTCTATCTCTCCCTCTCTCTCTGCCCCTCCCACACTTGTGCTCGCTCTCTCTCAAAATAAATAAATAAACATTAAAAAGAAAAAGAAGAAGAAGACGATGACAACATGACAAGTCAAAAATACAAGCCCAAGAACAGGACTGGAAAAACCAGGAAGTGACTAGAATGACAAATAAGCAATAGGATTAGTTTTAACATGAAAACACTAGGAAGAAGCTATAAAGATATTAAATAGGAGAGGAAATATACTAAGCCATGATCAGCTGGTACCAGCAGGATATCAATAATTTTATCAATAACTGTATCAATACTTTTGGTGGGGAAGGGAAACAATTTGTGACCAACACTTAAAAATGCAGTTTTTCCATTTAAAAAGACTTTTGTGTGTATCAGAAAAGCCAACCAAAAGCTAAGGCAAAGGTTCCCAAACTGTCCATTCAGGGAGTTCTTAGTAATATTTTCACAGCACCCCCGAGGCCAAGAGAAATACTTCAGGAGGTAGATTCAAACCATTTAATGTCCTTACAACTTAGTACTTGTTCAGCCTCGTACAACTTCTTGGAATCAAACTGGACATCACACTGTCATTTCCTCTGTCACACTGATTCTCATACAGTAGTTGCTTTTTATGAGAGCAACCTCTAAAGAAACTGCTTTGCAAAGACAGGACATTGTAGAAAGGACTGTGTCAATTTAATGTTGACACTGTGAACTACCTCAAACTAATAGCTCAAGGCTGAGTTCACTGGTGCTCCGGGGCACCTCAGCACACAGTTTGGGAAACTGGGAGCAAAGGCAAGGGGCCTCAAAAAACAGGCGGGGGGGGGGGGGGGCGGGGGAGGGGGGGCGGAATGTGATGGGGGAGGAGCAGAAGAAAGTTCTTAGCACACTTAACCACAAGAGGGCAGCACAACGGTCGGGAAGGAGGCACAACGGTGGGGGCAGGGGGTGTCAAGAAGAGAGAAGAGTTAGCCTGTCCATGAAAAGGCTTTAAGACCCGTTAACCATTTCCAGACCTAAAAGTCCTTTATCTCCTTCTACTAAAGAGGAAGAAACACTGGTCCCTGGCAGACCCCCTCGCGCAGGGTCACTGTGTCCTTCTCTGAATCTCCTCTGCCTGCCCAGCCATGAGTAGTGGAGCCTTTAATAGTAGCCAAGCGATGTACTATTTTGCATGCATGATCTTACTGAATCGTTACAACAACCTTCTAAGAAAAGTGGGGCTCAAGGAGAGTTTAAATAATACAACTATAAAGTGGCAGGAACACCAGGATTCAAACCCAGATCTGACACCAGGGCCAGCGCTCTTTTCCTATTCTGCCTCCAAAGCATCCCGCCATTCAGCAACAGCCGGGGGAAGGAGACACAAGATATCACGTTTCCTTCCCATACCTGAGGCACCTGCCTCGAACCCGAGGAAACACCAGTATAGGAAACAAACTATTCTGTAACTGTCCCTAAAACACGGGCCATTCAGCTGGAGCCAACGCAGGCATTCCCGCGTATCCAGTGACCGAGGGCTGCGGCTTTCCTCTCCAGGTAAACACACCCACTATTAAGGCAAGTGCCGGGCACATCCAGTTTGCAGACATGTCGCACATGCAAACTAGTGATTTTCACACTTGTGCTAAAAGGTGAGGGGGGTGGGGAAAGGGAGTCCAAAGGTTGATTATTCATCTTCACATCTGCTGGGTGTCACACAAGACTATTTGCAGTAGCCCAACAACTCGCTTGCACACACTATTAAGAAACCAAACGCAGTCGTCATCGCTCTTATTCCCACTTCTAATTTCCTTCTCCACATTTCCCCTCCCCTCTATGACATATTCGGCCGCTCCTGGACTTTCATTCAGAGAAAAGGAGTTTCTCCTGACAGATTAATCACCACCGGAAAGCAAACTGGGTGAATTCAACCGACGCACCAAACTTAGGCAGATAAAACCACCCAGGAAGCATTCAATGTGGTAGCAGAAACCCCAGCACAACAGCTAACGTGTTCTCCCAGTAGGTATCTCTGAGTACTTGAAAATGTCCCTCCTTGAAAGATTACCGAGCTCTGGCTGCTGGAGGAGAAAGGGTTAAGTCGCAAGGCTCCCCCCCCCCCGCCCCCCACGTAAAGCCTCGTTGCTCTTCTAATTAGCAGGAAAAGAAGCAATGAATGTTTCTTAAAGGATCCAAGAGCAACACTAAACACCCCCCGAACTACCCTCCCCGACCCACATTCTAAGTCCAGCACTGCCATTTTCAGTGAGCCCTGCCTGTCTACACACGTTCCCACCCTTCCTACGCACGCAGTCCACACTCGCCTTCACCGCCGCCACGGAGCACAGCAGCCGGGATCTCAAACCCACCTTCGCGGGAAGGGCAGCGGGGACCTTTTTCTTCCGAAGAGCAACAGTTCACATCTTGTTCCCTCGCCTGCTTCTGAAACCTAAAAAAAGCAAGCAGCGGTTATTACCGCAGAAATCCTGGGGAAATAGATGCTCTTCCCTAGGCGGTTCGGACTTCTAGAAAATTTTAAAGAGGTTTAAGGGGAGGGGGGAAGGCGGCTACGAGGCACACATGGATGCAAACAGCAACAGGAAAACACGCCGTTGCAGGCTTCCCCCGCACCCCTTCGACAGGGAAGATTTTCTTGCCGAGAAGTTTACTGGGCCACTAGCAGGGGGGACCGCGGGCATCAGGAGGTGGGAGGGATGCGGACAGACGACTGCGGCCCCCCAGCCAGAGGCCACGCAGCAATCGCACGCACCAAGCTGCACCGATCCCGCGGCGAGGACGCGCCCCCGGGGCCCGCAGGGGCCGCTCCGCCCCGGCGCCCGCCGCCGGCCGAGATCCGCGGGGCCCCCGGAGTGGGCAGGGGTGCCGGGGTCCTCCAGGCTGGGCCCTCCCGGGCCCTCCCGCGCGGGGTCGGCTCCCACTCACATCCCTCGGCGGCGAGCCCCGGGCCTGGCCCCGCGCTGCCGCAGCAGCTCTTCGCCCCGACGCGCGCCGCGAGTCCGGGCCCAGGGGCCGAGCGGCAGAGGCGGCGGCACCAACTCCCGAGCGAGCCGGGCGCCGGCCCAGCCTGTCAGCGCGCAGGGAAGCCCGTAGGCGGCCGCCGCTGCCCCCTTCTGCTCCTCTTCCTCTCTCCTTCCTCCAGCCCACACCACTCCCACTTCGGGCGGCCGGGAAGCCCGTCACAGGCGTCGTCTCCACCCTCTCCCGGGCCACACCGGCTTCTCGGCGCCTCAGGCGATACTGGCCCGGACGCCCTATTTGCGTCGGAGTCCGCCTGCAGTCTGGCGGCCCGATCACTGCCGACCGAGACGGTCCCGCGGGCGGGGGCGGGGGCGGGAGTCGGGCACGCGCCCCGGGACTGCGCGTGTGCGCGTGCGCCGAGCGCCCGGGCCGCACTTCTCCGGGCGCGCGCGCCGCGGGGCTGGCGGGCGGCGGCCACGCACGACTCGGCTGCTCGGCCAGGCGGCGGGAGCGCGCGGAGATTCCCGGGGCGTCCCCCGGGCCTGAACGGGCGGGGAAATTGAGCTGGAGCTGGCTACCCGGGCCGCGGAGCCAGCGGGAGCCGGGCGCCGGGGCTGGGCCCGCCCCTCCCCAGATGGGCGTGTGTGTGGCGGCCGCCCGCCGTGGAGGCGGCTGGGAATGAGTCAGCCCGGCCGGGAAGGCGCCCCCTGCACGCAGCCGGCCACCACACACGTTATCCTCCCGGGCACTGTCGTTCGTTCCCCTTCTGCTTTCGCTTCCACGTTCCTCGTGCCGCGGACCTGTCCTTCCCCAGGCCGGGCCTCTCGGCCCGAGGGGAAGTGGCGCCGAGAGTTGGGGCAGCGTTCACACGCGCAGTTCTGTGCAGGTGCGCCCGACTCCAGTCCCTCACCTCTACGAGAATAGGGTGAGGGTGGGACGAGGCGCCCAGCTGCCTGCGGACTGGCTAGTGAGGACAAACATAGCCCACCGTCCCCCAAAGCCCCACTCATTCGTTCAACAAATATCCGCATACCATCCACCAGGTGCCGGACCGTAAGGCCCCCAAGGATGCTATGTAATCACAACGCGCGTTCTACTTGCTCTACCGGAGCGTGGATTCTGATAAAGTGACAAACATACTTGAAACGCATGATGTGCCAGTGTATAATTGCCACTAAGATAAATAAAACAAAGTAAAGGGATAGAAAGCGAGGAGGCAGTATGCTATTTTAGCGAGGGGTGGCCAAGAGAGACCTCCCAGAGTAAGTGACATTTGAGCAGAGATGTGGGGAATGAGAATGCACCAGTCCTGCAACTATCTGGGAGAAGAGTTTCAGGCGGAGGGACTAACAGGGGCAAAGACCCTGAGAAAGGAAGGTGCTTGGTAAGTTCAAGGACCTGGAAAACAGGTCACCGTAGCTGGAGGACAGTGAAGGAGGCAGCAGTGGGTAAGACATGAGGCCAAAGGAGTAGCCTGGAACCCAACTGTGTACGGTCTTTTTCTCATATTAGCCCTCTTTCAATGTGAAACACTGGATGCATTTATAGCCCCTGTTTCCCCACTCACAAATGATGCTGAGCTTCAGGTCTAACTTGTATTTAATGATTTCTCTAAATCAACTCACCAAAGCAACTCCCCCATTTCTTCTTACATAAGACCCATTGCAAAAGGTCTTTCAGCAAATGATAGCAGGATAGGAAATGACTTGAGTTCACACTGACTCCTTTAAAGTAAATAATGAACTACAGCCCTCCTTTTGTCATAAGAGGGATTTACAGGACAATTGCATTCCTACGGTTACTGTTCTGCAAGCAAAATACGCAAGCAAAATACGCTGGAGGGTCCTTATTTTTAATTTCTAAAAAGGAACTGGAACTGGTTGTGACTCAGTGGCAAATCGAAAATCTTGGAGTATAAAGGCTGAAATTACAAGCAGCAACTATCATGAGAATTCCCTTTTTCTACAAAAGAAAATTGTTACTGGAGTAGAAACCAGAACGCAGGCTCACACAAAGAAGACAAAATGGCCAAGTTGTCTTTGATATCACAGCTAAAGTTAAAATCATCTGAACTGTAGAAATGGAAACATTCTCTTTTGTGAGGAAAAAAAAATGTCCATTTTAGAACTCTGAAACCGAGCAGAAGCATTCCATGCAGTAAGTGATCTTTCTATATTTTACAATGACATGTTTGTTCAACCAGACATGGTATCTGTTACTGTCCACGGCCTGTTTGCAGGGGGGAGGTCATTTGTAACAGTGGCTATTGAGGGTTTCTTGTGAGGAAAGGGACTCTTTTTTTATAAAAGTGATTTGGATATGAAAAACAGGTGGACTGGAAAGGAAATACATTATTCTTAAGCTTATGGAATTGAGAAATCTCTACCTACCTGCCCAGAAAGTGACTTGCCCAGTGTCATCATTCAGAGAGTGCAAGCCTCTCTTGTCACTAAGGTAGTATGATTTTGAAGTCAATACTGCCCTGGAATGTTGAGCTCTTTTCACACTGTCACATTGTCTAGCTCTTTGTGTGATCCCTCATAGTGGCATAGCTAGAAATTTGCTCCCAGAGCAAATGTTTCAGAAAGATTCCCCTATTTTTTTTTAAGTTTTTATTTATTTTAGAGAGAGCACAAGTGGGAGAGAGAGAGAAGGAGAGAGAGAATCCCAAGCACAGTGCAGAGCCAGACACGGGGCTCAAACCCATGAGCCATGAATGAGGTCATGACTTGAGCCGGAATCAAGAGTCAGTCGCTTAACCGACTAAGCCACCCAGGCGATCCAAGATTCCCCTATTTTTGATAAGGATAAAAAAGAATTCCATGAGAACAAACTGGACCAAGTCTTTTGTGACATTCTTTCACACAATATGGAGAAATAAGAAACATGGGTTGGAGAATTACACATTTAGATCCAAAACTGATGATATGGCCATATCTAAAAGTAAAAACTAGCAGCTAATTGTTACCTCTGGGGCGAAGCCTATGGCACACAGCAAGATCCTGCTGTTGGGCTGGAGCAGAGCATGGCAGCCGTGGTCCTTGACTACCACTCCCCAAACCCACCCCTGCAACAAGACTGTGACAGTTTTGTGAGATGGGGCTTTGGCTGCTATCACGTTTTAAAGTTCTTAGGTGGTTTGATGCAACGCCAACGTTGCAAATACACAGCCAAGGGTTTAAGAACTTAAGCTTGAGAGTCTGGCAGACCCAGGTTTCAGTCACAGCTTTGACCAAGGAAGTCGTTTAGATTTTCTAAGCTTCCATTTCCTCATCAGTATAATGGGGATAATAATACCTTCCTTGAAAAGTCATTTTGAAGATTAGATGAAAAAGTATTTTTAAACCCTTTTATTATTATTAAATGTGTATTATAGTTGTGATAAGGACAATTTACAGATCTCACCAAGCTGGGAGGTATAAGAAATATGTTGGATTTTATTAGTAATCCTGAAGCATTTGTCACGATGCGTCACATTACACAGAACTGTGTGGGCTGGAATGATAAGGGCTGAGTTGTAACAGAGATAAATGGAAAGACTTGCATTTGTAAATAAAACAAACAAATAAACAGGGGAGCCTGGGTGGCTCAGTCAGTTAAGCGTGTACTTCGGCTCACGTCATGATCTCATGGTTTGGAAGTTCAAGCCCTGTGTCAGGCTCTGTGCTAATAGTGCATAGCCTGGAACCTTCTTCCGATTCTGTGTCACTCTCTCTACCCCTCTCCTGGTCCCACTCTGTCTCTACCTCTCAAAAATGAATAAACATTAAAAAAATAAAAAACAAACAACTATGCCATTAAATGATGAAATAATGAAAACATTAATCTTAAAATGAGCAAAAAAAAAAATGTGACAGCAAAAACAAACAAACAAACAAACAAACAAACAGGAAAGTCCTTGGAAAGGGAAACAGATTCAAGCAAAGGGTTGGGGATAGACAGTTACTTTGTTTATTTCCAAGACAGGGAAGATATACTTTTCTGAAGTAAAGGGAAATAGCCATCGAGAGAGGCTGATTTATTCCAGGTCTAGTAATATAAACGAAAAAGCAAAGGCGGGAGTGTGAATCAGGTAGACAGAAAAGCAAGCAATGTTTTTTTGTTTTCTTTTGTTTTGTTGTTTTGTTTTTTACTTTGAATCATCCAGATATTTTAGGATCATTCATTTCAAAGTTTGGTTAGATATGGAAGGAAAAACAAACAGTCCAATACCTCCTCTGCACTTCAGCAGATCCCTGCTGCTATATCAGACCTCTCATCCCTCCTTATAGCCCCAAAGATAAAGGTGTTCCTGGCACACAGGTCCTCCTTGAGATAACCAGATAAATTTAATTTTGATGCATGAAAACCAAAAGTTTTCCCCTCTGTAAACCAGGAATTAATAGCCTCCTTCGAGTGAGAATAATTATTTGGTGACATATGCAAAATGTCTGTTATAATTATGCTCTACTTTGCAAAAATTTTGTATTCAAAATAGAGGTATAGTTACAAATTCACTAAAAACTTTATACAAGGATTCATACCATGATTCACTCTTAAAAATAGAAATCTCCCTGGCATAATTGTTAGTTTATTTATAAAGATTATGGGCTTATTTATAAAGTTCTTGTTTATAAAGATTATGGATTCTGCCCTCTTTCTCTAGGAATGGTCCTACCTCACCCAGAGTAGCCAGCCAACCTCTAGCCGTTGTTATTCTTCATGACCCTCCCCCACCCCACCAGGCTTCTTAATTGCACCATGAGTTGTCACGTGAATCAAGCTGAGCCAATCAGGGTCCCAAGAAGCCCAAACTGGGATTCAAAGACAGTTGCTCAGACTTTTCTGTTCACTTGAAGCCACTCATGCTCTAACATTAAATCTGCTATTATGGTGTTACTATCTTTCTCCCTGTACGTGGAGCTGCACAGAAAGTTAGTTTGCTGTGGGGAAAGAGTAATGCAGATGTAAGAGAGGAAAGAGAAAAAGAGAACATACCAAGAATGAGTCCTCATAATGTTTCAGTTTCCTCTTCCTTATAAGGCCCAAAGAAACTTCCTGTATTTGGTATCTTGAAAATATTTCCTTATGACAAATTTGTCCTTTTTACTTAAGCTAGATTTACTTCCATCAGACTACTTGCAATGAAATAACCTGAAGGAAGACAGATATATAGCATGCTGATGAGAAAAGAAAAGAAAAAAAAAAAACCTCTCAAATTATGACAGAGAAGATGTATGTCCTTTAAAAATCCAATTTACTCACAAATTTGCAAGTCTATCTTCAATTATGAAGTCAAGAATAACTATAGAAGGTATTAGTTACAATCTGAGACATTACATAGAACCCATAGGTTAGCCAGAAATAAGCTGCCCTTGAGTATGGTGGCTATTTCCTGCAGGGAAATTTTCATCACCTTCACTGCCTCCTCCCTATCATCACTCCCTCTCAGGGCTGTTGGGTTTTCTTTTCTCCCTTGCTTCACCCAACTTTGTCTTTAACTGAGTTTTGTGAATCTTCTGGGCCATATCTATAGTAATTGCAATGGTCAATCCACATTAGCTACATTACTGATCAAAAGAAAAATCTAATGTGATATTCAAGCATCATACTGTTGTGTTTAAACAGTGTGTATCTCAATTTTACCTATGAAATATACAGCTGGACCAGAAGATGCTACATACAACAGTTCTCAACTTCTAACCCTACAAGACTACATACCTCCAATGTTTACAATTTGTCCTTGAGTGTATTTGCTCAACAAGCAGACCCCTCCCCACGCCCAGTCTCTCTCTCGATGCCTTCTCTTTCTGAGGTTTGGAAGCTGCACCTCTCTATCTCTCCATGATGAGAGTTGGCCAAAGGGAAAGCCAGCATTTTCCTCCCAGCAGAGGCAGCTGGTGCTGAGGGAGCACCTGCTTTAGGGTGGTCTTACTTTCTCCACATTTTTATCTTCTCATTTCTCTTTTAGACCTGACACCCATCACAGTGGCATATGCCTGAATTTGCTGACTTGAAATTTGTTTTCTTAAAAAAATACACCTAGGGGTGCCTGGGTGGTTCAGTCGGTTAAGTGCCCTCTCGATTTCGGCTCAGGTCATGATCTCACGGTTTGTGGGTTCGAGCCCCACATCAGGGCTCTGTGCTGACAGCGTGGAGCCTGCTTGGGATTCTATCTCTCCCTCTCTCTCTCTGCCCCTCCCCCCAACTTGCATGCTTGCTCTCTCTCTCCCTCTCAAAAATAAATAAATAAACATTTAAAAAAAAAAACACCAATGTCATTCTGGACTTTTGCTGAGATTATTGTAATTGAATGACTATGAAGTATTTTTTTTAAGTTATTTATTTATTTATTTATTTATTTATTTATTTATTTTGAGAGAGAGAGAGAGACAGAGACAGACAGAGACAGCAAGAGCAGGGAGGGGCATAGAGAGAGGGAGAGAGAATCCCAAGCAGGCTCCGCATTGTCAGCACAGAGCTCGAAGCAGGACTTGAACTCATGAGATCATGACCTGAGCCAAAATCAAGAGTTAAATATTTGGGGCACCTGGGTAGCTCAGTCAGTTAAGCATCTGACTTTGGCTCAGGTCATGATCTCACAGTTGGTGAGTTCAAGCCCTGCATCAGGCTCTGTGCTGACAGCTCATAGCCTGGAGCCTGCTTCAGATTCTTTATCTCCCTCTCTATTCCCCTCCCCCACTCATGCTCTGTCTCTGTCTCTCTCTCAAAAATAAATGCACATTAGAAAAAAAAAAAGAAAAAGAGGTAGACTCTTAAGCAACAGAGCCACCCAGATGCCCCAGTACTTACTTGTCTTTTTTAAACAAGGAGTTTAGTTTTATTTTCTCTGTGCATTTGCAAAACATTTAGGAGCAACACAGAAAAAAATAAAAGAAAACCTCTTATGAAAAAAAGTTACACTAAAAAACGTCCTGAGAGGAATTAGTGCCTTAGCCCTAGTAAGTTACAGCAATTCTGATTGGTCCAAGGAATTGAGAAAGCTATTGGGACCATAGAGGAGGCAAGAGAATGAGAAATTACTGAGGAAAATGACCTGGAAGTGGGCCATGAGGGGAACTGGAGGCCGGGAGGTGGGTCTGGGTGGAGGGAGGGGCCCCCACTGGTAGCCATGCGTGGGGGTCTTGGCAGCCCAGCATATCCACGAGGGGGCATGAGTGGAGGAGGCCCAGTGTATCCATGTGGAGGCAAAGACCCGGGTGATCCATGGGAGATCCAAACAGAGATCACTGGAGGGACATGTCCATTGGAGGAGGTTCTGGATGAGGCATTCCAGGGGACAGTCGGGTGGTGGCTGCCTCCCAGAGCCTGGGGCCCAGCATGGGGGTTATTCTAAGCCATGAGAGTATGGTGGGCCAGTTGCATCTGAGACATCCCTAGATGAGGCATCCCACCTGGTGGAAATGGGTGAGGATAGGAGTGTCTGTATCCAGGATGTCCGGCCTCTGGGCTTCTTGCTGATTGTGGGCCTTGTCCTCCAGCCCCAGGAAGCATAGGTGGTGAGGGTATGGTTGGGGGTATCCCAGGTGGAAGGGCTCCAGGGGGCAGCAATGGGGGTGGGAGGGACTGAGGAAGGGTGGAGGAAGCCCAGGCCCCAGTGATGATACCACAGAATGGGGGGTGGGGGGGGCGAGGGGAGTGGGATGCATCTGCCAACAGCTGATGAAGGCAGTCAGCCTGGGAAAGTGGGTTCTGGGTTGCCAGACGTTGTTTGGATACTGAGCTACAGTGCTTACACTTGGAGTCCTTTTTGAAGCCATAGAACACAGTGATAGGGTGGTTACAGAGATACTGCCCTTCATGGCCTCAACAGCTGCATCCAAAGCATCAAATGAAGCAAAACTAATAATGGCATACATAATCTTCCGAGTTGCCTGTGTCAGCATCCCACATAATCTTAGGGGTTTGCAAGATCACTCCAAAGGTGCTAGAAGTTATCATAAAGCAGCTTCTCACAAATCTCTGGGTCCAAATTGCCAATGAAAATGTTAGCCCCAAAATCCAGGTTCTTGTGAGCCTTGTTCACCTGTATTGGTTTCCCACTGAGTTTGACCATGTTCGTGAGTTAATGGCATAGTTGGTATCTTCCTCACTCAAGAATTCTGTAGCGTTTGTGCTGCCCTGACTCTATGCTTTGGCATGTGCCTGGGTGGCTCAGTCATTTGAGCATCCAACTCTTGATTTCAGCTCAGGTCATGATCTCATGGTTCGTGGGATTGAGCCCTGGCATCAGGCTTTGCACTGACAGCATGGAGCCCACTTGGGATTCTCTCTCTCCCTCTCTGTCTGCCCCTCCCCCTAACTCTCTCTCTCTCTTTCAGAATAAATAAACTTGAAAATAAAGAATTACGCATCTATTATTCTTATTATTCTATTATCTATTATCCATATCAAAGAGCTAAATACATTTGTTGAACAAGCTTCTTTTTTCTGTTTTGATCTCATAAGTAAATGTTCATACATACTACTTGTGGATAATCCAAATAATACACACTGTATAGTGTACAAAGTAGAAGTTCCCCTTGGTCCTCTTCCCCTAGCCCTCTTCACTTGCCAGAGGTAACCATTGATGACTGTCTGGTGTGTAACTTTTCAGACTTTTTTCTACTACATACCTCCTACAAATGTAGTTTTGAGCCCCATAAATAAAATGGATAATTCTACCCGTTTTTCTGTTACCATTTTTTCACTTATCACATATTGGAGATCTTTCATTCAATATGTATTGCTTTCCTTCACGCCTTTTAACTCTTATACAGGGTCCAATGAAATAGGTGACTTATAATGTATTCAATAATTCCAGCATTTATCAACATTTAGGTTTGTAATTTTCACAATTGAAAGCAGTGCTAAATTTGCACATCATTATATATACATTTCATGGGCACAAAGGTATTCCCTAGGATAGACACGAGACTGTCTGGGCCAAAGGAAATACATATTTAAATTTGGGGGGGCTATTGCCAAATTGACTTTCAAAAATCTCAGAGTAGCATATCATGCCCATTTCTCTATAATCTCAATGACTCTGGATATTATGAATCTTTAATTTTAGGTGATTTTAATTCCAAATCACATTAATTCCAATAGTTCAACAAATATTTACTAAACACCTCTTATGTGACAGGTATCTCGCAGCGTATGTATGTTATGCAGCCACTGTTCTACCTCTCCTTGTCTTCCTTTGTCTTTAATATACTTAAAGTAGACATAATAATGCTAGATCATAAAATTCACCAACCATCTAACCAAGCAAGTAATTATTCAATCACATTCAAATATACTTCTGAAATGAGCAGCCTTATACCATATTTCTTATGGGAAAAATGATTCCTTTGGGAAAATACTGATGACATACAAAGACCAGAGATTTTTACACTGGTAAAAGTCCTGGCGGACCTTGATCAGTTATTCAACCTTTCTGAACTTCTCTTTCCTAATCTTCCCTATGAGAATAATAGGGGTGCTTACCTTTGAGGACTGATTTTAAGTTATAATGAGATAACAAATAAAAAACACTCAACAAAATCCTGATAATAATAATAATAGGTGACATCAGAGTGCTTGCAACACACCAGTCGTCCGTCAAGGGCTTTTTATGTATTAAGTCACTTGAGCCTCACAACAACTCCGTGAAGTGGTTCATTTCGTTATCTTCGTTTCAAAAGTAAGAAACTGAAGCACAAATAGTAACCTTCCTAGGGACTTCCTTAAATCCTGCAAAGTCAGGACTGAACCCTAGATGGTCTAGCCTCAGAGCCAACCACACTCTACAGTCTCCTGAATAGGCAATCAAGCAATAAATACTATTTCCTTTATTCTTCTCTTCTTACGGCAGAGGCTGTACACAACCCTATTTAAAGAATATAAATATGATGATGGAAACTGATTCGTTAAATTCTTAAGGAATCAGGTAATATTATTTACATATAGTGTATAACAAAGGCTCCTACCCAGGGACAGACTCTTGTTTGCTGGAACAGCTCCAGATGCTCCTAGGTTGTAGAGCAGTGATTCTCCAAGTGTGGTCCCTGGACCAGCAGTATCAGCACTGCCTGACTTGTCAGAAATGGAAATACTTAAGCCAAAACTCAAAACTCCTGTATAAAATTATGGAGATGAGGCCCAGTCACTTGTGTTTTAACAAGACTTCCAGATGACTCTGATGTATGTAAAAGTTTAAGAACCACTGTTGTAGGAAATCCATGATACGGGTGAAGTGAAAAGAAAAGAAATAGCCTAAGAGCTCAGAGTGACTTTCAAAATAAACAGATGTGCAGAGAAGAGAGGGAAGGGGGAAAGATGAAAGACAAGTGAGGCCCAAATGCCTTGAAGGATGAACAAAAAGAAGAAATTTTTATTTCATGTTGTGGCAGTACGTGTAGAGAAATAAAAGATGGATGGCAGAGATCATTTTAAAACATTTTGCTTTGTGTTATAAATTAGATGCACTTTCATGCCCTTAAGAAAACAACTCGATTTTCAAGATGGCAATGGAATAGAAGGCTCCTTGCATGTCTTGTCCCACAAACACAGCTAGATAACTATCAAATCATCCTAAACACCCCAGAATTGACCTGAAGGCTGATGGAACAAAACTCCACAACTAAAGAGAGTGAAGAGGCCACATTGAAGAAGGTAAGAAGTGTGGAGAACTACTTCAGGAGAGAATTGGATCACTATTGCTGTGGAGAGGAGGGAGCCATGGTTGTGGAGAAGGGTGAGAGAAAGAGAGAGAAGTACACACAGAAACAGACAAGGAGAACACTTCCCCAAAGCCATTGGCTCGGAAAACGAGAGGGGCTGAATTTTGTGCATTCTTGTAACCAGCAGGGCTTACAGCCTGGAGGTTTTGTGTGTGTGTGTGTGTGTGTGTGTGTGTGTGTGTGTGTGTGTTTAATTTAAATTTTAGTTAGCCAACATTCAGTGTAATCTTGGTTCCAGGAGTAGAATTCAGTGATTCAACACTTACATACAACACCAGTGCTCATCACAGCAAGTGCCCTCCTTAGTACCCATCGTCCATCTAGCCCATCTCCTACCCACCTGCCTCCATTAACCCTCAGTTTGTTCTCTATAATTAAGAGTCTCTTGTGGTTTGTTTCCCTCTCTTCTCTTTTCTTCCTCCCCCTTCCTATATGTTCATCTGTTTTGTCTCTTAAACTCTACATATGAGTGAAATCGTATGGTATTTGTCTTTCTCTGATTGACTTATTTCATTTAGCATAATATATTCTAGCTTCATCCACATTGCTACAAATAAAGGCTGACTTTTAAAGGTCACTGAACTTGGCTGGGATAGAGCCTGGAGGGCACTTCCCTGTTCCTGGAGAGAAGGCAGACAAAGAACCCAGGAGCAGACAATGTGGAAACAGCATCTGAAAAATGCCTGGGGCACACAGTGGGTAGATTATTCACTCTCAGTCAACACTGCCTCAGTCCAGCACAGTGGGCCCCTCCCCTAGAAGACCAGCACAAACCCCTGCCCACACCACATCTTCTGACCAGAGAGCTCTCCAGGGCTTCAGTTCTGGTGGAGGTGGTATCAGGTCTCATTTCACAAGCAGACAAGAGAACACCTATTTTAACCTCACCACATTCAGGCCAGGGACCAAACACTGCCCACAGCAGGCAAGGAGAGCCTCTACAGATGACTGGCCTGAAAGATAGAGCAGCCAAAACATGCAGCACACACCAGAGAAACTCCCTGAAGCACCTGGGCACTACTTGACCTATTCTTCATAAGACCATTACTTTCAGGAGTGGGAGATATAACTGGCTTTTCTAACACAAAGTAGAAGGCAGAGACTTAGACAAAATGCAAAGATGGAGGAATTATCCCAAATGAAAGAACAAGATAAAGCCAAAGATCTAAGTAAAATAGATATAGGTAACATGCCTGAAGGAGTGTTTAAAGCAACAATCATAAGGATACTCACTGGGCTTGAGAAAAGAATAGAAGACATCAGTGAGACCCTTACCACAAAGATAAAGGAGTTAAAAAAAAGAATCAATCAGAGACAAAGAACGCAATAACAAGAATGGAAACAGGCTTGATTCAACGAACAGTAGAGGAAAGAATTAGTTACTTAGAAGACAAAATAATGGAAAATAATAAAGCTGAGCAAAAGAGAGAAACAAGAATTTTGCAACATAAGAATAGATCCAAGGAACTCAGTGACTCAATCAAATGTAATAACATTCATATTATAGGAGTCTCAGAAGAAGAGGAGAGAGAAAAGGGGGCAGACAATTTATTTCAGGAAATAATATCTGAAAATTTACCTAATCTGGGGAAGGAAACAGACATCCAGATCCAGGGAAGTACCAAGAACTCCCATTAAAATCAACAAAAACAGGCCAAAACCAAGACATATTATAGTTAATTCTGCAAAATATAGAAATAAAGAAAAATCCTAAAAGCAATATGACAAAAGAAATCTTTTAATTATAAGGGAAAAATCCATAAGGGAAGCTGGAGATTTCTCAATAGAAACTTGGCAAGCCAGAAGGGAGTGGTATGATATAATCAAAGTGCTGAATGAGAAAAATCTACAGCCAAGAATACTCTATCCAGCAAGGCTATCATTCAGAATAAAAGGAGAGATAGTTTCCCAGACAAGTAAAAACTGAGTGAGTTCATGACCACTAAACAAGCCCTGCAAGAAATATTAAAGGGGACTCTGAGTGCTTGCTTCGGCAGCACCTATACTAAAAAGGGGACTCTGAGTGCAAAGGAGAGACCAAAGTGATAAAGGCAAGAAAATATCAGAGAAAATCTTCAAAAACAATGACAAAACAAGTAATAAAATGACGATAAATACGTATCTATCAATGATTAATTTGTAAATGGACTAAACGCTCCAATCAAAAGATTTAGGGGAGAAGTATAGACCAACTTCCCTGATGAACATGGATGCAAAAATCCTCAACAAAATATTAGCCAACCAGATCCAACAATACATTAAAAAAATCAGTCACCACAACCAAGTGGGGTTTATACCTGGGATGCGGGGCTGGTTCAATATCTGCAAAACAATCGTTGTGATTCATCACATCAATAAAAGAAAGGACAAGAACCACCTGATCCTCTCAATAGATGCAGAGAAAGCATTTGACAAAATACAGCATCCTTTCTTGATAAAAGCCCTCAAGAAAGTAGGGATAGAAGGATCATACCTTGCGATCATAAAAGCCATATATGAAAGACCCAGTGCTAACATCCTCAATGGGGAAAAAGTGAAAGCTTTCCCCGCTAAAGTCAGGAACAAGACAGGGATGTCCACTCTCACCACTGTCATTCAACCTAGTATTGGAAGTCTTAGCTTAGCCATCAGACAACAAAAGAAATAACAGGCATCCAAACTGGCCAGGAGGAGGTCAAACTTTCACTCTTTGTGATGACATGATACTCTATATGCAAAACCCAAAAGATTCCACCAAAAAACTGCTAGAACTGATCCATGAATTCAGCAAAGTCACAGGATATAAAATCAATGCACAGAAATCGGTTGCATGCCTATACACCAAAATGAAGCAATAGAAAGACAAATCAAGGAATCGATCCCATTTAAAATTGCACCAAAAACCATAAAAAACTAGGAATAAATCTAACGAAAGAGGTGAAAAATCTATACACTGAAAACTATAGAAAGCTTATGAAATTGAAGAAGACACAAAAAAGTGGAAAAATATTCCATGCTCTTAGGTAGGAAGAACAAATATTGTTAAATGTTAACACTACCCAAAGCAATCTACATATTCAATGCCATCCCTATCAAAATAACATGAGCATTCCTCAAACTAGAACAAACAATCCTAAAATTTGTATGGAACCAGAAAAGACCCCGAATAGCCAAAGCAATCTTGAAAAAGAAAACCAAAGCAGGAGGCATCACCATCCAGGACTTCAAGCTGTATTACAAAGCTGTAATCACCAAGACAGTATGGCACTGACACAAAAACAGACACTCAGATCAATGGAACAGAATAGAGAACCCAGAAATGGACCCACAGACGTATGGTCAACTAATCTTTGACAAAGCAGGAAAGAATATCCAATGGAGTAAAGGCAGTCTGTCTCTTCAGCAAGTGGTGCAGGGAAAACTGGACAGCGACACGCAGAAGAAAGAACCTGGACCACTTTCTTACACCACACACAAAAATAAACTCAAAATGGATGAAAGACCAAAATGTACAGGAACCCATCAAAATCCTCAAAGAGAAAGCAAGCAAAAACTTCTTTGATCTTGGCTGCAGCAACTTCTTACTCAACATGTCTCCAGAGGCAAGGGAAACAAAAGCAAAAATGAACTATTGGGACTTCATCAAAATAAAAATTTCTGCACAGTGAAGGACACAACCAGCAAAACTAAAAGGCAAACAACGGAATGGGAGGAGATCTTTGCAAATGACATATCAGATAAAGGGTTAGTATCCAAAATTGATAAACAACTTATCAAACTCAACACCCAGAAAACAAATAATCCAGTGAAGAAATGGGCAAAAGACATGAATAGACACTTCTCCAAAGAAGACATTTAGATGGCCAACTGACACATGAAAAAATGCTCAACATCACTCATCATCAGGGAAATACAAATCAAAACTACAATGAGATACCCCATCACCCCTGTCAGAATGGCTAACATTAACAACTCAGGCAACAGACATTGGCGAGGATGTGGAGAAAGAGAATCTTTTTTGCACTGCTGGTAGGAATGCAAACTGGTGCAGTCACTCTGGAAAACAGTATGGAGATTCCTCAAAAAATTAAAAATAGAACTACCCTATGACCCAGCAATTGCACTACTAGGTATTTATCCAAGGGATACAGGTATGCTGTTTTGAAGGGACGCATGCACCCCCATGTTTATAGCAGCACTGTCGACAATAGCCAAAGTATGGAAAGAGCTCAAATGTCCATCAATGGATGAATGGATAAAGAAGATGTGGTATATATATACAATGGAGTATTACTCGGCAATCAAAAAGAATGAAATCTTGCCATTTGCAACTACATGGATGGAACTAGAAGGTATTATGCTAAGCAAAATTAGTCAGTCAGAGAAAGACAAATATCATATGACTTCACTCATATGAGGACTTTAAGATCAAAACAGATGAATAAAAGGGAAGGGAAGCAAAAAAAATATAAAAACAGGGAGGGGACAAAACGTAAGAGACTCTTAAATATAGAGAACAAACAGAGGGTTACTGGAGGGGTTGTGGGAGTGGGTATGGGCTAAATGGGTAAGGGGCATTAAGGAATCTACTCCTGAAATCATTGTTGCACCATATGGTAACTAACTTGGATGTAAACTAAAAATAAATAAATAAACATGGTTAAAAAAAAAAAGATGTAAGGTGTCAGAACGTATAAAAAAAACAAGATCCGTCTGTATGCTTCCTACAAGAGACTCATTTTAGACATAAAGACACCTGTAGATTGAAAGTGAGGAGATGGAGAAACATTTACCTGGAATTTAAACAAAAACTTTAAAAAAAGAAAACATGTATCATGCAAATGGTTATCAAAAGAAATCCAGAGTAACAATACTTACATCAGACAAAATGGACTTTAAAACAAAGACTATAAAAAGCAACAAAGAAGGACATTATATAATCATAAAAGGGACAGTCCAACAAGAAGATCTAACAATTATAAATATTTATGAACCCAACATGAAAGCACCCAGATGTATAAAACAATAACTAATGTAAAGGAACTAATCATTGGTAATACAATAATAGTAGGGGAATTTAACACAACACTTATATCAATTGAAAGATCATCTAAACAGAAAATAAACAAAGGAACAATGGCTTTTAATGACACACTGGGCCAGATGGACTTAACAGATATATGCAGAACATTCCATCCTAAAACAGTAGAATATACATTCTTTCAAAGTGCACATGGAACATTCTCCAGAATAGATCACATATTAGTCACAAAATAGGCTTCAAAAAACACAAAAAGATTGAAATCATACCATGCACCTTTTGGGACCACAGCGCTATGAAACTAGGAGTCAACCACAAGAAAAATTTGGAAAGACCACAAGTACATGGGGGTTAAATAGCATGCTACTAAACAATGAATGGGTCAACCAAGAAATCAAAGAAGAAATAAAAAAAATTACATGGAAACAAATGAAAATGAAAACACAATGTTCCAAAATCTTTGGGATGCAGCAAAAGCAGTCCTAAGAGGGGAAGTATAGCAACACAGGCCTACCTCAAGAAACAAGAAAAATCTCAAGCAACCTAACCTTACACCTAAAGGAGCTAGAAAAAGAACAACAAATGAAGCCTACAGCCAGCAAAAGGAAGAAAATAATAAAGATTCGAGCTGAAATAAATGATACAGAAACTTCAAAAACAGTAGAACAGATCAATGAAGACAGAACCTGGTTCTTCGAAAAATTAATAAAGTTTGTAAATCTCTAGCCAGACTTATCAAGAAAGAAAAGAGCAAGGATCTAAATAAATAAAATCGCAAATGAGAGAGGAGAAATAACAACCAACACCACAGAAATACAAACAGTTATAAGAGAGTATTATGAAAAACCATATGCCAACATATTGTACAAACTGGAAGAAATGGGTAAATTCCTAGAAACATATATATTACCAAAACTGAAACAGGAAGACATAGAAACTTGAACAGATTCATAACCAGCAAAAAAAAAAATGAATCAGTAATCAAAAACTCCCAACAACCAAAAGTCCAGGGCCAGAGAGCTTCCCAGGGGAATTCCACTGACCATTTAAAGAGTTAATACTTACTCTCAAATTATTCCCAAAAACAGAAAAGGAAGAAAAACTTCCAAATTTATTCTATGAGGCTGACATTACCCTGATACAAAAACCAGATAAGGACTCTACTGAAAAAGAGAACTGCAGGCCAATATCCCTAATGAGCATGGATGTGAAAATTCTCAATAAAACATTAGCAAACTGAATCCAACAGGACATTAAAAGAAGCATTCACCATGATCAAATGGGATTTATTCCTGGGCTGCAAGGTTGGTTCAATATTTGCAAATCAATCAACATGACACATCACATTAATAAAAGAAAGATAAGAACCATATGATCCTTTCAATAGACACAGAAAAAGCATCTGACAAAGGAAAACATCCATTCATGACAAAAACTCTCAACAAAGTAGGTCTAGAGAAAACATACCTCAAAATAATAAAGGACATAAATGAAAAACCCACAGCTAATATCATCCTAAATGGGGAAAACCTGAGAGCTTTTACCCTACGGTCAGGAACAAGATAGGGGTGTCCACTCTTACCACTGTTATTTAACATAGCACTAGAAGTCTTAGCCTCAGCAATCAGGCAACAAAAAGAAACAAAAAGGCATCCAAATCATCAAGAGAAGTAAAACTTTCACTGTTTGAAGATGACATGATACTACATTTAGAAAACCCAAAAGACTCCACCAAAAAACTCCTAGAACTGATACACAGACTCAGTAAAGTCACAGGATACAAAATCAATTTACAGAAACCTGTTGCATTTCTGTATGCCAATAATGAAGTGGTAGAAAGAGAAACTAAGAAAACAATCCCAGCTACAATTGCACCAAAAACAACAGAATACCTAGGAATAAACCAAACCCAAGAAGAGAAGGACCTGTACTCTGAAAACTATAAAACACTGATGAAAGAAATGGAAGACGACAAAAAGAAATGGAAAAAACATTCCACATTCATGGATGGGAAGAACAAATATTGTTAAAATGTCTATACTACCCAAAACTACACATTCGATGCATTCCTTATCAAAATACCACCAGAATTTTTCACAGAGCTAGAACAAAGAATCCTAAAATTTGTATGGAACCACAAAACACCTCAAATAGGCAAAACAACATTGAAAAAGAAAGTCAACACTGGAGGCATCGTAATTTTGGACTACAAGTTATATTACAAAGCTGTAGTGATTAAGACAGTATGGCACTGGCACAAAAATAGATATCGTGATCAAGAGAACAGAATAGAAAATCCAGGAATGAACCCACAACTATATGGTCCGTTAGTCCTCAATAAAGCAGGAAAGAATATCCAATGGGAAGAAGACAGTTTCTTCAACAAATGGTGTTGGGAAAACTGGACAGCTACATGCAAAAGAATGAAACTGGACCACTTTCTTACACCAAACACAAAAATTAATTTAAAATGAATGAAAGACCTAAATATGAGAAGTGAAACCATAACAATCCTAGAGGCAAACACAGGCAGTAACCTCTTTGGCATCGGCTGTAGCAACTTCCTTCTAGATATATCTCCTGAGGCAAGGAGAAAAAGGCAAAATGAACTATTGGGACTTCGTCAAGATAAAAAGCTTCTGCACAGTGAAGGAAACAATAAAACTGAAAGGCAACCTGTGGAATGGGAGAGTATATTTGCAAATGACACATCTCATGAAGGGTTAATATTTGAAATGTATAAAGAATTTATAACTCAATACCCAGACAATGAAAAATCCAATTAAAAAATGGGCAGAAGACAAGAATAGACATTTTCCCAAAGACATACAGATGGACAGCAGACACATGAAAAGGTGCTCAACATTACTCATCAGCATGGAAATGTAAATCACACTACAAGGGGATGTCACCTCAAACCTGTCAGAATGGCTAAAATCAACAACACAAGAAACATCAGGTGCTGGTAAGAATGTGGAAAAAGGGGAACCCTCTGGCATTGTTGGCGGGAATGCAAACTGGTGCAGCCACTGTGGAAAACAGTATGAAGATTCCTCAAAAAAGCAAAAAATAGAAGTATCCTATAATCCAGCAATTGCACTACTAGGTATTAACTCAAAGAATACAAAAACACTAACTTGAAGGGATATATGCACTCTGATTTTTATAGCAGCATTATCTACAATAGCCAAATTATGGAACCAGCCTAAGTGTCCATCAATTGATGAATGGATAGAGAATATCTGAGATAGATATGGTATACATTACTCAGCCATAAAAAAGTGAAATCTTCCCATTTGCAATGACATGGATGGAACTAGAATGTATTATGCTAAGTGAAATAAGTCAGTCAGAGAAAGACAAATCTCATCTGATTTCACTCATATGTGGAATATAAGAAACAAGGCAATGAGCAAAGAGAAAGGCATACCAAGAAGCTGACTCTTAACTATAAAGAACGAACTGATGGTTACCAGAGGGGGGGGGGGATGGGTTAAATACAGGATGGGATTAAGGAGGGCACTTGGGATGAGCACCAGGTGTTGTATGGAAGTGTTAAATCACTATATTGTACACCTGAAACCAATATTACACTCTATGTTAACTAACCGGAATTTAAACAAAAACTTAAAAAAAACAACTCAAATTTTCTCTTCAATTATTCGTGGGTATTAAACGCATGATATTTGAATGCAGTTACTGTATAATGCCTAGACTATTTGGGAGTCCCTAATTTTATTAAGGTTATGTTGTTACAATGCAATGAATTGAAGTCAGATAGCATTGAGTACATTTAATACAAATCAAACAAATTCTAAAACCACAAAGTGTTAGTGTAGAAGAACCTTACTGATCATAGGGATCACTGACTAGATACAATCATCAAGTCTAAATACCATGTTCTATACAGTACAGTGTTTGCAAAGATGATGTAGCCTAGGCAATGCACCTATTTCTTACCTGGTAGGATAGGTGTAGGAAGAATGCATTGCATAAGAACGCAAAGACACCCTTGTAGCTATGAAGGCAGAAATATCTGTCTCATTCCCCATTGCATATCCCGTACCAATGAAGGTTTGACACACAGCAAGTGCTGAGAAATATTATTGTATGAGTGAATTAATGAATAAGAACCCTAGTAGGACAAGATGAGGGTTAGTGACCCCTGTACCAATAATACCTCTAATCTATCGAAAACAAATTACCACTTTAACTCCTTGGGCAAAGGTCTGACTATGGAAGTAATGTACCTTCAGGCAGGAATCTGAAGCACAGAAGTTTGGCCTGAAGAAAATGAGTACCAGGGCACCTGGGTGGCGCAGTTGGTTAAGTGTCCGAATTCGGCTCAGGCCATGATATCGTGGTTCGTGGATTTGAGCCCAGCAACAGGCTCTGTGCTGACAGCTCAGAACCTGGAGCCTGCTTCGGATTCTGCGTCTCCCTCTCTCTCTGCCTGACTCCTGCTCATGCTCCGTCTCTCTCTCTCTCTCTCTCTCTCTCTCTCTCTCTCTCTCTCTCTCAAGAATAGTAAACATTAAAAATCTTTTCTAAAAAGAAAAAAAGAAAGCAGCCAAAGATGACTCCAAGATTTTGGCGTGAGCTACTGTAAGACCACCCTTAACTGAGATGAAGAAAACTGGGTAAGAAGCAGGTATACAAGCTCAGTTTGGGGTATGTCAAGTATAAGAAGAAGTTCATTAGGTATTCAAGAGGAGAAGTCACATAAGCAGCTAAATATACTAGACTGAAGTTTAGGAGAGAATATCTGAACTGAAGATATGAATATGGCAGTCATAAGTATAGATATTATATATAGTTTTACATATTTATTTATTTTGAGAGAGAATGAGAGCAGGGGAGGGTCAGAGAGAGGAGAGAAAGAATCCCAAGCAGGCTCTTCACTGACAGCAAAGGGCTTGAACCCATGAACCATGAGATCATGACCTGAACCAAAATCCAGTCAGAAGCTTAACTGACTGAGCCACCCAGGCACATCAGAAATTATATTTAAAGCCATGGGATTAGGTGATATCACCAAGAGAGTGAATGTGGATTTAGATAGAAAAAGAGAAGAGGTCCAATGAATCTGGGATACTCCAGTGTTCACAGTTTGCAGACATTAGAAGGAGCCAGCAAATGAGATTGATAAGGAGGGACCAGTAAAATAGGGGAAAAATCAATACAGTACAGTGACCTTGAAGCCAAATAAAGTATTATAAAGAGAAGCTATTCACGATTGCATCAAATGTTGTTACATCAACTAAGAAAAGGATGGAGAACTATCTATTGTATTTAACAACTGGAGGTCATTGATGATGACCTTAACAAAAGCAATTGCAGATTAGTGAGGCAAAATCTTGATCTAATAGATTCAAGAGAGAACGGGCAGAGGATGGTAAACATAGACAAGTATTAGGGGAAGTTTTTATTAAAGAAGAAGAAAGATATGTGGCAAGTACTGCAAGGGGAAGCAGAGCCAAGAGAAGAATGATTAATTAATTAATTAAGCAATTCTGAGAAATAAGAGCATGTACTGTATTACCTTCAGTACAAAGGTAATAATTCATAATGAGGGAAGGAGAAGGAGAATTGTTGGAGCCATGTCCTTGAATAGGAAGGGGAACAGATCTAGATCACAAATGAAAAGTTTGACCTTACGTGGGAGCACAGAGCATTCATCCCAAATACATTACATTTGGGTCCTTTGAGAAGCAGATGCCAGGATGAAATTAGATGTGCAAGAGATTTATCGGGAGGAACCCTTGTGAAGGATAAAAGAGAAAGGTGGGAAGGTAGGTGGGAAGAGCCTTCAGACCATGATGCAAGTCTGAGATCTGTGAAAGAAAAGAAGAAATAAAAGAGGATTGGGTAGTTATGTGAAAGTTTAAAAACAAAGTTGCCCATGGACCCTATTAGGAATATACCCAAGAGAAATGGAAACAAATGTCCTCACAAAAACTTATACACAAATGTTCACAGCAATATTATTCATAATAGGCAACAAGGAGAAACAACCCAAGTATCTATTTACTGATGGATGGATAAATAAAATGTGGTATGTCCATATAACAGAACATTGTTCAGCAATAAAAAGGAGGTAATGATAAATGCTACAACATGGATGAGCCTTGAAAATGTGCTAAGTGAGAGAAGCCAGTCACAAAAGACCATATATTACATGACTGTGTTTATATGAATTATCCAGGAGGAGAAAAAAATCTATAGAGAACAGAAAGTAAATTAGTGGTTGTCCAAGACTGTAGGGGATTTGCAGTTTGGACAGTCAGAGCTAACAAGCATGAGTTTCCTTTGGATAATGGAAACATGCTAACCATGTTTGGACAGTCTGAGCTAACAAGCATGAGTTTCCTTTGGATAATGGAAACATGCTAAAATTAATTGAGATGTTGGTTGCACAATTCTGTGACTATAATAAAAACTATTGAACTGTAACTGTAAATAGGTGAAGTGTATGGTATGTGAGTTATATCTCCATAAAGCTTAAAAAAAATAAAGGAAAAAAAAGAGGATCGGGTAAGAAGAGAGCCAGACTGCAGGGCTACTCAGAAAGTCTTGGCTGGGTCAAGAGGAAGTCTTCGAACTGACTGCCTGTAAGAGGAATGACATGTGGGGCAAAAAGGACACGGCTCTCGTACTCTCGCCATGCTCAGTCACTGGCTGAGAGAGACTCTAGAAGGGAGGTAGAAGTAGGGGGAAAGGGAGGGCTCTCTATGTAAACTCTGCAGTAAAACCATAAGCATGTCAACTGGAGGCCATCAGCCAACTACACGCTTCACGGTAGGTTCCCTTGAGCGGAGAACGTCCATGGCTGCCGAAGAGTAAAAGAAGTCAGGTTACATGGCTACCATACTGACAGAGGAGTCTTCTGTGATTTTACTTTTTCTCTATGCATAGGAAATAAGGTCATCAACTGACAGTGAATCTGGGTGAGAGTGGGTGCAGATGTTGGGGTTTGAAGATAAAGGTGAAAGGTGAAGTCATCTACAAAAGCAGAAGGTTGAAAGGACCAAGAAAATGTAGCTGGACAATCTGGCGGTGTTAAGAGCCCGCTAGATTTCAAGAATTTAAAATGAGACTCAGAAACATGGCTGTGGGGTTTTCTCCACCCACGTTCAGCTGCTCAGGTCAAAGCTCAGAATGAAGAAAGTTCAATTAAAGCAGGGTTGGAGTTTTCCAAGGTGAGTAAGAGGAAGTGAAAACAGGGCAAGGAAGTTGAGGGTGTGTGCAATAACTGATTATAATGGTTGATCATTGAATTTTAATTGGGTAAGCAAGGAAGAGAAGATATGAGGTCAGTGAGGGCAACAGAAAAGTATTAATGGCTTGTCCAGTAGGGGATGGTTGAAGGACTCTTAGTGTTAGGATACTTGAAGGAGTGATCTAGAAACAGAGGAGGTGGAACAACAGAAGGCAGCAGGGTTTCAGGGAAACTTTTGCTGCCAGCTTGCCTACCCTACTCCTATTAATCCAAACACTTTTTTGCCTTTCAAATCAAGGTATGTCTCATGCTCTGGAGAACTATCTTCTGCTGAGTAGGTCTGAGCTCCACAGCCGCAAGGATTCTTCTCTCATACAGCCCCTCGTATATTGTGGTTCACGATTATAGGTGTCTCCTAAGTTGATCAAAAATGGTATTTACATTTCTGTTCTCATCCTCCTTATTGCATTTGGGTAATTACCAAGGCCAAGAGGAAACTGCTGTCTTTTGACTCTGACTCAATTGGTCCGGAAAGAAGCCCAAGCACTGGTGTTTTTAAAAAGTTTCCCAGTTGATCCCAATGGACAGCTAGAGTCGAAATGCAACTGTACATAATGCTGATAAACCCATTCTTAAAATAAGGTGAAATTTATAATATTGGATTAGAATGAATAAACTGCCCTCACCCCCTCTTGCCCTTTAAGATATAGGAATCCAGCAGGCACTGGATATTTAATTTCTGGGGCATTGCATAGCCAGCCATACCCCTAATCATTTCTTCTCTGATGGAGATCTGTAGCTGTGTCATATAGTTAGAGGGGAGCCTGATACATTTAGCAGTCCTTGAAAGGACTCAGATAGAGGCCACCAGTTTATTTAAAGAGAGCTACTCCGTTCAGACAACTTTTTTCCAGAACCTCCTCTGATGAAGACCTCCAGCCTTTTTGTTCACCATTCAGCACCTTGCCTCCCTCCACACAAGAATCCCCAGGAACCCTGCATGTACCAGTCCAGGTCTATAAGGCAAAAATTAGGAGTTGGAAGAGGAGCTACACAATAATTAAAAGTACCAAGAAAGAAGCAGAACCTTCCATGGAATCACTGACTGAATTTTAAAATAGAGCAAAAAGTATTCTTACCTTCATTTATCCCCAAGCATGAGGGATGAGTCATCCTACATGGAACTCTAATGCACCAATACCATACCAGCAAATTAACACACATTAAAGGTGTGACTCTTAATATTGACTTGACCTGAAAGCTACTTCCAGATGCAGTTACTTATATTTCTTCACATGTTTAAAATACTTGATCTTAATACTTAATCCTTAGGGAGCTAGGCAATTTGACTACCAAAGAAATTACAACTGTTATACCATGCTTGTCCCAGAGCTTTCTAGATAGACTATTAGCAAGGAGGAGAATGGAATTAATATCAGAGCCTCATTCAATGGGGTGTGGGTGTGTGTGTGTGTGTGTGTGTGTGTGTGTGTGTGTGTGAATTTTGCATTCATTAAAAAGAAGCATAAGTTATGGGCTAAGAAATGTTACTCTACAGAGGGATCTGTTTACCATTGCAACATAGTGGTTGGCCCACTTATAAAATGCTGAGTATCTGAAGACCACTATTTCTTTCTCTCTTTTAAGTTTATTCATTTATTTTTGAGAGAGAGAGAGAGAGAGAGAGAGAGAGGGAGTGGGGCAGAGAGAGAGGGAGACAGAGAATCCCAAGTAGGCTCTGCACTATCAGCACGGAGCCCAACATGGGGCTTGATCTCACAAACCATGAGATAATGACCTGAGCCAAAATCAAGAGTCTGACACTAAACCGAATAAGCCACCCAGGCACCCCTTAAATTTGTTTAGAATAGCAATAATCTTTAAAATTTGCCTAATGAAAAATGAAGTTATTTGTGAGCATCTATTTAATGTGGGAAGAACATCCTTAGGCATATCTGTGTTACTATGTGAAATTTCTACAGAGAAATCCACGATACTAAAGAGACCTATGCGTTTGATCAACAAAACTGAAAATGTTGCTTATCTAGCTAGATAAAAGATCTACTTTAACATTAATTTTACTATCAGGCTTCAGACACCTTACCTCTGTAAGAGAGAGACTCTACAACCTGAATTTTTAGTCAAAACCACAGGTACTATCCCTGGTTTTATTTTGTTTTTGTTTTTGCTCTTCATTAATATCATTAACAACCTTGCATCCTTTTCCTTTTCTTTGATTTAATTTAGACAATTTTGAGAGATTACTTTCTTTGGGACTTTTTTTTCAGTGACATTTCTCAAACTTGTTTCATTTTTAGTATATGTGCTGCCGAAACGAGCACAAAACTTGTTTCATTTTTAAAACCCAGTAAAGGCTTTCCCACTTCCTTTCATATCACAGCTTAAGCCTCAAAAGCCTTAGTACTCGAAGTGGGATCAGACCAGCAGCATCAGAACAACTTGGGAGCTTGCTAGAAAAACAGGAACTTGGGCTCCACCCCAGACGCACTGCATTGGGTACTACATTTTAACAAAATCTGGTGTTATTTTTTATGCACGTTGCAGTTTGAGAAACACTTTGTTAAGTTAAAATATATATTACTTGTCATAAGAATTTTGTCATTAACAGATCCACTGTAGAAAAATTCAAAGTTTAAAATTACTTATGAGGTTGAAGTACAAATTGGTACAATCCTTCCAACATTCTGGTAATAGCATTATAATTTTTTTTAAGTTTTTGTTTATTTTTGAGACAGAGAGAGGCAGAGCATGAGCAGGGGAAGGGCAGAGAGAGAGGGAGACACAGAGTCCGAAGCAGGCTCCAGGCTCTGAGCTGTCAGCACAGAGCCTGACATGGGGCTCGAAACCACGAACTGTGAGATCATAACTTGAGTCGAAGTCAGGACGCTTAACCGACTGAGCCACCCAGGCACCCCTGTAGTTTTTTTTAATGTTTATTTCTGAGAGAGAGAGAGATTACGTGTGTGTGTGTGAGTGAGCAGGGGAGGGGCAGAGAGAGAGAAGAGGACAGAGGATCTAAAGCAGGCTTTGTGCTGACAGCAGCGAGCCCAATGCAGGACTCAAACTCATGAACAGTGAGATCATGACCTGAGATGAAGTTGGATGCTCAACCAACCGAGCTACCCAGGCACCCCACATTACGAATGCTAAAATGGTTATAGTCTCAGACCTCATAATGGCACTTTGGAAATGAATCCTAAAGCAAGAATCCAATGAAATGCTAAAAGCTTTACATACAGAGAAGCTCCTTGTAGCCTTATCTAAATAGCAAAAAATTATAAATGAGCTAAATATTCAACAATAGAAAAATTGTTAATAAATCATGATAATCTACCAGATATAATTTTGTTCAACAACCAAAATTATGTTCACTAAAATATATAAAATGAACTGAAAATAGTGGAGTAGAGAATCCAGGGCTCTGTCCCTCTGCAAAAGCAACTGATGAGCTGGCTAAAAAAACTTCTAATTTCTTAAAAGTTAAGAAATTAACTTTTGCACAGCTCTGTAACCTACTCAAAAACTTACAACAACCAGAAGATCTAGTAATGAAAGAAGCTGCGGGGAACCTGGGTGGCTCAGTCTGACTCTTGATTTCCGCTCAGGTCATGATCTCAGAGTCATGGAATTGAGAGCCCCATCAGGCTCTGTGCTGAGAGCATGCCCCTGCTTGAGATTCTCTCTCTGCCCCTCCCCCGTCCCTTCCTCCCCCTCCCCCTTCCCTTCGGGCACTCTCTTTCTCTCTCAAAACAAATAAACATTAACAAAAGAAAGAAAGAAGCTGCTGCTTTGTGCTAAGAGACCACTGCAGTGCTTTAAATTGCCCACCCACTACCCGCCATGCCTCAGATTAACAGTGACAAGTAAGTGATGTTAATTAGGAAACTGAGAGAGCCTCCCTTGGTAGGCTAAGATGTGCATTTGGTGATCATCAGCCTCTGTGGACAGGATGAGATCCTGCCTACTTCCTCACACCCTTCTCTCACATAAAGAAAAAGCATCAAGCTTTGAACATCTGAACATCTGAAACTAAACATCACTAATAGAAACTTACTTGGAAAATCACTGACAGTTTGGAAATTAACCAACACAATTTTAAGTACTTCTGTGGATGAAACAAACAAACAAGCAAACAAAAATCACAAGGGAAATTAGAAAATACCCTAATGATTGAAAACGAAAACACAGCATATCAAAATTTTTAGGGCACAGTTAATGCAATAATTAGAGGGAAGTTTAAACCATTAATTGATTACATTAGAAAAAAAGAAAGGCCTCAAGTCAAAAATAGAAGCTCTCATTATGAAAATAGAAAAAGAAGAGCTAATTAAAACCAAAGCAAAAAGAAGGCGAGAAATAATAAAGATAAGCAAGTGAAATTAAAAATAGAAAGACAATAGAAAAAGTCATTAAACACAAAAGCTGGATATTTTTTAAAAATCAACAAAACTGATACACTTTAGATAGACTTATCAAAAAAGAGAAAACACAAGACAAAAACTGCCAATATTTTTATAAGGGGCATCACTGCATATCATATATATATGTGCATATCATATATATATATATATATATATATATATATATATATATAGTTAAAGGAACATTAAGAAAATGTTATGAGCAGCATAATGCCATACTCTGGATAATTTATATGAAACAGAAAAACTCTTTGAAAGACACTACCAAAATTCACTAAAGAAGGCGTAGGTAGGGGCACCTGGCTGGCTCAGACAGTAGAGCATGTGACTCTTGATCTCAGGGTTGTAAGTTTGAGCCACATGTTGAGTGTAGAGGTTACTTAAAAAGAAAAGCTTTTTTAAATGTTCATTTGTTTATTTTGAGAGAGAAAGAGAGAGAAGCATGAGCAGGAGAGGGGCAGAGAGGGCGGTGGAGAAGAGAATCTGAAGCAGGCCACTTTCAGCACAAAGCCAGATGTGGGGCTCGAACTCATGAACCATGAGATCATGACCTCAGCTGCAATCAAGAGCTGGACACTTAACTTACTGAGCCACCCAGGTGACCCAAAAATAAAATCTTAAAAAAAAAAAAAAAGTAGGTAAAATGAATAGCCCAATGTCTATACAATAAGTTTAATTCAGAGTTCAAAAATCTTTCCACAAAGAAAAACAAACAACGACAATGAAAGTGGCCATGAGGGTGACAGCCTGCAACCCTTGTGCGGGTTGCTAGGGCCAGAGGGAGCAATACAAACCTCATTCTCCAAGTCATGTGGTTATGGGTCTTCACCTCTCTGGCAGCTCCCTCAAGGAACTACACAAAGGTTTCCCTTTGTTCCATCCTACTCAGAGCATTCCCAGGGCTGGGGCTACTTCCGGGTAGCTTTTGCTGACGGCATTTAAAGGTAGAGGTATGAGACACAGCAGCCTGGACCAAAGGACAACACTTGAGACAAGAAAGAGACAGACTAGAATGGGAGGGATTGAAAAGCAAATACATGGGAGAATAGGGATTTTAAAAGCTCCCATGTATACCAGGGAATCAAGAAGGTCATGAACATACCCAAGGCAGGACACCCGCTTAGGAAAAGCCCAAGAATACCCAAATCTTTCACATCTAGCTGGCCTGCAAATTCTGTGCAAGCAAAAGTAAAGTCTAAGGCCAAGTTCTGGCAAGGCATTGAAGGAGTGCCTCAAAAAAGAACCAACCTACAAAAACTGGAAGAGGGTTCTTTTCCTCCTTTTCTTTTCTTTTGTTGGTTCCAGGCACTTAAAGTAACTGTCAAAATATGACCTACAGAACAGACTTCAGTAGCTACACATGACAAAGAATACGCTTCCAAAAAATAGTTTAGAAAAATGACATAACAAGCAAACAACAACCCACGACAAGAAAAAACAACAAACCCTAGGGAGGGGGTAGAAGCATATTTCTATAGTCGTTGCATTACAATATTCAAAACATCCAATTTTCAACAAAAAATTATGAGGCATGTAAGAAATAAGTAAGCATGGCCCCCTCAAGGAAACAAATTAATAAAAACTGTCCATGAGGAGGCTCAGGACTTACTAAACAAAGACTTCAAATCAACCTTTTAATATGCCCAAAGAACTAAAGGAAACCAGGAGAATAATTTCTCACCAAATAGAAAGTATCAACAAAGAGACAGAAAAAGCATAAAAAGGAACTATCTTAGTCAGTTTGGACTGCTATACCTAAGTACCATACACTGGGTGACTTATAAAAAACATGTTTATATACACAACAGTTCTGAAGGTTGGAAGCCTGAGATCAAGATGCCAATACAGTCAGGTTCTGATGAGAAATCTCTTCCAGGTAGCAGACTGCCATCTTCTCGTTGTATCCTCAACATGGTGGAAAGTGAGCTAACTGTTTGGCATCTTCTAAAAAGAGCACTAATCCCCTTCATGGAGTTCCACTCCCATGACCTAACTACCTACCAAAGGTCTCACCTTTAAATGCCATCACACTGGGGGATTAGATTTCAACATATGAATTTGGGGGGAGGGGGGACACAAACATTCAATCCACAGTGGAAATAGAAATGCTGTAGCTAAATATTATAATAGCTGGAATGAAAAATTCCCTAGAAGAGTTTAACAGCAGACTTGAACTGGCAAAAGAATTAGTGAATTTGAATAGGTCATTTGAAAGGATCTCTCTTAGGAGCAGAAAGAGAAAAGAATGAAGAAAAGTGAACAGAGCCTCAGGGACCCTGGGGATACCATCAAGTATACTAATATACACATAATAGGAGTCCTGGGTGACAGGAGGAAAGAGAGATGCAGAAAGAATATCTGAAGAAATAATGGCGTAAAAGCTCCCAAGTTTGATGAAAGACACAAATCTACACAACCAAGAAGCTCAGAGATTCCAAGCAGGATAAACCAAAAGAGATTCATATAGAGACACATTAATGTCGAATTGCCAAAAGCCAAAACTAAAGGGAAAATCTTCAAAGCACCAAGAAAGGAGGAACTCATCATGCACAAAGGATCCATAAGGTTAACATCTGATTTCCAGTCGCAAATCATGGAGCCATGAGGCAGTGGGGTGACATATTTAAAATGTTGAAAGAAAAAAAAGTCAACCAAGAATTCTAGATCTAGAAAAACCTCTTTGAAAAATGAAGGAGAAACTTCTAGTTTCTAGTCCAGCTTGTAAGGAGTTTGGACATCATCACCCCATTCCAACAACAAATAAAAAGCTGAACGAACAAACAAACAAAATCAACAACTCTTCTCTGATCCATCATAGAAGTGAGTTCACAGGGCAAACTACCACCCAAAACACGGGAGAGACAGGCAGGCAGACAGATACAGAGAATCAAGACTTAACTAGAGCCGGAACTCTCAAGCAGAAACCTTCAAAGGAACCAGTGTCCGGGGAAGAAAACCTACACTGTAACCGACTTGGTTCTCAAGGAATATTGGAGAGAAATGCCCTTTACCATCTGGCAGGGGGAGGGGAAAAGGAACCATTTTGAAATATGGCACAACATTCCATTGTTCTTAATAAGGGCTGCCTCAAGAGAAACTGCTTTACCAAAGCCTCAACTATTGGGGTTTTATCAAGGCCTAAACAACCTAGAGGAAGGGAAATATGCGACGCCTGCCCACTCTAGCCTTAAACGTGGGAAAGAGGAAATAACCAATTTTAGCCCTTTTTAGCCATCCAGTCCCACCTAATGGGGAGGGAGAGGGAGAAGTTCATAGCCCAGTGGCACAGACTCGCTAAAAGACTAATCAAATATGCATAGAATGCTTCCCCTCTCTCCATCCCCTACCACCACACCACTAAATGCCTATTTACCAGATACTCTTTTATCCATTATACTGTGTCTGGCTTTCGACAAAAATAATTTCAAGCCATATTAAAAGGGAAAAAACAGTTTGTGGAGATACAGCATCAGAACCAAACTCAGATATGGTAGGGATGTTGGGATTACCAAACTGGGAATTTAAAAGGACTGTGATGAATATATTAAGTGCTCTAATGGATACAGATGGGCAATGTAAACAGAGAGAAGGAGATCCTAAGAAAGAATCAAAAAAGAAATGCTAGAAATCAAATATACTGTAAAAGAGATGAAGAATACTTTTTTTTTTTTTTACATTTTTTTACATTTATTTATTTTTGAGAGAGAGAGAGAGAGAGCAGGGGTGGGGCAGAGAGAGAAGGAGACACAGAATGCGAAGCAGGCTCCAGGCTCTGAGTTGTCGGCACAAGGTCCAATACAGGGCTCAAACCCACAAACTGTGAGATCATGACCTCAGCCAAAGTCAGATGCTCAACTGACTGAGCCACCCAGGCGACCCAAGAATACTTTTTTTTTTAAGTTTATTTATTTATTTTGAGAGAGACAGAGACAGTGTGAGTCGGGGAGGGGCAAAAAGAGAGGGAGAGAGAGAATCCCAAGCAGGCTCCACACTGCGGGCACAGAGTCCAAAGCAGGGCTTGAACTCCCAAAACTGTAAGATCATGACCTGAGCTGAAACCAAGAGTCAGATGCTTAATGGACTGAGCCACCCAGGTGCCCCAGAAAATAAGAATGTTTTGATGGGCTCAGTAGTAGACTGGATGTAGCTGAGGAAGAATCTCTGAGTTTGAGAATATGTCAGTAGAAACCTCCTAAACAAAGAGCAAAAATAATAAGACTGGGGTAAAAAACAGAATAGAATATCCAATAACTGTGGAACAACTATAAAAAGTGTACATGGGTGGGCGCCTGGGTGGCTCAGTTGGTTGAGCGACCGACTTTGGCTTAGGTCATGATCACATGGCTTGTGAGTTCGAGCCCCACGTCAGACTCTGTGCTGACAGCTCAGAGCCTGTTCAGATTCTGTGTCTCCCTCTCTCTCTGCCCCTAACCCACTCTCATTCTGTCTCCGTCTATCTCAAAAATAAATAAACATTAAAAAAAAAAATTTTAAGTGTACATGTGTGAAATGGAAACACCAGAAAAGGAAGAAAGAGACAAAGGAACATAATGGTTAACAATTTCCAAGTTCATGTCAGATACCAAACCACATATCCAGGAAGTTCAAACAACACCAAGCAGGATAATGCCAAAACAAACAAACAAACAAACAGAAAGAATCCTACACCTAGGCATACCATATTCAAAATGAAAAAAAAAATCAAAGATAAAGAAAAAAATCTTGAAAGCACCCAGAAGGAAAAACTTACCTCATGTATAGAGAAGCAAAAATGAGAATTACATCTGATTCTCCAAAGAAACCATTGAAGCAAGAAGAGAGTAAAGTGAAATACTTGAAGTGTTGAGAGGAAAACAAAATATCAGCCAAGTTTTGGTACCCTGTGAAATTATCCTTCACAAGTGAAAGAAAAATAAAAACTTCGCACACAAACAAAAACTGAGGGAATTTGTCACCAGGAGATTTGCCTTGCAAAAAATGTTAAAAGTTCTCCAGAGAGAAGAAAATGATATAAGTCAGAAACTTTGAACTACATAAAGCAAGGAAGAGCACTGAAGAAGGAACAAATAAAAATAAAATTAAAACTTTTATTTTTCAATTCTTAATTGATCTAACAGAAAACAATTTGTTCAAAATAAAAGCAATGTATTTGAAAATATGTCCATATATAATATAGAGCATATAATATTATATATATATATCCTTATGTATGTTTACGTATAAGTGAAATGAATGACAGCAATGATGAGAGGGAGGAATTGGGATCACTTTATTATAAAGTACTTATACTGAGCATGAAGATGTACAATGTTATTTGAACTTGGATTAGTTGTAAATGTATATTGTAAACTCTAAGGGAAACCACAAAACAAAGTAAAAAAAAAAAAAAAAAAGAAGCATGATATATGCTAAGAAAGCAAGAAATGGACTCACATTAGATACGCAATTAAAACCACAAATGGCAGAGGGGCACCTGGGTGGCTCAGTAGGTTCAGTGTCTGACTTTGACTCAGGTCATGATCTCACAGTTCATGAGTTTGACCCTGCATCAAGCTTTGTGCTGACAGCTCAGAGCCTGGAGCCTGCTTTGGATTCTGTGTCTCCCTTTCTCTCTGCCCCTCCCCAGGTCACACTCTGTCTGTCTATCTGTCTCTCTCTCTCTCACACACAAAAATAAAATAAAAACATAAAAAAATTTTTTTAAAAAACCACAAATGGCAGAAAAAGAATGGAAGACAAAATAGGAACAAAGAACAAGGGCAATGAATAGAAAACAGTAACAAATACTGTAGATATTAATCTATATCAAAAAGTACTTTCTTATTTTTAAAGTTTATTTGTTTATTTTTGAGAGAGAGTGCGTGAGCGGGGGAGAGGCAGAGAAAGGGAGAGAGAGAATCTCAAGCAGGCTCCGAGCTGTAAGCTGTAAGCATGAACTCTAACTCACAAACTGTGAGATCATGACCTGAGGCAAAAATCAAGGGATGAAACCTAACCAACTGGGCTACCCAGGCACCCCTATCAATAATTACTTTAAACATCAGTGGTCTAAAAACCCTAATTAAAAGTGAAGGATATATTAGGACATACCCAGATAAACAAAGACTGAGGGAGTTTGTCACTAGTATACCTGCCTTACAAAAAATGGTAAAGGGATTTCTCCAGGCTATAATGAAAGGGCATTAGACAGCAACTTGAAGCCTTACAAAGAACTAGAGGACAATGGTAAAGGTAGCTACATAGGTACACATAAAGGTGAGTAGCATTGCATATTTGGTTTGTACCTCCTCTTTTTTTCTGTTTGATATATATGGCAAGTGCACAAAGCAGTAATTATAATGCTATGTTTATGGGCACTCAATAGATAAAGATGTGATTGTGACAATAACAACATAAAGAGGAAAAGGATGAAGTAGTAAAGAAACATAGTTGGGGTGCCTGGGTGGCTCAGTCGGTTGAGTGTCCAATTTCAGCTCAGGTCATGACCTCATGGTCTGGTCTGTGGGCTTGAGCCCTGCATCACGCTCTGTGCTTACAGCTCGGAGCCTGGAGCCTGCTTCAGATTCTCCCTCTCTCTCTCTCTCTGCCCCTCCCCTGCTCACACTCTGTCTCTCTCTCTCTCAAAAATAAATAAACATTTTTTTAAAAAAATTTTTAAAGAAAAGAAACATAGTTTGTGTATATTGTTGAAACTAACTTGGTATAAATTCAAACTTCATTATAGATGTTCATAAAGTTGTAAAGAAGTTATAAAGTTAAGATATTCATTGTAATCCCCAGGGTAACCATGAAGGAAAAAAAATTACACAAAAAAATAAATGAAAAGGAAATCAAAACAATAAAATAGAAAAAAACAAGCAAAGAAATGGCAGTAATGGAATAATTGAGGAACAAAAAGGTATAAGAGATGTAGAAAACAAATATTTCCTTATCAGTATTTTTAATGTAAATGCATTAAAGTCTCCAATTAAAAAGCAGAGATGGGCAGAATGAATTTTAAAAAATGATCTGACTATATATTGCCTTAAAGGGACTAACTTTGTATCCAAAGACATAAACAGGTTGAAAGTAAAAGAAAGCGGGGCGCCTGGGTGGCTCAGTCAGTTAAGCATCCGACTTCGGCTCAAGTCATGATCTCACAGTCCGTGAGTTCGAGCCCCGCGTCGGGCTCTGTGCTGACAGCTCAGAGCCTGGAGCCTGCTTCGGATTCTATGTCTCCCTCTCTCTCTCTGACCCTCCCCGACTCATGCTCTCTCTCTGTCTCAAAAATAAATAAACGTTAAAAAAAAGAAAAGAAAAAAAGTAAAAGAAAGCAAAATGTGATTCTACGCAAGTAATAACCAAAAGAGAAATGGGATGGCTATGCCAATATAAGGCAAAATACACTTTAAGACAAAAATTATTACAAGAGACAAGGAAGGCCATTATATATTGGTAAGTCAATCCATTAAGTAGTTGTAAAAATTATAAAATCATATACACCTACAACAGATCCCCAAAACTGACAGAATTGAAGGGAGAAACACACACAGGTCTACAATAATAATTGGACACTCAATAGTCCATGATCAATACTGGATAGATGAACAGACAGAAGACCCATAATGAAAACATTGAAAAACACTGAAAATAGTGAAAAACACTACACTCCAACTAGACCTAACAGACATATGTTAATGGAATGAAAACGTTCCACTCAACAACAGCAGAATACATATTCTTCTCAAGTGTACATGGAACATTTTCCAGTTAGAGGGTAAGTGAGGCCACAAAACAAGTCTCAATAATTTATAAATATTGAAATCTTTCAAAGTATCTTCTCTGACCACAGTGGAATGAAATTAGAAATTAATAACAGAAGAAAAAGTAGAAAATTTACAGATATGTAGAAATTAAACAACACGCTCTTAGACAATTTATGGGTCAGAGAAAAAAATCACAAATAAAATTAGAAAATACTTTGAAGGTGGTCAATTTTAAAACATTAAAAATTTTGTCAAAAGGTACAAACTTCCATTTATAAGATAAATAAATACTGCGGAGTAATAAGCAACATGATAACTAGAGCTAACACTACTGTATGATGTACAGAAAAGTCATTAAGAGAGCAAATCCTTTAAATTCTCATAAGGAGAACATTTTCTTCCTTTCTTCTCATTGCATCTATATGGTGTTATCATGTCATACAATCATGGTAATCACTGCGATATATGTAAATCAAGTCATCACGCTGGTGATGCATGTCAATTATTTCTCAATGAAACTGGAAGAAAATAACCATTTAGCTCAAGAAAAAAGAAAATACTTTGAGATGAATAAAAATGAAAACACAACATACCCAAACCCATAAGAATATACCAAAAGCAATGCCACTAGGGAATTTATAGTTGTAAATGCTTACATTAGAAAAAGAAACCGAGGTGGGGCAACTGGGTGGCTCAGTCAGTTAAGCATCAGACTCAAATTCTGATCAAGTCATGGTCTCATGGCTTGTGGGATCAAGCCCTACATCGGGCTCTGTGCTGACAGCATGGAGCCCGCTTGGGATTTTCTCTCTCTCTCTCTCTCTCTCTCTCTCTCTCTCTCTCTTTCTGGCTCTCCCCTGTGCATGCTCTCTCTCAAAATAAAATAAATAAACATTAAGGAAAAAAAAAGAAACCGAGGAAATAAGTTGGGGAACACCTCGTAACGTTGAACAGCTACATATGTTTACCATGCCATTACACTCCAGGTTTATGCCCTACAGAAACACTTAAGTATTTTCTCTTACAGATGTGTACAAGAATGTTCAGAGGAGCAGTATTTGAAATCATAAGAATTTAGAAATAATTAAAATGTCTACTAGCATAAGAACAGATGAGAAATTTTAGTATATGCATACACGGGGGCATTCTACAGCTCTGGAAATGAGCTGTACAGAGCTGAATGAATCACCATAATGATACAGTTTAAATATTAAAACAAAACAATACTATATATTGCTTTAATTTAATTTGTATACATATATAACGAAGTATAAAATATAAATAAAATTTGTAACCACTATTTCAAATTCACAATGATGATTAACTTTGGTTAGGAGGTTGGAAATGAGATCCAGAAGGATTAGGGAACAGTTCTCTGAATCGAATATTTTCTATTTTAAGCTGGATTGTAAGTATGTTTCATATTGCTATTTAATATATAATTCTCTCTTCCTCTCTCGATTTTACTCCTTTTTGAAATCACTTCATGATAAAAATAAAATGTATAGATACATACTCTAATAAAAGAAGGTTACCAAATCAATAATATAACTTTATGTGTTAACAAAATAGGGGGGGGAAGAGCAAGCTAAACTCAAATCTCGCAGAAGGATGGAAATAATAAATATTAGAACTGATACAAATGAAATACAGAATAGAAAAACAATAGAAAGTATCAATAAAGCCAAAAGTTGTTCTATGAAAACAGTGACAAACATTCATCAAAGTTGACCAAGAAAACAACTATCTGAAAGCACTAGAGAGGAAGCTAAGGAAGGTGGAAATTGAACGGAGGTCTACAGGTGGAAATAGGCAATATCACCAGGAGAGTTTCCTGGTTTTATAGTTCTTGGCCTGAGGACAAGTCTCAGTCAGGGCCAAACTGGGCAGCCAACACTCCGATATAAGACATGCAGTCTTGCTGGTTTAAAGAATTGGGTGAGGGGCACCTGGGTGGCTCAGTTGGTTAGGCAACTGACTCTTGATTTCGGCACAGGTCATGATCTCACGGTTTGTGAGTTTGAATCCCGCATCGGCTCTATACTGTCACTGAGTGGAGCCTGCTTGGGACTCTCTCTCCCTCTCTCTCTCTCTCTCTCTCTCTCTCTCCCTCTCTCTCTCTCTCCCTCCCTCCCCCACTCATATATGTGCTCGCTCTTTCTCAAAATAAATGAATAAACTTAAAAAAAAGTCTTTTAAAGAGTCAGGAGATATGGTTTTGGGCAAACATGGCAGCTGGAAATGAAGGGACAAATCTCAGTAAATACCATATAAACTTTGCCCAAATTCTCTGTTGACCTCTGAATTACACATGCACAGGACATACTCTAAACAACCCAGCTAAGCTAACCAAGATGATTCAGAGCTAAACTGTTTCCCATGACAGGAAAGGCAGACTTTAGAGTTTGAGTTCAGCCAAGTAAAAGTAAAAAAGAAAAATGGGAACTATTCAAAGGAATGTAACTGAATTTAAGTCTTAATGTATTATTTACAATGTCCATAATAAATTCCAAATTACTACATGTACAAAGAAATAGGAAAATGTGACCCATCCCCTCCACCCCCCAAAAAGGTAATCGATGCAAGCCAACTCCGAGATGTCTTGGCTGTAGGAATAAACAGTATGCTTCAAGGCAGCCATCATATGGAGGAGCTAGAGAGTATAATGCTAAGTGAAATAAGTCAGTCAGTCAGGGGGCACCTGGGTGCTTTAGTTGGTTAAGCTTCTGACTCGTGATTTCAGCTCAGGTCATGATCTCTTGGTCGTGAGATCAAAGCCCTGCATCAGGCTCCGCCCTGGGCATAGAGCCTGCTTAAGATTCTCCCTTCCTCTCCCTCTGTCCCTCCCACACTCACACATACATTCTCTCTCTCTCTCTCTCTCTCTCTTTCTCAAAATAAATAAATAAATAAATAAATAAATAAATCAGGAAAGACAAATACCATATAATTTCACTGACGTGGAATTTAAGAAACAAAATAAGCAAGGAAAGGGAAAAAAATAAGATAGAGAAAGAGACAAATCAAGAAAAAACTCTTAACTATAGAGAACAAACTGATGGTTACCAGAGGAGAGGTGTGGGGGAGGGGGGGAATGGGTTAAATAGGTGATGGGGATTAAGGAGTACACTTGTTGTGATGAGCACAGAGTGATGTATGAAAGTGTTGAATCATTATATTATGCACCTAAAATTAACAATACACTCTATGTTAACTAACTGGAATAAAAATGTAAAAAAGAGAATAAAGCAGCCATCATAATAATGCTCAAGGATGTGAAGGAAAATATCCTCATAATGAGTTAATGGATAGGATATCTTAAAGGAAAAAAATCAAAACTGTTAAAAAAAAAAAAGGTGGGGCACCTGGGTGGCTCAGTTGGTTAAGCATCCAACCTGGCTCAGGTCATGATCTTAAGGTTTGTGAGTTTGAGCTCCACATTGGGCTTGCTGCTGTCAGTACACAGTCTGCTATGGATCCTCTGTCCCCCTCTGCCTCTGCCCCTCCCCCGCTTGCACTCTCTCAAAAATAAGTAAACATTTAAAAAAAACTATAAAAAGAACCAAATGTTCTATTCTAGAAGTAAAATATTCTTTACTACCATACTATTTCCTATTTTAGCATTCTAAGAAAGTATTCTAGAAGCAAAAATACAATATGTGAAAAAAAAATGAAATTTCCCTGAGTGGGTTTCAAAGCATATTGACAATGACAGATGAAAGAGGCAGTGACCTTGAAGATAGATTAGTAGAAATGATTCAAACTGAAGAAGAGAAAACAAAATTGGGGGAAAAAATGAAACAGCCTCAGGGACAAGGGACAATGTCAAATATTTTACCATTTATCTAATTAAGTCTCACAAGAAGAAAACGAGTGGAATATGAAAAAATACGTTTGATAAAATAACGACTGAAATTTCCCCATATTTAGTAAAAACATAAACTTACACATCCAAGAATACCAAAAAATTCCAAAGAGGATAAATATGAAGAAAATGACAGCTAGGAACATCATAGTCCAATAGTCCTCAAAAGATCAGCCATGGACGTCTAGAGACATCTGAGATATTTTGGTAGAGTCTTGCAAGGTCAAAACTCTTCAGAATAATATGAAGAGAATATGTACCATTTTCACTGGTTGACATTTACACTAATGAGGCAAAAGCAATAGTTGGTCAAACTGCTGCCACCTTACCACGAATCGAGGCAGTGGTACCAGACTGTAGTAACAGTCATTATCCTCTAAACCACCAGAAACTGATTTAAAAAACAAGAAAAGAAGAAAAAAAGCCAGTTTTATTTTATTTATTTAATTTAAAAAAATTTTTTTAATTTTTAATTTTTATTTTTATTTTTAATTTTATTTTATTTTTATTTTTTATATTTATTAAAATAAATATATTTATTTTTTATTTTTATTTTAATTTTAAAAAATTAAAAAAATTTTTCAAGTTCATTTACTCTTGAAGGAGAGAGATAGAACGCGAGTGGGGGAGGGGCAGAGAGAGAGGGAGACACAGAATCCGAAGCAGGCTCCAGGCTCCGAGCTGTCAGCACAGAGTCCAATGCGGGGCTCGAACCCACAATCTGTGGGATCATGACCTGAGTGAACTTGGTTGCCCAACTGACTGAGCCACCCAGGCTCCCCAAAAGCCAATTTTATTTAAGAATGTGTTGATGAATCAGGAGGTGCCTGTCTTGATGAATCAGTAAAAATTATTAACTTGACTAAACTCTGACCCTTGTGTATATATCTTTCTTAAATTAATAGACTTGATTTTTTACAGCAGTTTTAGGTTTACAGAAAAACTGAGCAGATGGCAGAGTTCCCACATACTCTCTTTTCCCTACTCACAGTTGCCCTATTTTTAGCATCTTGCCTTAGTGGGATCCATTTGTTATAAATGATGAGCGAATATTGATACATTATTATTAACTGAAGTCCATAGTTTACATGAGAGTTCAGTGCGTTGTAAAGTTCTATGGATTTTGTAGGTCATATAGCCACATTGCAGTATCACACAGACTAGTTACAGTACCTAAAAATACCCTGTGGTCCACCTATTCATCCTTTCCCCCCTCCCTCAACCTCCTTGGAAATAACTGATATTGTATTGTCTCCAAAAGTTTGCCTTTTCCAGAATGTCATATGTTTGGAATCATCCAATATGTAACCTTTCAGATTGGTTTCTTTCACTGATCAATATGCATTTAATGCATTTAATGCATTTATGCATTTAATGTTCCATGTCTTTTCATGGCTTGATCATTTCTTTTCATTGCTGAAAAATAAATATCCCATTCTACTGATCTACCAGTTTATTTATCCCATTCACCCATTGAAGGACATCTTGGTTCCATCCAAGTTTTGGCAATTAGGACTAGAGCTGCTATAAACATTCATACGGACGTTTTTTCATCTTATCTGCATAATACCAAGGAGTGTGATTACTAGATTGTAAGGTAAGACTATGTTTTGTAAGAAAATGGCAAAATAGGGGCACCTGGATGGCTCAGTCAGTTAAGCCTCTGACTCTTGATTTTGGCTCAGGTCATGATCTCGCCATTCGTGGGTTCGAGCCCTTCATTGGGCTCCACACTGTCAGTGCAGAGCCCGCTTGGGATTCTCTCCCTCTCTCTCTGCCTCTCTCCTGCTCACACACATATTCTCTCTCTCTCTCTCTCTCTCTCTCTCTCTCTCTCTCTCAATATAAATAAATAAACCCTAAAAAAAAGATAAAAATTCAAACAGCCCAATACAAAACAGGCAAAGATTTAAACTGAGATTTCACAAAGGAAAATATAGGAAGCCACAAACACATGAATAAGGGCTCAAAATCACTAGTTAGTGAGACAGTGCTGTAAATGCATCAGAGTGGACAAAATAAAAAGACTGACAATACCAAATGTCAGTGAGGATGCACAACAATAGTAACTCTTAAATACTGCTGCTAAACTAAGCTGTGTGGAAAAACATGGAGGGATGGGTATGTGGGGATTGTCTGGGAAGGAGTATGAGTGAACTCTCTGAAGAGATGAGAATATCCCATCTTGTCATAGGGTTTTGGGTTACCCAACTATATTCATTTGCCAAAATTCATTGAATGGTACACTAAAGCTTGTGCTTTCACTGTATATAAAGCTTACCTCAGAAAAACACGTAAATAAATATTGACCTCTAACGAATGATAGGCACACTAAATATTGAATGAAGTATACTGATGTCTACAACTTATATATTTTAACTTACATATTTTAAAATGCATTAAAAAATAAGATGGATTGATAGATGCATAGAGAGATCAACAGATGGTTGGATGAATATGTGATAAAGCAAATTAACTGCTAATTGTAGAATCTAAGTCACAAGTATACATGATTCACTGTACAGATACTTCACTTTTTCAATATATTTGACAATTTTCAGAATAAAATGTTGGGGAAAATTATGCATAAAAGGAAATACAATTGACTTCAGATGTTGAAACTCTGGAATATTTTTCAAGTTATTTTATTATTTTTTTTAATGTTTATTATTTATTTTTGAGAGAGGGAGAGAGAGAGACAGAGCGCAAGCAGGGGAGGGGCAGAGAGAGAGGGAGACACAGAATCTGAAGCAGCTCCAGGATCTGAGCTGTCAGCCCAGAGCCTGATGGGGGGTTTGAACCCACAAGCCATGAGACCACGACCTGAGCCAAAGTCAGACACTTAACCATCTGAGCCACCCAGGAGCCCCAAGTTATATTTAATGGTGCAGAATAACTTTACAAAGAAAAAGTGCACTTTATGTTTTTTAAAACTTCCTACCATTTCCATGAAAGCAGAAAAAAATAGGTGTTTTTTCCATCATAAATTAATCAGGGGATGATAGCTTTCTATATAAACATCCATTATAAGTGTAAACTTTAAATTATTTTAATAAGGATAAATTACATGAAGCACAGTTTCTTTGAGCATTCATAGCGCATTATATGGATTGCATGAGTCCGATTTTAGATGTCCTCAAAAGCTTCATAGCCTAATTACATCATAGCCACTGAGTGGTTGCAGGACTTTATTTAGAAAATGTAACCTCTCTATTAAAGACATCTTTAAAAAGGATATTAAAATGCCTGACTCGCTTCAGAAATACTGTGAAATAAAATAAAATGATGGATACAAAGGCACCTTAAAAAATTAATGACACGAAGTCTGCTGAAATGTTATTAAAACATTTTCCTCTCTTAATCCATGTTGAATGCTGGCCTTTAGAGCGGCATGAATATTACTCTAATGCATTTGTCGAAGAACTGATTAAATCTGTTGCAGTCTTTGTGATTATAAAACCATTGCTCTTACGCACTTATTACCCTACTTTTGTCTATTCAAGAAAAAAGGAAAAAAGCTCTTATAGCTATAGGGATCTTGCCTCACTTGATTGCTTCCAGAGGGCCAGGGAGTAAAGTACTGAAAAATTGCGCTTTCTTTATTAATTGGGGATAATTAATGCTGGTTAATCAGAACGTGCAACTTCCTTTTTCTTTGTAAAAAGGCAACTAGATGCTGGGCTTCAAAGTGACAGTTCCATTTCAGGGGAAGTCCTCTAAGCTGGGACACAGAATGCCAAACTCTCATGCTTCACTGGTCCCATTTGCCCATCTAGGCAAAGCTAGATGAATTTTCTGAAATTGAAATTACCCCATCCTTCTCTGTTATTGACTAATTCCCTGATCGCTCGTACCTAAGTACGAGTGGTGATAAGTGACTGACTTTTAACCTGACTCTAAAAGCCAGAAAAATTTGGGGGAAAGACTGCTAACTCAAAAATCAAACAGAAAAAACAAGTCGCAACCAATTTTTCCGTAAATCCATTACTTGACTTTCTTCTGAGCCACCAGCTCTCTTTGCTAGAGTTTAACGTTGTTCTCGTGTAAAAAAAAAAAAAAAAAAAAAAAAACCTACCAAGCTTGAACTCAGATTTTATTTTACCCCTTGCCTTTATATTAAAAGAAATAGAAAATTTTCCTAAGAAGTGTTCTCATTTTTAAAAATTAAAACAGAAACCTCTAGTTTAAAACTTTTGCCTTAAATCAGCTTATTTTATAAAGGAAGTCCTATTTTTGTAGAGACCTGTAACATAATCAAGTTTAAAACCACAAGGAACTTCTTTTCTTGAGTCACTTTTTCTTACCAAATAGTGGTTCTTACCAAGTGGTTTCCTTTCAGGGCACATTTTACTCACTGATTACAAACTCCTAAAAACAAGTGGGGTGTGTGCGTGTGTGTGTGTGTGTGTGTGTGTGTGTGTGTGTGTAGCCCAACATTAGAAATTCACCTGCAATTAAACCGGTTCCTACTTGGCTAAACACCCAACATAGTCATAACCAGGAACTGTCATTAAAATATAGTGATGTTGTATGTTCTTTTTAAAAATATATGGTAACTGACTTTTTAAAAAGTTTTTTTATTAGTCTAATTAGAAAACGGGATATTTTCCACACATGGACATAATTCTACTTATTCTGTAAATTGGTAGGTACTCCTTTTGAAGTATTTGAATTAATCTATTTATACATTATCCCCTATGATAAATTAGAGAAGTGTTGTAAATTATTCAGTCCCTCCCTCTGCCACGTGAACTTCTAATGAGGATTATTTCCCCATCTCATTGATCTTGGGTGCAGTAATGAATCAACTTGCTTTGGCCCACTGCATAATAGCAAATGTGAGTACAGGCCTTAAATAAGTGGCCTGACTTGGCTGCTTATGCATGGTGGTCCACCAGGAAAAGAATGTATCTCAGGTAGTTAATGGGATTATGAAAACACATGGAGCACAACTGATCCCAACCTGAAGCTTTGATACAAGCCTCGCTGACCTGCCATGGAAATCGAGCTGTCCTAGCTCATCTACACACCCATGAACAAGGGAAAATAAATGCATGTTTTTGTGACCCACTGAGTTTGGGGGCTATTTGTCACTCAGATCTTACACAAAAGCTGACTAATATATTCCATAGTTTTGTGTGTTCAATGGCATAGACATGGTGATAAGCGACTGACACAGTCATATCCTTATATTAACTCTGGGTCCCCAAATCTGCAATGACCAGGAGCTTTGGAGACTCAAATGATCATGCAAGTCCCAATAACCAGTGTTTCTTGCCACCATCAATGGGAACCCTAGGCCAATTGGAAATACTAGCTAATCTTCCGTAATGAAGTTGGAGAAAAAGAAATAGAGTAAAGGAGCCAGCAAAAATGTGTGAAAGCTCCAAAGATTCTGTAAGAGTTCAAGAGAAATAGCAAGAGCGGAGAAGAAGGTATGTATTTAACCAGGTAATCCACCTTCCACTCCACTGGCCAAACAATCAGTGATACAGTCCAGCTCTGAATTCTCTCTGAAAGTCACGGGGCCTGAAGTGTTCCCCTCTGCCAGCGTCTCCTCTCTCTTCCTCTCTCTGCAACTAGCTACATGAGTACTTCTTCCACCCAGAGCTCAGGGTACTGGGAACAGGTATCCCAGAGAAAAGGAGATGGGTTTATGTAGTATCTTTTTAATACTTCAAAAATCTGCTTCTGGGAAGCTTTTCTTCTCTGCGGTCTCTCTCTGATTTTGTTAGAGGAGCAGCACGGGAAGGAATAAGAAGTTGGATACATCCCTGAGATGCTTATTTTCAGAGAGGGGCTATTTACTTTCACATTTGCATATTCTAGCAATAGATCTGTTTCTATTGGTCAAGGTTCATGATGCAATTCTTGGCAGCAGCCCAGAGGCGAATTAATTTATATAGTTTTAAAGTGAGGCGTTGGGCTACTATCTTGATTAATTATCAAAATGTTCTCCCATCTTCCTATCATCAGAATAATTTCAATGTATTTCACCTATAAATAATTTTTATGTACTGTAAGAACTTTTCCTATGCTTACAAACTAGTGAGTCTCAACATTTTTCTCCGTTCACACTAATGACTTAAAGCTATTTCCGCGAGGGCCATCTAGATGACACAGTGTTTTTTTTTTTTCACAATCATTATTTGTAATGGCCGCCTAATCTCTCATTGAGTGGATGTACCATAATCTGATTAACAATTTTCTCTTGTTGGATTTTTAAAATTTTTTTAAATTTATTATTTTTGAGAGAGACAGAGCGTGAGTGGGGGAGGTGTAGAGACCAAGGGAGACACAAAATCTGAAGCAGGTTCCAGGCTGTGAACTGTCAGCACAGAGCCCGACGCGGGGTTTGAACCACGAGATCATGACCTGAGTTGAAGCTAGACCTTTAACCTAGTGAGCCACCTAAGCACCCCTCTTTCGTTGGGATTTTTAAGCTGTGACCAACTTTTTTGCTATTACAAATAACTTTCCTGTAATGGATTATGAACTTATGTCATATATTTTTTTAACCTTTTGATTATTTCTTTAGTACAAATTCCCAGAAGATTCTTTGGGGCCAGAGGATATGAATACTTTAAAATCACTTAATAGCTATTGCTTAAAACCACTTCTAATAGACTTTTGTAATCGCAATGATAATGTATGAGAAGACTTGTTTTACTCTTTCCTAACAAATATTGAATATTATTAGGAATGTTGCTTTGTTTCATAGCCAAATGAATGGAAGAACAAAAGAACTTTATTGTCATTTTCACTGTTACTTTTAATTTATTATTTATTTTTTAATGCTTATTTATTTTTGAAAGAGAGAGAGAGCGTGAGCAGGGGAGGGGCAGAGCGAGAGGGACAAACAGAATCTGAAGGAGGCTCCAGGCTCTGAGCTGTCAGCACAGAGCCCGACGTGGGGCTCAAACTCACAAACTGTGAGATCATGACCAGACACTTAACCGACTGAGCCACCCAGGTGCCCCTTCATTGTTACCTTTTAAATTAAAAGTGAAATGGGACATTTTCCCATGTTGGTTAACTAGATGATCTCCTCTTCTCAATATGTAAATAGATACTATATTTTATTATACCACAAAAGTACTGAAGTAGCTTTCAGGTAGTGCCTATCCATAATAAAACATATGCTTATTGTTTCTTTTTTACATGGATCTCTATGTGTATTATTCTACAGATTTGTATACAAACCTTTTTTTTTTTAATTTTTTTTCAACGTTTATTTATTTTTGGGACAGAGAGAGACAGAGCATGAACGGGGGAGGGGCAGAGAGAGAGGGAGACACAGAATTGGAAACAGGCTCCAGGCTCCGAGCCATCAGCCCAGAGCCTGCCACGGGGCTCGAACTCATGGACCGCGAGATCGTGACCTGGCTGAAGTCGGACGCTTAACCGACTGCGCCACCCAGGCGCCCCTATACAAACCTATTCTCACAGAACGGGTATGTAAGTTGGGAGCATTCTTTAAGAAAAAAAAACAAAAACAAAAACAAAACAGAGCAATGGCAAAATCTTTCTGAAAAAATAATTGCTAGAACATTTTATCAGCCATTTACCTTGATCCAAAAGCATTGAGTTTATAGAGGGATCTAGTCAACTTAGCAAATCAGCCAAAAACAACAGTACATGACAGATCAAATTCCATTTGAACAAACACCTCACGGAGGGCAGAAGTGGGACCAATGGAGAAAGGCTGAGAGGAGACAAGATTTTTGCTAACGATAGGAAGAACTTTCTAGCAATTAGCTCAAACCCAGATCATGCCCGGGCTGCCTGGTGAAGGAGCAAGCTTCATATCACGCTGCTCCAGCAAAGACGGTGTGAGGTAGTTTGGGATAACGCTCGGGTACGAGGGAGGCCTGGCGCTGAAAGGATGGATGGTGTGGAAGTCCCTTCCGGCTCTATTTTCCCTAGCACGGCCTGGGCCCTCCGGGGCCCAGGAAGAGGGGACCGATTGGTATAGGACAGAGAAAGAGGAAGAACCTGTCCTTCTCCTCTTAAGGCGGGGCTTCCCCTTGCCCGAATTTTGAAATAGTCAGACTTTACCTTGGGCATCTTCCTACTTCCCTTCCTGTACTTTAGCTTTACCATCTCCTCCACACCTCGGCTGCCCCCATGCCGAAGGGGCCCTCACCACCAAGCAGGACCACTCCCACCACATTCCTCCACGCTCTCCAACCATGTCCAACGTCCCATTCTTTTCACACGGGTCGCCTCAGCTAGGTGTGGACCACTTCACTCTAAAATGTGAATGACCGATAGCCCATGACCTTCCCAGCCAGACAGGAGTTTACAAAACACGCTGTTTCTAAAACCAATGGCATCTTTAACTGACAACGCGTAGTAAATTAAACTCTAATCAGTAGCCCTCCCAGAGTTCGAATCCAAGCTCCGTTACTTACCGTATGGTGGACTCGAAGGAATCACGAAGCTACCCTGTGCGTCAGTGTTCTCATCTGTAAATGAGGAAGATTTATTGTAAGGGAAATGTTGGTTGCTATTCTCCCCTTGGGCCATCCTCCCCACAGAGGTGTGCACAATCATGGATTTCCTGCTGTCTTCCTTCTGTCTCCATTTCAATGTCCATAACCCACAATCTGTGGACTGGAAGGTGAGTGTCTAAGCCAGGGTTCGGGTGGCTGAGATCCCTGTGTAAACAGAGGGCTTCCACAAGTTCAGCTGCTCCTATCATCCCTTTCCATTTCATGGTTTCCTGCCATTACATTGTTTACATTTTCCCCTTCTATTTTTTTTTTTTTCATTTTTTAAACCTATTTAAATTTATCTTTGAGAGAGTGAGAGCAGGGGATGGGCAGAGAGAGAGGGGGACAAAGGATCAGAAGCAGGCTCTGCGCTGACAGCAGAGACCCAGATGCGGGGCTCAGACTCACAAACCATGAGATCGTGATCTGAGCCGAAGTCTGAAATTTAACCAACTGAGACACCCAGGCGCCCCTACATTTTCCCCTTTTCTTAATGTTCCTTTTGTTATTTTTGTTTGACTGATGGTTGGACTGGGGTGTTATATTTTTATATGTAAGTTTGCTTGACTTATTTTCAATATTTCTGATGTTCTAGTACGTATATTTAAATACCTTTCCTCTCGGGTAGCATGTAGACTATAAACCACAGATTTTGTAAAGGCATACTTCTGTGTCCACTCATCGTTACACGGTTTTTAACTTCCACTTGATTTTCTCCTTAACCCAAGAGTTATTTAGTAACGTGTTTTTAATTTTTTTTTTAATGTATGACTTTGGTGGGTATTATTATTGATTCAATTTGTGAAATCTGACTGCCTTTGTATTCTTTAGGCACTAGAAGGCCAGCAGCCATGGGGTTGGGGTGGGGGGCGCCTAGGTGGCTCAGTCGGTTAAGCGTCTGACTTCGGCTCAGGTCATGATCCGGCAGTTCCTGATTCAAGCCCCGCATCAGGCTCTGTGCTGACCGCTCAGAGTCTGGAGCCTGCTCAGGATTCTGTGTCTCCCTCTGTCTCTCTCTCTGCCCTTTCCCTGCCCTTCCCCCACTTAATGCTCTGTCTCTTTTTCTCAAAAATAAACATTAAAACAATTTTTTTAAAAAAGAAGGCCAGCGGCCATTTGGTGGCTCTGTCTTCTCCAGATCTCCTGTCTCTATATTGGTATCTCTATAAATGACGCTAACTCTCAGAAGTTTATACGAGGTGCAGATGGGCTATAAATGAAAGGATGTTTCATTATATATATTTTAAAAATTGATAACACAGTACAGTGCTTTCAGTAAACGACAGCAACAGGTACCCATTTAAGTGATATTCCACCACAACAAACCAACTGTGTTCTCTTAATATGGTGAAAACTGATGGAACCTTAATTAAAACAAAAGAATGCTAAACGAGAAAAATAAAAATCATCGTGTGTGTGTGTGTGTGTGTGTGTGTGTGTGTGTGTGTAATGCAACATCTGTGCAGGTAAAGCACTTATCTTCACACACTAAATTAAAATTTGGCAATGTCTCCTACTGGTTTAAGCAAGGGAAGTTTAATTATGTAACTGTTGTTACTTTTATAACCGCATTTGGGAGTTCTCTGCTGATTATAAGATTGCCTTATCGTAATGAGAGAACAGAGGTGACATCCTCCCCAACTGGGCCAGTTGTTTACTTATTTAAATATTTATCTTTTTCCCACAGGTACCAGAGACCAAGTCAGCAGTCGTGTTACTGTTAAGATTAAGAGAACATAATCAACCTTATAACTGGGTCTTAAAAGGTGCCCAGAAAGCACTGGTCTGGGGGTTTCCCAAGATTCAGAACTTTCAGGGCTAAAGTGGGGACAGTCCCAGACTAACCAGGACAGTGGGCTGCCCTAACTCTTTCCCAAGAGTAAACTACAGCATTATCCTGGGCTGATCTTAGCAGCCAGCAGACTAAGCTAACTCCTTGGTTTTGTATGATTTAAGGGCCACCAGAAAGGCCATTCTGCCCTTCAAATGACCCTCAAACTCTAATAGTGCTGTCTTTCGTGACCTGCCATTTCCACCATCCTCCTAAGTTATTCCCTCACATATTTTTCTTTTCAGCTGGAATTAGACATCAAAAACCCAGGCATTAGCTCTAAAGGCCTTTGTTGCAAAGCCCAAATCTGGAAAAGAAGATGTTTTTAAGACTCTCTTCTCATCTCACAGCCCAAGGAGTCCTTTGAAAAGCATTAACATCCAGGGTAGTGCAGGTGACACAGAATTAATTCCAGGTTTCCCTCTGTATCCTCAGCTTCCTCGCTTCTGTATCCTCCCTCAGGCCATCAGTCCCTTTGTTCTATCACCGCTTCCGGTCCCCCCCCCCCCCCCCCCGGCCGTATAACAAACCCTCTCCCAGAACTAGAGGTCATAGGTGGATTTACACTACAGCGTAAGGTGTAGAACAAGGTTTAGGCCTTTATAAAGTTTAAAGAGTTATTTCTTCGGAGGACACATGCTTTTTAAGTGGGCATAAAGCCTCTGTTTGTCCTAAGTCAAAGATAAGAGGCACAAAGTAGGAAATTCCAGCAACAGGCATGAACAGCAGAAAATCTGCAATGGCCACACAGTCACTTAGGCAAGTAATCTCCCTGGCCCGCAGTCATACAGACAGTGAAGTAATCTCCCTGCCCACCCAACATTTGTTGAGCACTTACTACAAGCCAGGCACACTGGACTACTGAGATCAAGGAGACAGCAATTCTACCCACAGGCCCCGCTGGTCCAGCGCTGGGGAGACACATGTGCAATAGATGTGTACTGTATAGACGTGTGCCTGAGGTGTGCTGGGAGCAGGCAGGGGGAGCCCTGGGTGACAGTACTCAGGGGAGTCAGGGGTTGCAGGGACAGGCACGGCGAACACAGAGTTTAAACTCACAACACCTGTGCTCCTAAAACCTCCTAAAATTCTCCCTTGACCCAACCTCCCTCTGAAACTGAGTTTTTGAACTCAAAATATCTTCTCTGACTACTAAAAACCTCTAAACATAAAAGTTGGAAGAAAAAATATATAAATTATGTACAATATACAAAATTGAAGTAAATTTCATAGTGTAAATAATTTATGCAATTGTAAAGGAATCACTAACTCAATAAAAACTACTTTTCTGGGGGAATAATGATTCAAAAACCTAAATAAAAGGAAAGACTTTAGCTTTTGTAGATAATGGGCTTGAGGTTTTTTTTTTTTCTTTTAAATTGCTTGGCTTTTATCTCTTTCTGTTTCATTTCCCAGAAATAAACACTGTTTCCATTCCATTATTTCTACTTTCCAATTATATGACATACTAAGTGAATCATCTTTCATGCTTTGTCTCACAATTAAAGCTTTCAACCCACATTCCCCCTTCTGATTTTTATAGATCAGAAATTTAACTAATTGAATTAAGGGGAGGGCCTAAGTTTGTTACTACTTTTTTCAACAGCAGAGCTTGGCACCTTCTTTGAGAAGCACTCCACATTTTCAAGGAGCTCATGGAGATGAATAAACCTGACATTACCCACCTCCATGGTATCAGTGGACAAACCAAGACTCATCAAAGGTCAGCTGTGAATGGAAGTCTTGGGTTGCAAGAAGAATCACTCAGGAAAGTTGGAGACCCTTCACCAAACCTCTTGGTCAGACACTGTCTCCATATGTTTACTCAGATGGCAACCCTGAGCACAAGGGGCTAATTAAATCAAAAAGAAGAATTACTCATTAGGGAGAAGTGAAAGGTGACGTCACCTCTAAGGTCCCTCGCAAGTCTAAGATTCTGTAAAATTATTTTTCGGGAAGTTTGAGAACCTTGATTTGATGGTTCTTGCCTTCTGCCAGTGAACCATGGATTACGAGTAGGTGCCTCCTTCCATCAGTTGTCCCGCAAGGAAACAAAGGACTGACCCAACTCTTAAATCTGGACTCCCCACTACAGCTGCCACCCCAAACCAGAAATCAGCCCCAAGTTTAACAAACACTGAGTGAGCACGTTATGTATACAGGCTTGTAAACTAGGTCCTCAGCGAGTTTTTAGTAGTTGGGAACACTGAAAAATTTAAAACACCATGAAAGTTAAAAAAAAAAACAAAACTTTAATGTTTACTTATTTTTAAGAGAGAGAGAGAGAGCAGGCGAGGGGCAGAGAAAGAGGGAGACACAGAATCTGAAAAAGGCTCCAAACTCTGAGCTGTCAGCCCAGAGCCCGACACGGGGCTCGAACCCCCCCCCGACTGTGAGATCATGACCTGAGCCGAAGTCAGACGCTTAACCAACTGAACCAGCCAGGTGCCCCTAAAACACCATGAGAGTTTAAAAAAAATATGACAAAAAGATGTCATCTGAAAGTCTTGGACAGTGATAAGATGAACAGATAGTTTACAAGTCCAGCACTGTTTACTAACTGTGTGACCATGAGCCATTATCACTAATCCTTTACCACATCCGTAAAAGGGGGCTTTAATAATTCTTTCCTCATAAAGCTGCAGTGAGGATTCAGCGAGGTGCCCATGCTACATGCTGAACAGGGCCTGGCATAGAGGAAGCTCGACTCCTCCATTTGACCGTCTGGACACCTCCTTTCTCTTCTCCACCTCCCCGGGGGCTGCCTTCTGCTTGGATTTGGTCACCTTAGGGCACCAGAGAGGCAGGAGAGGGAAGATGAGATATATACGCTATGGCTCTCTACCTGGAGGGTCATCACAGGGCTGCTGAGGTCTCTCGACAGGTAACCTCAAAGCCGAGATGAGGTGACCGTGCCTGCCTTGGGTTGCCCCTGTCCATGGTTTCCTACGCACTCCCTGTGGCACTGTGAATAGTCCCTTTGTTGACCTCTCCTCAGGTCACCCTGCTGGGGTGCACCATGGGATAAAGTAGCTGTACGGAGCGGCTGTGATTTTTTTTTTTTTTTTTTTTTTGGAGTAGAAGTTTAAGAACCAAACAAATTTTAATACAGACACTGCGAAATACATACTGTAATGTAACTAAACTCCTCCACCCGCAGAAGGTGGTTGGGATACTTCAGACCATTCCCTACTTCTCAGACCTCTTCATTACATGCTTCAGGAGTAGCTTTCTCTTTGGGAAAAAGCCTCCGGTCACTTACGGTTTCCCCAATTTAGAAAACAACAATAACTGGGGCGCCTGGGTGGTTCAGTCGGTTGGGCATCCGACTTCGGCTCAGGTCATGATCCCACAGTTCGTGGGTTCGAGGCCTGAGTTGGGCTCTGGGCTGACAGCTCGGAGCCTGGAGCCTGCGTCAGATTCCGTGTCTCCCTCTCCCGCTCACACTCTGCCTCTCGCTCTCCTTCAAAAATAAATAAACATTAAAAAAAAAGAAAATAACAAAAACAATGAGAAATTTTTTAGTGCACATACGTCACCAACACTGATGCTGCTTATCTGAAACGTATTCACCGCCTGCATTCAAATCTAGCTAGATAGCCTGTGTTTTATTTGGCAACCCTACCGGTCATGGGAGGATTTGGACCCTTTCACTCATTGTTTCGTAAGTGCATATTTAAGAAGACACTTGCCTTTAAAACGGGGTGGGAAAGTCAGGCTTTGTGATGAACCCGTACCTCCTTATGGAAAAATACGTTCACTACCCACCTGAGTTCACAAGAGCGTACAGAGAGGCCAACTCTGGGTCACGTTCTATTCGCGACACGCCAGCTATGTCTGCCCTTCCCTCCATCCCTGCCACATGCAACTTGTCCTACACACCACTCCTGCCCGAGGAGACTAAGTAGTCCGGCTGGTTGGACCAGGAGAAGGACCACTGCCTGACGGTGACCTAAGTTACCTGGTACAGAAAGGTGAGCTGAACGAATCAGATTTCTGGTACCTCCAGAGAATTTCGACTATGACAATGCAGTCACCAGCAATAGCAGCTGTGGGAACTGAAAAGATGCCCTGATAAGCCTTGTGCAAACTGAATTTGTAAGAAGCAGAAGTTGGGGTAGAGGAAATAGAGTCATCAAAAAGAAAGAATCCAACTGCAGAGCAGAAATCAGCAGACTTGCAAAGAATAACTAGGGTCTGTTAATGAAGGAGCACCATGGGAAAGCTCCATTCACTCAAGGTCTCCAGAGCGTCTCAGGCTGCAAAACCAGCCTCTGGTTCCTGTCTCCTCAAGGCTCAGTTGTGTTGCTTTTTCTTGCGTGGTGAAGGATGCACATCCCTTCTATACTTAAAATACTTCCTTCCTCAGGGCGCCTGGCTGGCTTAGTCAGTTAAGACTTAACAACCTTCATTGTTAGGAAGATCCTCCATATCCAACCACATTTTCATTACCAATATTTCTTCAGCCTAATAAAACATGCCTCCAAGGCTCTCCCTCTATGGCCCCGATGCTTTCATCAGCTACTTTGGATTATTGAATATTTCTTATTACCACTTCCACCTTTGTCTGATTTCTCACATTCCTGTAGAGGCAAGTATGGGTATAGAAATATCCGTTTAATAAGCTAAAGTGACTTCCACACCTTGGCTGCAGTACACAAAATACAACAATCAACATTTCAGTGAGACCTTGTGCCTGATAATTCAGGAATAACTCATACAAGATCTTGACTGTTTTGATACCGATGACAAAATCATTCCCTTTCCCAATATCAAGCAGTAATAAAGTTGGCAAAGCACATTTGAAACTCCCAAGGAAACAAGTTACAAATGATTCTATGTAAACAATTCTATGTAAATAAAATGACTTCAACCCCCACTTTTGTTGACAGAGATGCAGAAACCTCAGGTTCCAAGGGGTCCTAAAGAAAATGGACAAGGACTCCAGTAATGAATACCACCAGGAATTTAAGTATTAGAAGCCAGGGATTTGAGAAACTCATCGGTGAGGCATCTAAAAGACTTGGTAAGTGGGTGTTATTATGACAGGCGGTTCACTTTTGGCATCAGCTTGCCAGATTATATATAAAATAAGAAACACAGAAAAGGAATTTCAGAGCTTCAATCTATTTAACATTTTTTTAAATTTTTTATTAAAAAATTTTTTTAATGTTTATTCGTTTTTGAAAGAGAGACAGAGACAGAGACAGAGCATGAGTGGGGGAGGGGCAGAGAGAGAGAGCGAGACACAGAATCCAAAGCAGGCTCCAACCTCCGAGCTGTCAGCACAGAGCCCGACGTGGGGCTCGAACTCACGGACTGTGAGATTATGACCTGAGCTGAAGTCAGGTGCCCCAAAAGAAAAATTTTTTAAGTTCATTTTCAGTAATCTCTACATTCAACGTGGGGCTCAAACCCATGATCCCAAGATCAAGAGTCACATGCTCTTCCAAAACTGAGCCAGGCAGGTGCCCAGCGTTTCACTAAATTCACTTTTGCTTGAAGCTAGTACATACAATGCTGTGCCCTGCTTAACTGGCACAGTCCATCTGGAAAATACATAGTTCCAGAGCCTCAAAAAGTTGGTAAACTTGTAATGTGCAGGAGTAGTGAATGATAGCAATGTACATGTAGGATAGCATATAATCCAAAAGCAGTGATGGGAGCAAGAGAAGAGATTTAAACCAATTGAGCAAAGATTTGTGATAATAATTACTCAAAATGTGGCTAATATAAGCAAACTCATGATGCCATTTTAAGGGTTCAATTATGGTGTCTGGTCATGTCAATTTTATAACAAAAAGCATTGAGAGACAAACATTTACAGCAATAAATAGGAACATTTTATTAACAGAAGCCATAATAAAAAATGATAAAATAATCTTGAACTTATGTTCCAAATATAGCAATAAATACATAACATAAAAATGTATAAAAATAAGGTAGAAATGTAACTACAATGAAGAGATTTTAATCCTCTGCTTTCAGAACACTATCAAAAAGAGCATTAATAAGGATACTACACATCTGAATAATTTATTATATTGCTCAGTACCTCTTAGATAAAGATCTGCAGGCAATCCCTCTCAGGGCTCACAGCCAAGACAGAATTTCCTCTCCTGATGAAGAGATACTCTTTTTTAGCTCTGCAAAACTTTGAAAGTATTTAAGAGAGATTCTGAAATATAAAACCCATGTAGTTTCTATTTTGTTGAGGATGCTAGAAAGCGCAGGGCCAGACTTTGCTCTTAACAATGTCATTTCCTTAAGCCATGACTTTTTAATATAGTGTTAATTTCCTCCCTCTCTGCTTGGGTTTCTGCCTTCTAACATGTATTCCTGGTGCTGATCTTAGTGTATCTGTGCTTTTATTCTAAACCACCTGAAATCCTTTTTTGAAAGTAAATCATGAAAAATAAATCAGTACAAATGCAGTCTGAACATGGCATCTAATGACACAGAAGAGTGGTACAGACCTGTTGAAAATCCTTGGTCATCCTTGGAACGGGCTTTTTCAAGCCTGGACAGGACAGACAGGCTTCCCTGGGCCACGGCTTTTAAAGGACTCCTTATCATTTGCATAGACCAGCATTAAAATACATGGCCAATCCTGGTTCAGATGGAAGATCCTTTGGCTGACTATCATACCATCTCTGCTGCTCTTGCTGGAATCTGTGTCTCTGACAAGCCTTATGTGCATGGTCCGTCTCCTCCTGGTTCCTGGCTTGCTGTCCCCATGTTGGCTTCCCCAGCACTGATCTTTTTCCAACATTTACTGGCATCCCTACTAAGAACCATTTTCACCTAGCAAATCCAGCAAGCTGCCTAATTCCTCCAAGAGCCAACTCTTGTCTGAGCCCAGATCTGATCAAGCCTGCCTTGGTCCTGGCACCGTGGGGGACACCATAAGGGTCACATGCAATCAAGGGAATTCAAAACACATGCTTTCTTTCCAAGTCTCTCTATCAATATACAGTGAAGATTACAGAATGAGAAACAACCAGAGAAGCACTTTGTCATTATAATAAAGTATCAATTCCACATATTAGTGCTATAAACTTGAAAAAGACAAAGGCAGATGGAAATGTTAATTACATCTCAAAAAAATCTCTGCAAGAAAAAATACAAATATCTTAATACCTTCAATACCTCTCTTCAAGTAAAAGCTCAACTTTCCACGTTTCTTCTAAATATCTCACTCATTGACTCATCAGCTAGCTATTGGCCATCTACTGTGTGTCAGGTCTGGGTTGAGCACTGGGGAGACAAGAGTGAAGGAGAGATAGTGAGCTTATGGTTTAGTACAGGGGCAATCTGGCTCACAACAGGGGTAAGCACAGGGTGTTGTGGGCGCACAGACTGGCTGTCCTGGGTTCCCGGAGTAGGAGAGGCCTGAAGATGAGGAGGGGCAGAACTAGAAGTTGCCTCCCCTGGGGGTGAGAGCAATGAATAGAGGTGGTGCGGGTGGACACAAGAGGAATGCACAGGGGAGAGGATTTGATGAGGGGATTTGATGAGAAGGAGGGGAGAGGTGTGGATAATAGCAGGCCCTGCTTTCAGCAGAAGAATGGCACCTTCACTGTGATGGGCCACACAGGACGCTTGACAGAAGAGGGGAGATGATGCCTGGGGTCAGTGATGCGCGTAAGGGGTAGAGCAGAAAGCGGGGGGGGGGGGGGTGAAAAAGAGAAAGGGAGGGGGGGAAAGTGGGGGTGGGGGGGAGGTTGAAGACTGATGATCCCAGGACTACTAACATCTCCACTGACCACAGATGCTGGAGCAGAAGGTGGAGATGACCGTACACACTTGCCCTCTCTCACTAGCTGGGTCAAGTCGATTCTACAGCCTTACACTCACCAACTCGGACCACATGGTATGTGTGCTGGAAGCATCCCATTTGCCTGGGCTAGAAGCAAGCTGAGTGCCTTGGAGAAAAATCTGGTAAAATCATCTTTTTTTTTTTTTAAGTTCAATGCAATTCTTTTTTTTTTTTTTTTTTAATTTATTGTCCAGTTAACTAACATACAGTGTACACAATGTAGTCTTGGCTTCGGGAGTGGACTCCCGTGATTCATCAATTACATACAACACCCAATGCTCATCCCAACAAGTGCCCTCCTCAATGCCCATCACCCATTTTCCCCACTCCCCCAGCCCCCCATTCCCATCAACCCTCAATTTGTTCTCTGTATTTTAAGAGTCTCTTATGGTTTGGATTCCTCTCTGTTTGTAACTTATTTTTCCTTCCCTTCCCCCATGGTCTTCTGTTAAGTTTCTCAAATTCCACATATGGATGAAAACATGTGATATCTGTCTTTCTCTGACGGACTTATTCACTTAGCATAATACCCTTCAGTTCCATCCATGTTATTGCAAATGGCAAGATTTCATTATTTTTCATCACGGAGTAGTATTCCATTGTATCTATACACATCTTCTTTATCCATTCGTCATTTGATGGGCATTTGGGTTCTTTCCATACTTTGGCTATTGTCGATAGTGCTGCTATAAACATTCGGGTAAATATGCCCCTACGAATCAGCACTCCTGTATCCTTTGGATAAATTCTTAGTAGTGCTATTGCTGGGTCGTAGGGTAATTCTATTTTTAATTTTTTGAGGAACCTCCACTATGTTTTCCAGAGTGGCCAGACCAGTTTGCATTCCTGCCAACAGTGCAAGAGGGTTCCCCTTTCTCCAAATCCTTGCCAACATGTGTTGTTCCCAGAGTTGTTAATTTCAGCCACTCTGACTGGTGTGAGGTGGTATCTGAATGTGGTTTTGATTTGTATTTCCGTGATGATGAGTGATGTTGAGCATCTTTTCATGTGTGTGTTGGTCATCTGGATGTCTTCTTTGGAAAAATGTCTATTCGTGCCTTCTGTCCATTTCTTCACCAGATTATTTGTTTTTTGGGTGCTGAGTTTGGTAAATTCTTTGAGATTTTGGATACTAACCCTTTATCTGATAAGTCATTTGCAAATACCTTCTCCCATCCCACTGGTTGCCTTTTAGTTTTGTCGATTATTTTCTTTGCTGTGCAGAAGCCTTTTATCTTGATGAAGTCCCAATAGTTCATTTTTGCTTTTATTTCCCTTGCTTTCAGAGACATGTTGAGTAAGAAGTTGCTGCAGCCAAGGCCAAAGAGGTTGTTGCCTGTTTTCTCCCACAGGATTTTGATGGTTTCCTGTCTCATATTTTAGGTCTTTCATCCATTTTGAATTTATTTTTGTGTATAGTGTAAGAAAGTGATCCAGTTTCATTCTTCTGATATTGCTGTCCAGTTCTCCCAGCATCATTTGTTACAGAGACTGCCTTTCTTCCATTGGATAATCTTTCCTGCTTTGTAAAAGATTAGTTGGCCATACATTTGTGGGTCCAGTTCTGGGTTTTCTAGTCTATTCCATTGGACTATATGTCTGTTTTTGTGCCAATACCATACTGTCTTGATGATTACAGCTTTGTAGTAGAGGCTAAAGTCCAGGATTGTGATGCCTCCAGCTTTGGTTTTCTTTTTCAACATTACTTTGGCTATTCAGGGTCTTTTGTGTTTCCATACTAATTTTAGGATTGTTTGTTCTAGCTCGGTGAAGAATGCTGGTGCTATTTTGATTGGAATTGCATTGAATGTGTAGATTGCTTTGGGTAGCATCAATATTTTAACAATATTTGTTCTTCCAGTTCATGAACACAGAATAATTTTCCATTTCCTTGTGTCTTCCTCAATTTCTTTCATAAGCATTCTATAGTTTTCAGCATACAGACCTTTAACCTCTTTGGTTAGGTTTATTCCTAGGTATTTTATGGTTCTTGGTGCAGTTGTACATGAGATAAATTCCTTGGTATCTCTTTCTGTTGCTTCATTATTGGACCATTTGTATAGAAATTCACAAAATCATCTTCTTGGCCCAATTCCCTGGGGCCTACAACTTTTGGAAAGGAGGAACAATAAAACCTGAGAAATAACTTAAAAAGAGGGATTCTCCAAAAGCCCTAGAGTTGCAGTCCAGAGGCCTCTTTTGCTCTGGTTCTCACTCAGCTTTCCAAAGGTAAGTGCAGGGTGCCCTTCTTCCCAAGTAGAAGGCTCAGGTCCTCTCAGGGTAGCAGCATGTAGGTGACCACGTGACCAAGAGTCAAGCCAAAGTAGATTAATGAGCCACAAATAGGCTGGATGAAGCAAACTACTGCCAGCAGCTCGAGACAAACTGTGGACTGGACCGAGCAGGAATTTTACAGAAGAGAGAATGAACATTGATCCTCACTCCAAGTACAGGGAAAGGCCTTCCTGACCTTCGATGTAAACTTGTCCCGATACATGTGATTCTTGGAGTAAAACTAGGTAGAGCATAAGAATGCTCAGTCCTTGGAAGAGTTTGACAAATCACACAAGTGGAAAGGCCAATCGTATTTCTACTTTTGATCTGCTAATGACTGACTTAGGCAGTTGGAAGTATGGTACCTAGTTCAGAGCGACCAACGACCAACCAGAGTTCCACAGTTAAAGGTCTCAGGAGAGATGATGGAGTGTTATTTTTTTTTTAATGTTTATTTATTTATTTTTGAGAAAGAGAGAGAGACAGAGAAAGAGAGAGAGAGAGAGAGCAGGGGAGGGGCAGAGAGAGAAGGAAACACAGAATCTCAAGCAGGCTCCAGGCTCTGAGCTGTCAGCGCAGAACCCATGAACTGTGAGATCATGACCTGAGCCAAAGTTGGATGCTTAACCCACTGAGCCACCCAGATGCCCCTAATTGGGTGTTTTTGAAAGGAAGAGGAAGAAAACCAAAGATGTAGCCTTTCACCCAGACATGGGGACAAAGTAAATTCAAAGTAGATGAGGATAGAGAAATATGCTTTTTTCAAATATACACATACACACACACACACTCACACACACACAACCCACCACCTTCTGAACTATGAACAGATTAATCTAAATTCTTTTTAAAATTATTCCCTTTGAAAGTAAAAGGATGGAGACATGCAGAAGAAGGAACCTGGACCACTTTCTTACACCATACACAAAAATAAACTCAAAATGGATGAAAGACTTCAATGTAAGACAGGAAGCCATCAAAATCCTTGAGGAGAAAGCAAGCAACAACCTCTTTGACCTTGGCCACAGCAACTTCTTACTCAGCACATCTCCAGAGGCAAGGGAGACAAGAGCAAAAATGAACTATTGGGACCTCATCAAAATAAAAACCTTCTGCACAGTGAAGGAAACAATCAGCAAAACTAAAAGGCAACTGACGGAATGGGGGAAGATATTTGCAAACGACATATCAGATAAAGGGTTAGTATCCAAAATCTATAAACAGCTTCTCAAACTCAACAGACACTTCTCCAAAGAAGACATCCAGGTGGCTAACCGACACATGAAAAAATGCTCAACATCACTCATCATCAGGGAAATACAAATCAAAACCACAATGAGATACCCCTCACCCCTATCAGAATGGCTCACATTAACAACTCAGGCAACAACAGATGTTGGTGAGGATGCGGAGAGAGAGGATCTCTTTTGCATTGTTGGTGGGAATGCAAGCTGGTGCAGCTGCTCTGGAAAACAGTATGGAGGTTCCTCAAAAAATTAAAAATAGAACTACCCTACGACTCAGCAATTGCACTACTAGGTATTTATCCAAGGGATACAGGTATGCTGTTTTGAAGGGGCACATGCACCCCCATGTTTGCAGCACTATCAACAATAGCCAAAGTATGGAAAGAGCCCAAATGTCCATCGATGGATGAATGGATAAAGAAGATATGGTATATATATACAATGGAGTATTACTCGGCAATCAAAAAGGAATAAATTTGCCATGTGCAACTATGTAGATGGAACTAGAGGGTATTATGCTAAGTGAAATTAGTCAGAGAAGGACAAATATGTGACTTCACCCATATGAGGACTTTAAGACACAGAACAGATGAACATAAGGGAAGGGAAACAAAAATAATATAAAAACAGGGAGGGGGACAAAGCATAAGAGACTCATAAACATGGAGAACAAACAGAAGGTTACTGGAGGGGTCGTGGGAAGGGGGGATGGGACTAAATGAGTAAGGGGCATTAAGGAATCTACTCCTGAAATCATTGTTGCACCATATACTAACCTGTTTGGATGTAAATTTAAAAATAAACTATTAATAAAACCCACAAATAAAATAAAATAAAATAAAATAAAATAAAATAAAATAAAATAAAATAAAATAAAATTCCCTGACCACTAGAAGATTCAGATTGCAGAACTCTTTGATGAGTCAATGAATACCATTTCCTAGAAAATTTACAGATTGCATCTATGTAAAAACTATTAGCTCTTGCACAGGCTTGGGCATATGTCTGCATGATAGTAAGGGTTAAAGCTGTGAGCATATGGGCACACGGAGTCAAGGGCGAGTCACAGGTGCCCTCTGATTTAGTTTTGACATAAAGAAAATAGACTTATGGCCTGCAAGCTTCTGACAAGTGTTTCTGTAGCTTGTTCCTAGCACTTCTTTGTGCAGTTTACCCAACACAGAAAGAGAGTCCTTTCAAGATGAGCTTCCAGAGAGGCCCTTCAAGTAATCACTTTCTCAGAGCAAGTGTCCTTTGCCATCTTTCCTTAAAAGCATATAATAATCTATTTCAAGGAAGCCTAAAAGATAGCTCTTTTCCAAGGAACAGTGACTTTTCAAGACCTCTGGGGCAAAAAGCGGAGGGAGGAGGGCCTTTAAAGTAGGTCTGGACTCAGAAGGCTTTCATCTTTCCCAAGATTAGTTTTCTCACCTAAATGTCTGCAATAACCTCCTGATTTGGGGCCCATGGAATTGCATTAAGCAGTGGCCCTGGATGAATACTGTTGCTGTAAAAGAGAATAAAATCTGACTCAGCTTCTCGGAAGCCAGTGTAAAGAGGAAAGTTCAGTAAGAATTGTGTGTAGTTAGCTGAGACAAAGAACTGTAAGCATGTCTGATGGGAAGGAGAGGTTTTCCTGGTACTGAATTCTGAAAGTCCTTGCAGGGGGTCCTATTCAGGAACATTGAGTGATTTGTTGGACAATGTTTTCAACAACAGTTGCCTTGTAAGTGCAAAAGCTGAAATAAATTGTTTTATCTTGTAGTAACCACTCACCAAAATAGAAAGCATAATAGTCAGATTTAATTCAATGACGATTTTCTTTGGAGGTGACCTGAATTGGGTCAAGTTAATGGTCTTCCAGTGATTGAACTTCACTCAAAGACAGAATCTAAAATTAATAGAAGAGTGTGGAGATGGTAGGTCCTGTGAGTTATATTTCCTAAATTCATTTCTCTCCGGGGATTTTTTTTCAAATTAAATTCAAGTTAGATAACATATAGTGTCGTCTTGACTTCAAGAACAGAACCCAGTGGTTCATCTCTTATATATGACACTCAGTGCCCATCCCAACAGGTGCCCTCCTTAATGCCCATCACCCATTTAACCACCCCCACCCCAGCAAACCTCAGTTTGTCTGTATTTAAGAGTCTCTTATGGTTTGCCTCCCTCTCTGTTTTTATCTTATTTTTCCTTCCCTTTTCCTATGTTCATCGTGTTGTATTTCTCAAATTCCACATATGAGTGAAATCATATATCTGTCTTTCTCTAACTGACTTAATTTCACTTAACATAATACACTCTAGTTCCATCCACATTGTTGCAAATGGCAAGATTTCATTCTTTTAACTCCTGTTAAAATCCCCTTTGATTTGATGAAAAAGAATGAAATCAAAGGAGATGATAAGGATCCAGATTATTCTCTCTAGAAAGGTGTGGAGTGTTGATGGTATATACCAGAGGATCAGCAAAACCATACCTATGGGCCAAATCTGTCCGACTATATGGTTTTGTATGGCCCTTGTAGAAAGAATGTTGGGTTTTTTTTTTTTTTTTACACATTTTTTCTAATGGTTGGAAGAAATCAAAAGAAGAATAATATTTTGTGATGTGAGAATAACATGAAATTCAAATTTTAGTGTTTATAAATAAAGTTTTAATTTTTTTTTTTGAGAGAGAGTGAGAGTGAGTGGGAGAGGGGGCAGAAGGAACGAAAGAATCTTAAGCAGGCATGACCTGAGCCAAAATCAAGAGTTGGTGTCTTAACCAACTGAGCCATCCAAGCACTCTGTCTATAAATAAAGTTTTATTGGAACACATTTACATTTCGTCTATGAATGATTTCATACTGCAATAGCAGAGTAAAGTCATTGTGGTTGAAAAGCCAAAAATATTTACTATGTGGTTCTTTACAGAAAAAGTTTACCAACATCAGGAATTTATTGCTGATTGATGGCAAACCTCAAAGCTCTTGAGACCAGACAAACGGATTCCCTAGTGGGATTCCATTCCCACTAGGATTCCCTAGTGGGAGCCAAACTTAGATTATAGGCCCAAAATAATTTAGAAAGAGAGTCAGAATTTCCTTCAGGAAGTCTCATTTAATCTTTTAACCATTTAATGGTTGGCTTCCCTCCTATTTGTATAGACGACAAAACAGACGTCAGGCATTAAGAGGTGGCACAAACAGATTTCCAGGTACATGAGGTAAAACAAAGCAGGTCTGTAGAATCTTCACTGGCAATGTCATCAAAATAAACAAACATAGAAGAAAATCCAAAAATTTACCAAATATGTAACCGAACATGAGAAAGCACTGTGGATACCTTTAACCTTATTGAAAATTGATCTTAGGCCATAGACTTCAAAACTTGGTTGGTAACCAAGGAAAAAAACAGAAGCAGAGCCCTAAGGAAAAGTCAGTCAACCGTGTCCTAAGAACTCTCAGTAATTATGCTCAATTTACAAATGAAGTGAGAGATGAGTCAGCAGCCCTGGAAAAGTCAAAGTCAAGATTTGCAGGGACAAGCAGGGCAGCTGAGGATGTCAGTTTCCAGGGCATTGTGCTGAGTCGGAGAAATGAATATGAGGCCTTGGAGGTGGGACCTATTACTGGCTGAGTGGAGAGACATTTTTCCTCTCTTCTGAGGTTCCACATTATTTCAGCAAAGGAACCCAGCTGAAGACTGCACTCAGCCCAGACTAGCTATTTCCTCCCTCGCACCCACACCCGTATTCTTGGTTTACAGAAAAGCGGATAGAAACCAGCATGGTGCTCTTAAAAGGCGGAGAATGGGAAAGATACTCTATTCCTGGTGAAAGTGGAAACAGTGACGATTTGAATGGATGGCACGAGGGAAATGTAAGAGATAATTAGTTAATGCTGAAGAAAAACACAAAGAAATTAAGGAAGTTAAGAGGATAGATGATACATAAGGAGAAAAATAAAGACAATCTTCTGTAAGAATTATCTATAAGGATAACTGGGACCTTTGCAAAAGCTGATGGAAGAGAAATAAATATTCAGAAACATAATTCCAGAGATTTTCCCGGAAATGATAGCAGAACTGATTGGAAGTAGCCGCAACACTTTTTAAATGAAGGTTTAACATTAAAAAAAGTATCAACATTTGTTTCCAAGTTAATGAGCTTCAAACATAAAGAATATTTCAGGCACATAGACAGAGAAAACAAGATACCTACAAGAGGGGATAATCGATCAAGTTAGTCTCAAAGAGCTCTTCAGCAATGTTAAGAGAAAAAGACTTTCGAAGTTCTGAGGAAAAAGGTAACCCAGAAATATTACAGACTACAAAGTTGTTGTTTAAACAGGCAGGTATTATTTCTCGAAATTTTAGAGAACTCAGGTCACATAGAACCCATAAAGCCTCTTGGAAAAGCTACTTACCTATATAATCCAGCCAATCAAATCCACTCAGGAATGGGACAGTCACGGTAGAAGGGCTGATGGTGATCACAGAAGTCTTTTAAATTTTAAGTTAAGACTGAACAGCTGGGAGAAACAGAACTCATAAAGAATGCAAACGTCACAATTCCTGGCAAGTTTCAAATATATAAGCAACAAAAATCAGGAGGTGAATGCAAAGGGAGGTAGGAGCACAAGTAGGAGTTCGTATCACCTCTGTTTTCCTAACAAAGGATCCATCTGTACTGTTCAAAATTAAGCTTGCTTGCCTCCTTCCTTCCTTTGTTTCCTTCTTTATTTTTAATTTATATCCAAGTTAGTTAGCATATGGTGCAATAATGATTTCAGGAGTCGATTGCAGTGATTCATCCCCTACAACACCCAGTGCTCATCCCAACAAGTGTCCTCCTTAATGCCCCTTACCCGTTTAGCCCACCCCCCACCTAAAACCCCTCCAGCAACCCCAACAATACTTTCTTTTAAAAATTACCAACCCCTTTTATTAAAAAAATTTTTTTTAATATTTATTTATTTTTGGGAGACAGAAAGACAGAGTGCAAGCAGGCGGAGGGGCAGAGAGAGAGGGAGACACAGAATCCAAAGCAGGCCCCAGGCTCTGAGCTGTCAGCACAGAGCCTGATGTGGGGCTCAAATTCATTAACTGTGAGATCATGACCTGAGGTGGAGTTGGATGCTCAACGGACTGAGCCACCCAGGTGCCCCCCAAAAAGTTACCATTAGTGACTTTCATAATTTCTTTTCTTAACCCTAGAAGGATAGTCTATAAAATATCTCTGGTGGTGAAAAAAGCATTATTTGAAATTCATCCACCCCTTCTGTTTCTATTGCTTTTGTCCAATTCAACTACAATGAAATTTACGGTAAATTTATACTGTGATTTTATATATAATTCAAGCAAAATTAACAGGATTATTTATAACACAGTCCTATGTGTAGGTAAACCCCCAGGAACATTATATTTATCTATTTCTATCCATTTCCTTTTCATCTGTGTGCACAGAGAGATCTGGAAATAATGCCGCCCTCATTTGGGGATATAGAACTTCGGGTGATTGTTGCTTTCTCCCCCCCTTCTTATAGTTTTATATTTCTTGAGCTTTTTTGTATTGTTTTAGTCACTTTCAAAATGTATACACAGTAAAATTCACTCTCTCTGGTATATGGTCATTTGAATTTAGACACATGCATAGTCAAGTAACTTCCACCAAAATCAAGCCATGGAACTGGTCCATCACCCCAGTCTTAGCTTGTGCTACGTGTTTGTTTTCCACCCTTCCCCCCACTCCCTGCCCTTCAAACCACTAATCTCTTCTCTCTTCCTATAATTTGGGGCCTTTTCCAGAATTTCATACAAATGGAATAACACCATACGTCTAGCCTTTTGGGTCTGGCTTCTTAGCACAATCCATTTGAGATTCATCAGTGGTTCTCAATGTTGGCTGAATACTAAAATCATCTGGGGAGATTTAAAAATCCTGATGGCCAGACCAGAGGTTAAATAAAAATGAGAGTGTCCAGAGACCCAAGTGTCAGTATTTTAAAGCTTTCCTACGTGATTCCATGGACAGTCAAGGGTGTGGACCACTCGAGTTCCAAACTGTTCCAAACCCCATAATTTTGTCAGCTTTCTCAAACCTGTTTTCAGTTAGGTTCGCTCTACTGGAGCTGGTTCACCCTTGGCTGGCGGCCGGGGGTGGGGGCTCACTTGTGCATCGTAGGGTGTTGAACAGCACCCCTTGCTTCTACCCACCCGATGCCAGCGGCACACCCCCCGCCCAAGTTGTGACAAACCAAAATGTCTCCAGACTTTGCCAAATATCCCTTTGGGGGCAAAATCACATCCAGTTGAAAACTGCCGTTCTGCTGCAAACCGCAGCAAACCAAACATAATTCAGTGGAATGTAGATGCTCTTATAACACGCCACAGTTTCTTTTGTGTTTATCCTATCTGCTCATGTTTCCACTCCAACTTCATTAAGCAAACTAGGAACAAGCTATTTCCACTTTAATTTTGAGATCAAGTTGCCAACAACCAGCAGAGGGCACCTCTAAATATTGACTGGGGCTTCTAATTTCTTCTGGGCTCCTGTGGAGTGGTGATAAGATAGAGGGCACAGCTTGGCCCCACAACCCCTGGGCGTGGGACTAGGGGAGAGTAGGGAGGAAGACGGGACCGAAGACTCATGAGTGATCCGGGGAGAGAAAAGAGAACAAAAGGGAGCAGGGCGGTCAGAGATGTGGGCCACTGAACTGGTAATTCGTTCCAGAAACTAATAAGGATTCCTTGGAAGAAGTAAGGCTGCCTCCAGTTCCCTGGAAGGGGTATGGAGAAACACCTACCTAGACTTTCCTCCTTTCTCCTGGTCTAACCCAACTGCCCCTGAAGAAGAACACATGACAAAGGCATGACATCATTTCCCACCCCCCTCCGTGACCTCGTGAGGGAGTCTGAGATAGTGTATTGCAATGGCCTGAGTGCATCACAATCTAAAACTGCTATAATGTGTTCCACTTAGGGTATGCCATCTGGTTCTCTGGAGGGGGTCAAAGTTCCATAAGTCTTGCCTCTCGCCTTCTGTCAGGCAGCCTTTGTGATTATACTGAGTAAAATATCACCACTCCACTCAGTCTTCTTAAGAGCCATAAACTCTTCTAAAAATAGGTCTTCCAAAGTCAGCTTTGATTACGCACTCCTTCTCATTTACCAGCAGGCTTGCCCTTCCCTCTGGTTTGTTTCTTTTCTGATGCCAGCGTATATCGCAAACTCCTTTCACAGGGGGCTTGGTCTGATGGTTCAAACAGTTCTAGTCTGACACCTCTCTAGACGTTTGCCAAACCAGCGCGGTGCCCATCTTAAGAGGAGAACAGCCACCTAAGGGAGCATCCTATTCTTCTGCAAATGTATTTTACCATTTTAAAACAACACACATATGTGGAGGAAACTTAAATGCACCTTACTAAGTGAAAGAAGCTGATCCGAAAAGCCTACGTACTATGTGTGTCCAACAATAGGACATTCTAAAAAAGGACAAACTATGGAGATGGTAAAAAGATCAGCGGCTGCCGAGCATTAGAGAGGAAGGAGGGATGAGCAGGTGATCTTGGAATCTTTAGGGCAGTGAAACTACTTCGTATGATGCTCTAATGATGGGTGCATGTCATTATACATTTGTCCAAACCCACAGAATGTACCTCAAGAACAAATCCTGAGGCCCCTGGGGGGCTCAGTTGGTTGGGCATCTGATTCTTGGTCTGGGCTCAGGTCATGATCTCCCAGTTCGTGGGTTGAAGCCCCGCATCAGGCTCTGTGCTGGTGGTGCAGAACCTGCTTGGGATTCTGTCTCTCCCTGTCTCTGCCCCTCCCCCACTGATGTGGGTGCTCTCGCTCTCTCTCTCTCAAAATAAATAAGTAAACTTAAAAAAAAAAAATCCTGATGTAAACTCTGGATTTTGATTGATAATAATGGGTCAATGTAGGTTAATCATTTGTAACAAACGTGCCACTCTAAGGGGATGATAAAGGGGGAGAGTGTGCATGAGTTAGGGCAGGGGGCCTATGGAAAATCTCTGTATCTTCTGCTCAGTTGAGCTGCGAACCTATTACTTCTTTATTTTTTTTTAAGTTTATTTATTTTTGGCACAGAGAGTGAGCGTGAGCTAGAAAGGGGCAGAGAGAGAGGGAGACACAGAATCTGAAGCAGGCTCCAGGCTCTGAGCTGTCAGCACAGAGCCCGATGTGGGGCTTGAGCTCATGAACCGTGAGATCATGACCTGGGCCAAAGTCGGACACTTAACCAACTGAACCACCCAAGCGCCCGTGAACCTGTTACTTCTTTAAAAAGAAAATTCTGTTTCTTTTTTTTCATGTTTATTTATTTATTTTGGAAGAGAGAGAGAGCACAAGCAGGGGAGGGGCAGAGAGAGAGGGAGAGAGAGAGAATCCCAAGCAGGCTCCACGCTCAGGGTTCAGTGCGGAGCCTGACGCGGGGCTGGATCTCACAACTGTGAGATCATGACCTGAGCTGAAATCGAGAGTCAGATGCTTAACCAACTGAGCCACCCAGGCACCCCAGTAAATTCTATTTCTTAAAAAAAAAAATTATACATACTCAGTACAAAAAAAAAAAATTGCAAAGTACAGAAGAGTAGAAAAAAAGAGAAAATTATCAAAGTTGATTTAATTTGAGGAACAAGAAAATTTTCTACCAGTCTGATATTCCATCATTCTAATTAAATCATTTGCACATTCAAGAGTCCCCATTCAAACATAATTATCTTTGAAGCAAAAGGTTTTAAACTGCAATCAAAATTATTCTTTGGAATACAGGTTAAGAACCGGGGCTGTGGAACCCAGCAAGCCTGCTTTGAGTGCTACTATTCTGGCCATGTATGAGCTGTGTGACCTTGGGCAAATTACTTAAGCTCTTCAGGTGCCAGTTTCCATCAGCTAAAAAATGGGGATGATAATAATAGAACTTAACTCAGAGTTGTTTTATAAGGATTAAATGAATAATGCATGTAAATTCTTTAGGAAACAGTGTAGGGTACTTAGCAAGCAGTTTTGAACCCTCTATCTAAGAACTTTGTAGTAACATCTCTTGAACATACACTGGGTTTTAAGAATCCTAAACTTTTTTTTTTTAATTTTTTTAATGTTTATTTATTTTTGAGAGAGAGACAGACAGAACATGAGTGGGAGAGGGGCAGAGAGAGAGGGAGACACAGAATCCAAAACAGGGTCCAGGCACTGAGCTGTCAGCACAGAGCCCGATGCGGGGCTCAAACCCACAAGCCGTGAGAACATGACCTGACCCGAAGTCAGACGCTTAACTGACTGAGCCACCCAGGTGCCCCAAGAGTCCTAAACTTTCAATGAGTATTATGGGCTTTGGAGTATTTCTATTTTCCAGTTTCAAAATATACTCAGTTCAGTATAAGGTCCCTAGAAAGCATAATAAAATTTTCAAATAGGTCCTCTAGTCCAGCACCCTTATTTTACAGATGAATAAAATTGAGCCTAGAGAGATTAAGTGCCTGACCCAGTTGATCTCAGAGCTGGGATTCTTTAGAGAAAATATACGAAGACTGGTTCTATATCCACTTTTAAACCAATTCCTTATTCCAAACATAGTTAATCCCAATGTAATAATGTTACTTGTTTCGTAGATGACATATCTTGGTAAGTTATAAACTGTAGAAATGTTAAGACCATATGGGTCCAGGTCGGAAAGTTGTTTCTGTCTCTTAAAAGGTGAAAAACAACCGTGACCTAGGCATAGTTCCTGGCATATAGTTAGTGATTAATAGGGATTGATAATACACGAGTTAATATTGTGAAAAATTACATTTTTTAGTGAGAATGGGGCAGAATACAATTATGCCCACTAGTGAACTATTTATGCCCAAAAGCTTGAGGACATTGGAGACCAAATTTACACTTTGAGGCAAAAGCTGGGGAGAGACCTGAAAAATAGCACACATGAATGATTATGTCATCTGAGAGGGATACAGACTAGAATTCATTAAGAGGTTAGAAGACACTCTGAATCCACTCTGTGAGAACAAGCTGAGAGAGTTATATGACTTAGCAGGATGGTGATTCATTCAGATCGGAATTTACCCAGAACAGGAATTTAAACATGTGGGGCGATTTTTATCTTCTCTTGCCATTTTGTTTTCCTCCAAGGTGATCTAATGGATGGCGTTACCACATCACACAAATTGAGCAGACTCCAATCAAGAACAACAGAATGGCTAACATGGAGACTACTGATGGCTCCGATATAATGTTATGTCATATTTAAGAAAATTGAAACTCACAACAATCACATATAGATTTAACCAGGCTTCCCCTTGAAATCCCTGCTCACAAACTTTGCCGGTTTTGGTATTTGGGTTTTCGCTTCACAGTAACTTGTTTCACGCCAAGACATGAGGTCGTCCACTAGACATATGGTGGCGGGAGTCCATACACTGCTTTCACAGGGCTCGCAAGGAAACCTCTACCGGAACCAAACACCATCAACAAAAAAGAGCAGGAGCAGAGTGTTGCACACTTCTGACTTCAAAAGGTTACCTTGACATGGGACTGGAGAGTACCTCCCTTCATTTTAAATTAAACTTAGCCTCTTGTCCCAGCTTCCAACCTAATCTTACCTTTTCGGTGTCACGATGGGTCAGAGAGCAATATTAAGGCTCGGAGTATATTTAAAGGGGCACTGACGACTTATTTGGTCTAACACACGGTCCATCCTCATTAGATGAGGATTCTGACTTTACGAATTCACCTAGTTGCTAAAATTAATTTCGGTACTGGTGCAGCTTTGGGGGTCATTTGCAGATATGCACAGGACAGCAAAAAAATTGAGACATCTGACAGCATACATTCACAGCTGAAGTATAAGAGCAATGCTCTACCCTCTTGTTTCAATTCTCAAGTTGTAAAAGAGAGTCCTTCTCGTGGTCCTTTTAGTGCCATGTCTTTCACATCTTTTGTGCTTTTTCCTGGTGATTTTGCTACTTAAATGACACCTGAGCATGATCCTGAAGTGCCGTCTAGTGTCCCTAAGCTCAAGAAGGCTGTGACGTGCTTTATGGAGAAAATATGTGTGTTAGCTAAGCTTCATTCAGGCATGATTTATACTGCTGCTGGCCATGAGTTCAATGTTAATGAAGCAATTGTATATATATTAAGGTATCTAAACAAAAACACACATAAAACTCGGTTATGTATTGATCAATTGATGAAAATGTGTGACCAGTGACTTGCAAGAACCTAACCCTGTATTTCCCCTGGAGGCAATGGTTCAGTATTTGCTAACTCAGTGTTCACAGCAACATTATAGAACATACCTAGTGCAAGTAAGGAGAGTCAACTGTCTCTCCAGGATAGAGATCCCCAAAGATAAGCTAGTAGTTGGATCAATCGTGCTATGCCTTGATCTGAGACATCAATGACACCCCTCCCAACTCTTGACCCCTAAGCTACCATTGAGTAATAGTAGAGGTGATTTGCACAGGTGGCCTGGCAGTGTGGCCTTTGAGACACAGAAGGAGCAACAGGGAAATACTCTTTCCATTCTATGTTGTCTAAGGCTTAGCAGAACTTTACTAAATCAGAAGTCTGTCTCCTAGAAGTATCAAGTCAGTAAATGGGTGCTTAGAAAATTCAAAACTATGTCAAGGAAAAGTAAAGTCCAGCAAGCATAAGCAAACACATAAATTTTAGTTTATGAAGTTATGGGAAAATGTTTTGATACATTTCTTTAATTTCTATTAAAAATGCATTGGGGTGCCTGGGTGGCTCAGCCGGTTAAGCGTCTGACTTTGGCTCTGGTCATGATCTCGCGGTTCACGAGTTCGAGCCGCACGTTGGGCTCTGTGCGGACAGCTCAAAGCCTGGAGCCTGCTTCGGATTCTGTGTCTCCCTCTCTCTCTGCCCCTCCCTCACTCACACTCTCTCTCTGTCTCTCTCTCCCCCTCAAAAATAAACATTAAGAAAAGGCATTATAATCACAGTCAGAGAAAAGGGGACTTTTAGCAATGTTTGTTTCAGTTCTCCATATGACGATTTTCAGATTATTTTAGTCCTTGGGAAATATGACTTGAAAGCCCTCATTTGCCTTTTGGGGCTTGGTATGTCAATTGCAGTTTTGAGCTGTAGACATCCCCAAGACTACCTAGGTTTAATTTACTTGGACCTTGTACAAGATGACAAGATACCAGCTTGAGTTCTTACAGTCTGTTGTCACACAAGAGACATAAGGGCCTTCCCAAACCAGATTGCATGAGTAGGGACATAGCTCTGTCATCAGGCTATCAATGGAAAGCTGGATTGGATATGGGTGTGGGTCTAACTGGGAGGCTGGGACATCAGTAAGGAGAACTGAGGAGCGCCTCTCATTTAAAAAAAACAAAAAAGGTGTGTGTGTGTTGGGGATGGGTATTACCAGCAACATCAGTCAAAGGAGGGGGGGGGCACACGGGTGGGGAAGAGTTATCCAAGTGAGCACAAGTGAGTAGATAGACAGCAGATACCCGCAAATGGAAGGCTTTGTTGGTGCAAACATTGACATATTGAAATGATTTGTATTTGGTTTTATTTCCAGTATGTTTTTCTCTTTGTCTTGCAGATACTTGGGTCAGCCAAAAATGACATCTTATTCTGCCTTTGAGAAGAATCTCAAATATTTTAACAAACCATTTTCAGCTGCTTTCTATCACAGCCTCACTAACCAGGCCAGCCGAAAGTCTGAGCTGAAGCACCAGGGGCATCACCAGCCACAGCACGAAAAGAGAAAATATGCCTGGGCTTCTGGTTAATTTCATCATGGCACATTCAGGCAATGTTCTGCAGCCTTTAAAAAGAATGAGAGTGGGGCACCTGTGTGGCTCAGTCAGTTGAGTGTCCAACTCTTGATTTCTGCTCAGTTCATGATCCCAGGGTCATGGGATTGAGCCCCACATTGGGCTCTGTGCTGAGTATGGAGCCTGCTTGAGATTCTGTCTCTCTCTCTCTCTCTCTCTCTCTCTCTAAGAAATAAATAATAAAAAATAAAAAGAATGGTAGAGATCTATGTGTTACTATGGGAAGATGTCATGTTAATAATGGTGCACGTGCCACACCCCCTCAGCCCTGACCTCACGTGCAGCCATGGTGGACAGTTCCCATGCATGATGAAGGTTTCTCGATGCAAGTGCCAGCTGTGGTCTCTCAGATTTTCTACCCCAGGATTTGCTCCAAAGCGGAGGTGCTTTCTCAGTGCTCCCAGAGTGGACTGCAAGTACAAGGAAATTAAACTTTCAGGAAACCCTCAGCAAATGGGGCTGCCTCCCATCCTTTGGAGGGACAATTCTCAGGTGCATTCTACATTATTTCTTAGAGTCTCCATGACATTGGTCCCATAAGCCCCACTGCACTATTCAACTTAGTGATTCTGCCTTTTTTTTTTCTTTCCTTTGGTTTTCTTTCCTCTCCCGTATTACTCTCCTGAAGATTTCATTCCAAACACCTCGGAATTACTATAAAGAAAAGAAAAGGTATAAATACAGCTGCCTGCCTCCCAGGTCCTTTACTCAAATTCTGCTTTTGGGCAAACCCAAACTAAGAGGATATCCATTCAAGGGAGGCATGACCCAAGTTGCATAATTGGATGTATGGTAGTTCCCATTTGTGCAAAAACAAACAAAACAAAACACCCACAACAAAACTGTAAGTGATGTGTATGTATGTTCATATATACCTAGAAATAAAACCATACCACAGGTGGTGGTTTCCATGTTCTTGAAGCATCTGACTTCCCCTTTAAGCTGTGAACTATATTGTAGAAAAATGAGTAACCATACAGAAATACAACTACTTGTTTTTAAAACATAGTTGGTGATCATCCCAACCCAAACCATCTTCAGAGAATTAACATACAATAAAGTGAACAAATCTGAAGGCTCAGTTTGATGAGTTTTGACAATCATATATACACATATACTCACCGTCCAAAACAAGATAAGATCATTTCTCTGTAAGTTCCTGTGTGGCCCGTTTCAGTCAACTGCCCTCCCCACTCCTAAAAACCACTGTCTGATTTCTATCATCATAGATTACTTTCCCCTATATTTAATTTTATGTAAACAAAGCCATAGAGTATGCACTGTTATTGTGTCCAACCTCTTTGCTTCACATGATGCATTTGAGATCTAGCCACATGTGGATACACCAAGATCGGCTTTTCCCTTCTCTTCTTGAAGGGCATTTAGGTTGTTTCCAGTTTGGGGATAGTATATATAAAGCTGCTATAAATATTCTTTTTTTTTTTTTAAGTAGCTTTTATGCCCAGCAAGGAGCTCAATGCAGGGTTTAGACTCGTGACCCTGAGATCAAGACCTGAGCTGAGATCAAGAGTCAGACATTTAACTGACTGAGACACCTAGATTCCCCAACTGCTATAAATACTCTTGTTCAGGTCTTTGTGTGGACATATATGTTCATTTCTTTTCAGTAAATGCCTTGGAGTGGATCTGTTGGAACTTAGGGTAGATGTATAGCTTTATAAGAAGCTGATAAACACCAAATAACGAATGCTCCAGTTCCTCTATATCTTTGCCAGAATTTTCTGTTGTCTGTCTTCTTGCTTTAAATGGTCAAAATGGGGTTCCATGTGCATTTTGCCCTGATAACTAATGACATTTGAACCTCTTTTCATCTGGCCATTCTTGTATCTCTTTTGGGAAGGTCTGACCAAGACTTTGCCCATTTTTAATTGGGTCATTGTTTTCACTGTGAATTTCTAGGAGTACTTTACATATTCTGGATACAAGTCTTGTCAGATATAAATCATGCAAACATTTTCCCCCAACCTATGGTTTATTTGTTCACCTTCTTACTGCTATCTTTCGATGAGCAGAAATTTTTTATTTTGATAAAGCCCAATCTATCAATTTTTTATTTTATGATTTGAAAATATCCTCCTACATTCTTTCAGAGCATTTGTTTAGGCTTATGAGTTATCCATCCATTTATAGCTATTCAGGTTATCCATCTTAGTTTATGTAGAAAAAGCTTGTTCTAGGGGCACCTGGGTGGCTCAGTCGGTTAGGCATCTGACTCTTGGTTTCAGCTCAGGTCATGATCTCACAGTTTGTGGCATCAAGCCCCGCGTTGGGCTCTATACTGACAGTGCAGAACATGCTTGGGATTCTCTCTCTCTCTCTCTCTCTCTCTCTCTCTCTCTCTCTCTCTCTCCCTCTCTCCTTGCCCCTCCCCTGCTTGTGCTCTCTCTCTCTCAAAATAAATAAATAAACTTGAAAACAAAAAAAGAAGTTCACTCTAGCTCATGCACCTTGACAACTCCCATCAGAACGTGGCCAGGCTGCTGAAAGGTACATGGAGCACATGTCATACTGGCCTTAAATTACCCCAGTCATCCTGGCCTGGGACGAGCTAGGGGACACCTACACATGTGAGCAACCTTAGGCAAGGTTACCTAAGCTCAACCTTAATCAGCTAAACTGCACACCCCCCTGGGCTAAAGAATGATTGCTATGAGATTCTGTCATCATGTGTTCTGAAGCACAATTGTGTCAAGAGGGAATTCATAAGTAAATTGATATCTAGAAGTGTAATACAGCTGTAACAAAACCTAAAATTTATGGCATTTGACCTTTAGACTGGGCAATGAATGCAGGCTGGAAAAAGGGTCAGGAAATTACTAGGAGAGGCGGGAAAAATGGTGACCCGTGTTTTTCTGTGGAAACATATTTGGTAAAAGCATAGCCTGCAATAACTTAGAAGACAGAAAATGTGCCAAATGAACACTTGGACATGAGCAAAGATTTCCAGGAAGAATGTTGACGGTATCATTTGGCTTTTACTACCTACTGCATAAGCCACCTCAAGAAAGAGAAGAACTCAGAAAAGAACAGGCCAGTTTGTAGGCAGAATTTTCACAGAAAATAGAAGGACCAGAATTTGCCAAGTTGGAAAATAAAACTAGTTCTTAAATCCAGCCTCTCAAGGCAGTAGAGTTCTCAAATTAAGATATGGCCTCCGGATACAGACCAAATCAAGAGTGTAGGTGTGAGACCTTTGTTGAGACATCTGGAAGACTCCAGGTGGGACAGAGTAGATCCATCTAGTGGGACAAAAAGGCTTCTGGGAATCACAGCAGCCTGGCATTTCCAAATTAGCACTGATTTGGTCCAAAGAGAGAGACAGGTTCCCCCAAAATTGGAGGGGATTTTTTCAGCACATTGAATTAAGTCAAAATTTGTTTTGTTTTGTTTTTTAAAATTTTTTAACGTGTATTTATTTTTGAAGGAGAGAGAGAGACAGAGTGTGAGCGGGGGAGGGGGAGAGAGAGAGAGACAGACGGACAGAACCTGAAGCAGGCTCTAGGCTCTGAGCTGTCAGCACAGAGCCAGACGTGGGGCTTGAACTCATGAGCCATGAGATCATGACCTGAGCCAAAGTTGGATGCTTAACCAATTGAGCCACTTAGGCACCCCAGGTAAGTCAAACTCTGTATAAAACTCACAAATCATGGAGATAGCTATAATGGCAAAAGTAGCCAGCCCATACTAAGAGGGAGAAAAACTGTTCAAAATGTAAAAAGGCCTCTAGGCTTCCAACCTTCTCCAGAAAGGAAGCAGGCAGAGAAAGTTGCTCAGAGGGCATACCCTCTAATGCCGTCTTCACAAGAGGTCAAGGAGATATCAGAAGGCAGAGCCAACAACAGCAGAGAATGGAATGACAAATCATTCCCAGGTAGCAGAACTAGGGTCTAATTAGAAACGTTTCCGAGGCCAGTCTGCAGGAATCTGATAATATTTGCCCAGCAGGATTTCAGAACTACATGGACATCCCATTCTTCCACTTCGGGAACGGGAATGTTCATTGCATTTATATTGTTCCTTTTCACCACTGCATGTGAGGCGTGTGGGAGCAGATAACTTGGTTTTTAGTTTTTAAGTCTCTGCATCAAGAAGAATCACATCAGGGGGCACCTGGGTGGCCCAGTCAGTTGAGCGTCCAACTTTGGCTCAGGTCATGATTCGTGGTTCGTGGGTTTGAGCCCCCCCGTCAAGCTCTGTGCTGACAGCTCAGAGCCTGGAGCCTGCTTTGGATTCTGTGTCTCCCTCTCTGCCCCTCCCCCGCTCACACTCTGTCTCTCACTCTCTCTCTCAAAAAATAAATAAACATTTAAAAAATTAAAAAAAAAAAAAAAAGAATCACATCCGATGTTGTGAATCATGAGAACCTGGATTTTAAGCCTGCATCTATAATTGGATGAGACTTTTGGTGTCCCGGGATGGGCTTCCCATATTTCACATGTGGGAAATATTTGCCTAATTTTGGCTGGAGGGAAAATTGTAATCTTGTAAAAACCATCCTAATTGTTCACCCTCCCTTACCCACACCCTTTGCCTTATAACTGGGTAAAGCCCTCTCACGGACTCTGACATCAGTAAAGTGAATTGATTTGGCAATGAGATATTAACAAATGAGACACAAGCAAAGGCTTGAATTTGCTTGTGTGTTTAGGTTTGCTCCTCCTCTCCTCTACCTTGGCTCACTTAAGTTACCCTAGTAATCCCAGGAACCCCAAATGAGACCATCCTAGTTCAGCCAATAGCCAGCCAACCCCTACAAACGTGAGCATGCCCAGCCTAATCAGCAGAGGCATCTAGCCAACTTGCAGTTACCACAGATGTATAAGCTACAGATGTATAAGCCACAGATTTGTATAAGCGTGCCCAAGTAGGATCAGGTGGATCCGGTCCAGGTCTGCAGAAATCCAGAGACTCCGAGCTAAGTAAAGATTTTTGTCGTGTCAGTCCACTAGGATCCTGTGATTGCTATGTGCCATCACTGTGGCAAAAGATACCTGATACCGATTCTTAATAGGAAAACTCAGCAGTAACTGGAAACTTTCTAAAATCAAATATATAGAGCCATTTACTTTAAGGAACATTTACTTCCCTTCTTATCACTTCTCATTCTCAGGAAAAGGCTTATTTAGCTCATATAATAAAGTTACATGTGTTGGAGGCTGTAAAGGTTTGGACAACTGTAGAACAAGTTAGCATTTTTGCATCAGTTTTTCTGGTAGTTGGGGCTCTATTTTATTCTACCTTGGGTATATATTAGAAAGGGATGCAGACTTTGGCTTTTAACTGTACTGTGGTCATGGGCAACATTTTACTAATATGGCTGTTAATTTCTAGACTCCTGTTTCAGGAAAAGGAATTACCTGGGGTTGAGTATGAATCCACGGTGCTAAGAGAACTTCTCTGTCTTTGTTCAAGTTCTTGCCTCTAACTCAAGAGATCAACATCATCATCATCATCACCATGACCTACCACAACAACTTCCTGTGTGCTTAGCACGTAAGAGGACTCTGTTAAGCACTTTACATATGTATCTTAATTAGTCCTTGCAAAAGTCCTATGTGGCAGGCATTATAATCCTCATTTTGTGAATGAGAAAATTGAGGCTCCATTCCCCACCCTCCCCTTCAACATCACTAATTCAGATTCTTCCCTCGTGCTTCCTCGCCTCAGCCTTTACTTCTGCCACGAAGTCATCCTTGAGCCCCAATTTGAGTTGGGTGGTACCTTTAAATTCCTGTGGTAGCTTTTGCATGTGATTATGACACTCATCGTGTTGTAAAATCTGGGTGATGTCTTTCTACGTCTAATGGCTGCTCTAGACTCAAAACTCCTCTTAGAGGGCACAGACCACATCTTACTCATCTTTGTAATCCCGTTGCTGTGCACAGATCCCGGTATAAAGTAGGTACACCATAGAACAACTTTGCTGAAAAGGAAAGAGATGACTCGGAGAACGAGTAGGCTCAGAGCATGCACGCACATGCACAAAACCACAAAATCCATGAAGTACCAAATAACCTTTGGTCTGATCAAAGAGTTTCCAAACAACTGATTGATGCCCTTTGCCTCTAGCTGGACAGCAGGGATCTCCAGAGGCTGACCAACTTGGATCAGAGACCGTGGTTCCTGTACTGCACCTGGCTGGAAAACACTTAGACTTTATCGGAGAGAGTCCCTCTTGGTACCCTGGCGATTACCTGTGTCCCCAGAGAGCTGAGGGATACTACACCTATCTAAAGACATCCTCTTCCCTGCATTTTGTAAGTTCAAGAGCTTTTAATAAAATTAAAAGTGGCCAGGGGTGCCTGGGTGGCTCAGTCGGTTAACTGTCCAACTTTGGCTCAGGTCATGATCTCGCGGCTTGTGAGTTCAAGCCCCGCGTCGGGCTCTGTGCTGACAGCTTGGAGCCTGGAGCCTGGAGTCTGCTTCTGATTCTGTCTCCCTATCTCTCTGCTCCTCCCCTGTTCACGCTCTGTCTCTCCTTCTCTCTCAAAAATAAATAAACATTTGGGGCGCCTGGGTGGCGCAGTCGGTTAAGCGTCCGACTTCAGCCAGGTCACGATCTCACGATCCGTGAGTTCGAGCCCCGCGTCGGGCTCTGGGCTGATGGCTCGGAGCCTGGAGCCTGTTTCCGATTCTGTGTCTCCCTCTCTCTCTGCCCCTTCCCTGTTCATGCTCTGTCTCTCTCTGTCCCAAAAATAAATAAACGTTGAAAAAATAAATAAATAAATAAACATTAAAGAAAATTATTTTTTCAAAATAAGATTAAAAGTGGCCAGATTGTCTGTTTGCCACTAAAAAGGGGAAAGAATCTGAATCCTGATTCTGTGCCAGGCACTGTCCTACATATTTTTATTTCACTTAAAGACAAGTACTGCCACCCTTCCTTGGAGAAAAAGCTCCTTTATTAATTGTGGAGAATAGGATTGTTTTCCAATTTCTTGTTAAAGCCTTCTTCTGGCCTGGCATTTTGCGAAACAGCTTGTTTGAGAACAATTTATAACAATGATAGTTCATTGGACAATAATTCTTTCTCTGACTTCACCCTCATACTCAGTTTGGTTTTAGGTAGGATTTTGACATTTTCCTATTTATACTCATTTTTATATATTTTTTAAATTGATATATTCTGTGCAAATTTTCTCTGAATCTAAGTTAGAGATACCTTTCCTTTGTATTTTAATTTGAGGAAAGAGAGTTTTTGGTATTAAAAAAAAAACAAATTTGAAATGACTTGGCTTTTTAGGATTACATACCTGCAGATCGTTTTATTTCTCCTGGTTTAATTTCTCAAGTCCAAATTCATTTGGAACTAACTGCACTTCTCAGATTGAAGTATTTCCCAACACCTCACACTGGTCCTTCAGAGTTTGTTTTGTTTTTTTCCTGTAATCTTAGATCCTAGGTAATTTTCTCTTTAAGCTGCCAAATTGGTGTAAGAAAGTTCAGAAGTCAGGGTCATAGTATATTAGGATCTAGCTAATTCCTTTGGCTAACTGGATCCAAAGTTGCCCTGACTCTTTCCTTTGCAACAGAAATCCACCTGGTGTGAGACAAGGGCAATGATAATTCAGTGGAAAGTTAACCAAGAATATCTTTTATTCTTATACCTAATAATTCTTCCCTTGGATTTCTACCTTTTCACTATTTGACAGACATGTAAAAGACTATGTGTCATGCTGGAGGGAGGTGGTAATATCCAAACGAAAATACCAAACTCATTGTTCCTCCCCCCCAGATAAAAGACCTTTACAATTTTTAAGTCTGGCAATTTATAGGAATGGAGGTTAAACAGGGACAGATATCCGATGTCCTCAATGTTCTTCCAAAGCCAATGCAAGAAAAGTCATCTTATCAAAAAATACATAAAGAGAACAAATGAACCTTTATTTATGTTTTCAGAAACTTTTAGTAAGATTCTCTATCAAAAGCCATCTTTCAAACACAGCACTTAGAATTCTCAAGCAAGTTACATCAGGGATAAGGAACTGATATTAGACATGAAATGAGTAAGTGAAATGGTTCTTTTATTGTGGCAAGTGCGGAAGTTTTGGAGCACCTGGGTGGTCAGTCAGTTCAGCATCTGACTCTTGATTTCGACTCAGGTCATGATCCCAGGGTCGTGGGATGGAGCCTTATGTTGGGCCCTACACCGAGCATGGAGCCTGCTTAGGATTCTCTCTCTTCCTCCCCCTCCACTCCTCCCCTGTTTGCACATATGCACTCTCTCTCTTAAAAAAAAAAAAAAAAAAAGAGAGAGAGGTGGGGAAGTTTCAATACCAGCTATATCCTACAGATCAATACCATGATTGATTGCTTAACATTTTATATATTAATTATATACAGCTCTTCCAAGTGATGAAGTGCTAACTAGATGGGGACACAGTGCAGAAAGTGCTCTCCAAGCTATGAATACTGTTAAGAGGGTGGCCTCAAAGGTATCAACTATAACCTCAAAAACACAGAATCTGCCTCTTTGATTCTTAAAAAATTCAGCTGAAATTTTTGTTTCTCAGGACAAGGAGAACAATACAAAAAAAATAAATAAGAGAGGGAGAGAGAGAGACTATTATTAGATGTTTTCATAAAGGTATTGAAAATAAAGCAGAGAGTATAACCTTCCTTTTTCACAGGAAACCTGAACAGAAAGTTCTCCACAGCTGGATTCTAATGCCATCTGTGTTCAAATCCTGGCTCTGCCACTCACAAGCTGTATGACACTGCAGGGTCCTGTAAAGATAATAAGAAATCTGCCTCGGAGTGAGATAATACATGTCAAGCAACTAGCATAAAGCTTTGTACATAGGAGGTTTGCAATAGATATTAGTGAATATTATTTTATAGCCTCCTGGTTGTGGGGGGAGAGGATGTGGAGATACACTCGTGGTTCAGAAAAAGGCAATGAAGCAGTGTTCCCCGAGGGAAACAGGAACTAGTAGAAGATGCCAAGGCAAGAGGTTGAAACAAACTGAAAAATCTGGGTCCGTTCCAGGTCACCTGGAAGGAGAGACAGGAAAGCAGAATAAAAATGCAATTGCAGAAATGGTCGAGCTAAGGAGCTGGGAGCTGAAGGCAGAGATCAAGGGTGACGGTGCTGGGTGTTGTATGAAAACCAATTTGACAATAAATTTCATATTAAAAAAAAAAAGATAATGGCAAGTCATGTCTTTCTTAAGAGCCCAAGGCAAGGAGTTAGGACTTAAATCTAGGAGAAGGCGCATGCACAACTTCTCTGAAGGAAAGCAGCACCTCTGAGGCGGTTCAACACTTACTGCTGTTGAAAACACCAAACTCTGCTAGCTCTGAGGTCCTAACAATCTTTACACTGAGTTGTTTCATTTCACTGAGGTGACACAATCGGGCCAAGAAACATTAGAAAAAAAAAACAACCAAAAATGATTAGACATCTTCAGTCTGCATAACAGATGAGAAAAATATAGCCATGAGGGTATCTACGAATAGGGTAAATAAAGCTACTTCCCAAATTGAGGATATTCATATTTGGCACATTGGACTTCTCAAACTTTCTGTGATGCAGGGCCAGATTTTGTTTATCAGTCGGATGCTTTGTTTTTCCAATCAATTCTGGACTACGATGTAGCCTGGCCATGTGTGACTAGTAGGCGGTTCATGCAAGAGAATCCAGTTACTCCTATGGCTGTCTCTGCACTGTTCGAAAAGAAGAGTCCACTGATTACATGTTTGATGGCTCAGAAATGTCACTTTTTAAATAAGATTTTCTAAATGCTCATTCCAATTTTCTATATTTGCCTTGTTGAAGACTTGTATCAAATGGTTAACAGACCAGCAACAGTCTGTAGACCAACATGAGAATAAGCCCTACTTGTGGAGAATTTTAAACCAAAGAATTGGGTCACGTAGTAAGAAATAGGAAAATTTTGATAATTTAGAGGTATTTTGACCTCCAGTTCAATAGGGCCTGTGTTGCTTCTCACTCCCAACATCCCATTAGAATGATAGAAGAAATCTAAACAGAAAAAATAACTTCAAGGCATACATGGGATAGGAAAGAGAGTGTTTCCAGACCCTCTGAAGAGTGAAAAAATATTGGAAGATATAAAGCAGATTGACAGTGTGAACCACACAGCCTAAACTATAAAAGGCACACACCCCCTCAAAAAATGAGTTTCCCAAAAGAACACTGGAATGACTCAAGGTTAGAGATAACAGGATGGGAGAGAAAGAGTGGACCCTTTCTGAGCTACCAGCTTGGAGATTTATCAGCAGTGGTGTAGTAAATAGAACCAATTGCCTCCCAGCACTCATCTGCCCCTCCTTCCTGATGGAGCCACAGTTCTGTTTCACTCCCCCCCTATATGGAGCATATGCCTCTGGGAAGACCAATCCTCTCAGCTTCAAGGGTGGGCAACATTGGTCTATGTGCAACCTCATGTCCCTTGCTGGTGATTTTTTCAGGAAGGGGCATATGACTCAGGACTCGTCAGCGAGATACATGAATATTTGCTGGGTAGAAATGAGAAAGTACCTAGCCCTGAATGTCAGAAATGGCCAACCTACAACAGAGGGGAGCCAGCCAGCTGGAGGATGAAACCAACACTGTATACAGAAAAACTGAGAAGCCAGTAGAATCTGGGGCATTGATGACACCGTTGAACCTCTCAACCAGCTAGTTCTGGGGCCCATCCTCTGGTTGGGTTCACTCCTAGTGAGACAATATACTTCCTATTCTTTAAGCCAGTTTCATCTGAATGCAGTATATTTGCAGACATTCTATCCAATATTTTTTCTCTCACAGTGATCATGGCCTTTGCTCCAGAGTTAAGGACTCAGGGTAGAGTTTTGGAACATAGAAACTCCCAGAGAGGATGGTGGTACCTGAAAAGTACAACAGTGCCCCAGCCAACCTGTACCTCTGCAGAAGGGAAGGTATTACACACTCCAAAGGGGAATCTTGCCCCCAACAGATGTCCCTACCTCCATACCCTCAAAGCCAATGGAGCTGGGGAAAATATCTGCAAACCATAGATCTGATAAGGGATTTATATCCAGAGTATATTTAAGAAAACTTCCACAACTCAACAACCACAATGATCCACAAACAACCCAATTCAAAACTGGGCAAAAGACTCGAATAGACATTTCTCCAAAGATACACAAGTGGCCAATAAGTAAATGAAAAGATCCTCAACATGACCAGTCATTAGGGAAATGCAAACCAAAAACACAATGAAATGCCACTTCATGCACATTAGGAAGGCTATAATCAAGAAAACAAATTTAACGGAAAATATCAAGTTTGGGTAAGGATGTAGAGAAACAGAACCTCCAGTGCATTAACAATGGGAATGCAAAATGGTCCAGCCACTGTAGAGAACCGTAGAGCTGTTCTTCAAAAATTTAACATAAAGGGGCGCCTTGGTGGCTCAGTCAGTTAAGTGTCTGACTTCAACTCAAGTCATGATCTCACAGTTCATGAGTTCGAGCCCTGTGTTGGGCTCTTTGCTAACAGCTCCGAGCCGGAGCCTGCTTCGGATTCTGTGTCTCCCTCTCTCTCTGTCCCTCCCCTGCTCGCTTTCTGTCTCCGTCTCCGTCTCTCTCTCTCTCAAAAATAATACACATTAAAAAAAATTCAACATAGAACTATATGATCCAGGGATTCCACTTCTGTGTATATACCCATGAGAAGTAAAAGCAGGGACTTGAAGAGATATGTACACACCCATATTCACAGCAGCGTTACTCACAACAGCCAAAAGACTGAAACAACTTTTCAGATGAATAAATAAAATGTGGTTTATACATACAATGGGACACTATTCAGCCTTAAAAAGGAAGGAAATTCTGAAACATGGATGAATATTGAAAGCATTGGGTTAAATGAAATAATCCAGGCACAAAAGGACAAACACTGTATGACTCAGTTTATATGAGGTACCTATGATAAGCAAATTTATAGAGACAGAAAATTTAACAAAGGGGACCAAGGGCTGTGGGAAGTGGAGAATGGGGAATTATTATTTAATGGATATAGAGTTTCTGTTTGAGACAATGAAAAAGTTCTGGAAATGGGTAGTAGTGATGCTTGTACAATATAGTATATCCCCCAATCCTGCCTCCAACCTCAGCTGTAGGCAGCCACTAATTATTTACTGTCTACAGATTTGCCTATTTTTGACATTACATACAAATGGAATCATAGAATATTTAGTCCATTGTGACTGGCTTCTTTCACTTAGCATAATGTTTTCAAGGCTCATCCATGTCATAGAAGTACTTTCTTTTTATTGACAAATAATATTCCATTGTATGGATATATAACATTTCATGTGATAGACTTTTTTTAAAAAATGGAGTCATTCGTCTTGCAGATCTGCCCTGTAGATTTGATTGACATTTTGGATTTGGCTAAGTGCTTCTTCTTGATCTGTGTGTGTGTGTGTGTGTGTGTGTGTGTGTGTGTGTGTGTGTGCTGGGGTAGGGGCTGGGGGAGGATGATAAATAGAGTTGATTAGATTAAGTGTTAATATTATAGACAAGAATATTTTGGGTAATGCTGTATATTTCCTATCCCGCTGTGTCATGAAACATGTAATGTCTGGTTGTTCCTTCTATGGACGCCAAAGTGATGAGAGAATTTGGGTGACATCAACTTGATCCCTCCATCACAAAATCCTCCATTAACTTTTTACTTTAGGACTCTAACATTCATTGACCAACATGTTGCTTAGTTCCAGTAGGTGGGAAACTGGTGATTTTCTATTGCTATCATCCCTTCTGTATTTATTATTTGGACTTCTTCCATAAAAAACTTTCATCAATTTTTTGGTTACCCTGAAATGAAGTTTGAAAGGCAAGATAGGGGCACCTGGGTGGCTCAGTCGGTAAAGCATCCAAGTCTTGATTTTGGCTCAAGTCACGATCTCATGGTTTATGGGATAAAGTCCCATGTCTGCACTGTCAGCACAGAGACTGCTTGGGATTCTCTCTCTCCCTCCCTCTCAGCCCCTCCCCCAATAGTGCACGTGCATCCAAGTGCACACCTTCTCTCTCTTGCTCTCTCTCTCAAAGTAAATAAACATATTTTTTAAAAAGGCAAGATAAATACTTGATTCTTTCTCTTTTTTCTAATGTTTATTTATTATTTTTGAGAGAGAGAGAGAGAGAGAGAGAGAGAGAGAACACACGCTTGCGAACAGGGGAGGGGCAGAGAGAGAAGAAGACACAGAATCCAAAGCAGGCTCTAGGCTCTGAGCTGTCAGCACAGAGTTCAACACGGGGCTTGAACCCTCGAACCATGAGATCATGACCTGAGCCCAAGTCAGAAGCTTAGCTGACAGAGCCACCCAGGCGCCCCTTGATTCTTTCTTGTTAATTTATTAATTTATTGATAAGCTGGTGCCCTAGTAACTTTCAGTGGTGGCCATGGAGGTTTATTTGCTGTTTTGCATTCTTATTAATTTTACGTATCTGATGTGATTTGGTAAATTACAATTACTGTTCTTTTCCTGATGTCTAGATTTTTCCCATTAGTCTTTGATAGTTTGGTTATTTTCTGTTACAATAAGATGTCCCATGTTCATCTTATTACATTTCTCATCTCAAACTGCAATTGGCCATTATTCCAAGGAGCCCAGGCTCCTTTTAGTTGAAAATCCACAATTTGGATACTAGGGTGCTTACTGCTACAGTATTGTTATTGCTTTTACATCTTCTCAGAGTTGGAAAGGTGAGGACAGAATTAGGAAGTATGTACTGGTTTTTGAAAGAAAAAAATAAAATATTATACTGGTGTTTCTATTTCAAAGTTAAGATTACAAAGTATTTACCCAACTTCTCTGATTTTATGTGTCTCTTTTCTCCTAAACTGAACATCTTGGTTCTAACATTAACATAATTACTTATTTTCTTTATCCTGTGATAGACCTGTAAAAGTTTAAAACTAGCAATATCAGTATTATTTAAAACAGTAAGACTGCTCGGATGCCTGGGTGACTCAACCAGTTAAGCATCCGACTTCAGCTCAGGTCATCATCTGACAGTTTGTGAGTTCAAGCCCCGCATCGGGCTCTGTGCGGACAGCTCAGAGCCTGGAACCTGCTTTGGATTCTGTGTCTCCCTCTCTCTCTGCCCCTACCCCACTCACCCTCTGTCTCTCTCTCTCTCTCTCAAAAATATATCCACATTTTTTTTTAAAGTAAGACTATTGAACACAATTGAATATTTCTTTGTGGGTTTTGTTCTTGGGCTATACCTCACTAGGGATCTGAAATCAAAATACCACATATTTTTAAAAATACTGCATATTAAAGTCACTTCTAGTAATGATTTTGTATAGTTTTAGTATCTTGATACACAGTTGATACACGGCTAGGGCCATTTGTTTCCAATTCTGGGTTTTTCTCTTTATTGCTTTTTAATTTATATACAAAATATTTACATGGGTCCAAAGTCAAAACTACAACAAAGTAAGTGGATAAAGTGAGTTGGCCAAAACTGAGTTTAGTCCTGCCCAAATCCCCCAATCTTGTTCTTCCACAGAGACAATTTTATTAGCTTTTGATTTGTACTCTGATTGATTCTTTGAAAATATAAGGCATACATATGCATGCCTCTCTTATACAAAGGTTGGCTATTATAAATAGTGCTAGCATAGGGGCACCTGGGTGGCTCAGTCGGTTAGGCATCCGACTTCGGCTCAGGTCATGACCTCACACTCCGTGAGTTCAAGCCCCATGTCAGGCTCTGTGCTGACAGCTCGGAGCCTGGAGCCTGCTTCAGATTCTGTGTCTCCCTCTCTCTGACCCCCGCCCCCCTTTCATGCTCTGTCTTTCTCTGTCTCAAAAATAAAGAAACATTAAAAAAAAAAATTAAAAATAGTGCTAGCATCTTACTTTTTTCATTTAAATTATTTCCTACAGATATCATCCTATAATGTACACAAATTTTCTTCATTTATTTGCATAATTGTATGGTTAAGAGACATCTTTTTAAAACACAAATCAAACCATGGGATTTATCGGCCTAAACTTTTAAAAAGACTTTCAATTGCACTTAGAATAAAACCTAAATTCCTGACCATGGTTCTCAAAGCCTTGTCTTATCTGGACCTACTAGTAACTCCAAACTCACTTCACCCTCTGCTCCCACTAGCCTGCTGTTTCCCAGCCCTGCTTGTATATTAGAGTCATCTGAATTACTTTAAAAATATTTTTTCTCTCCAGTTTTACTCCAGACAAATGAGAATCTCTGGAGGGCAGGACTCCCGCATTAGAATGATTTACAACAGTTGTTCACAAACTTTAACATCACTTGTAGGGCTTCTAAAACACAGATTCCTATGTCACACACTGACATGACTACATCATTGAATAACTTAATTAAGAAGACGAGACAAATCTCCCTTGCGGAAGAATTCAAAATAAATCGTGTCCGTACTCCACCCTCAGAGAGGCGGGGCATAAAGCCCCACTCCTTAAGTGTGACCTGCACGTGGTGGCCTCCTTCCCAACGGAAAGGGGGATAAAAGAATCACTTTACAGTTGAGAACCCTGACACATACTACGTCAGCCAGGCGGTCAAGGCGAACATCAGTGGTGGGAAACGATGCCAATGACGGACACCCTTGATAAGATGTCCTGAGAATGACACTTCAACTTTGCAGTCCTCCTCCCCAAAGCCCATAACCCCAGGTTGATCATGAAAAAAGCATGAGACAGGGGCATCTGGGTGGCTGTCAGTTAAGCGTCCAACTGAGGCTCAGGTCATGATCTTGCAGTTCATGAGTTTGAGCCCCGTCAGGCTCTGTGCTGACAGCTCAGAGCCTGGAGCCTGCTTCAGATTCTGTGTCTCCCTCTCTCTCTGCCCCTCCTCTGCTCGTGCTCTCTCTCTGTCTCTCAAAAATAAATAAACATTAAAAAATGTTAAAAAAAAAAAACCCAAGGAATTCTGAATAAAATTGATTAATATGGACTTTACTTAATAATGATGTATCAATAATGTCTTATTAACTATAACAAATGTACCTTACCAATGTAAGATGTTAATAATAGGAGGAACTGAAAAAATGTATATATGTATTAGGGGAAACTAGGTGGAGGGTATATGGGATTTCTTACTTTCCTTGCAATCCTTTTGTAAATCTAGAACTGTTCTAAAAAAATTATTGAAAACTAAAAAAAATGTTTTCTATCTATATAGATAGAAAATTTAAATATCCTTCTAAATAACTTCTGGGGCAAAAGAGGAAATGGAAGAAAAATAACAAATAATTTATAAATATATTAATATAAGTGCATTATACCTAAGAAATTCTGTAGTATGGATAAAGCAATATGCAGAGGAAAATTAAAACTTACAGCCTTACAAGGGAAAAAAATAAATTATTGGGACTTCATAAAAATAAAAAGCTTCCGCGCAGTGAAGGAAACAATTGACAAAACTAAAAGGCAGCCTTTGGAATGGGAGAAGATATTTGCCAATGACATATCTAATAAAGGTTTAGCATACAAAATATGTAAAGAACTTACAAAAGTCAACACCCAAAAAGCAAATAATTCAGTTAGAAAATGGACAGAAGACCTGAATAGACATTTTTCCAAAGATGATATGCAAATGGCCAACAGACACATGAAAAGATGCTCAGCATCACTCACCATCAGGGAAATACAAATCAAAACTACAATGGGAGGGGCATCTGGGTGGCTCAGTCAGTTAGTTAAACATCCAACTCTTGATCTCACCTCAGATCTTGATCTCAGGGTCGTGAGTTAAAGCCCTGCATTGGGCTCTACTCTGGACATGAAGCCTCTGGTAAAAAAAAACAAAAAACAAAAAACAAAAAACGGGGTGCCTGGGTGGCTCAGTCGGTTAAGCGGCCGACTTCAGCTCAGGTCATGATCTCACAGTTTGTGAGTTCGAGCCCCACGTGGGGCTCTGTGCTGACAGCTCAGAGCCTGGAGCCTGCTTCGGATTCTGTGTCTCCCCCGTCTCTCTGTTCCTCCCCTGCTTGTTTTCTGTCTCTCTCTATCTCCCAAAAATAAATAAACGTAAAAAAAAGTATTTTTAATTGCTGCAGATCATAAAAAAAGAAAGCATGCTATTCAATAAGGTTAGCATTGCCCAATTACCAAAACCAGACAAAAAATAACAGAGGAGGAGAGGAGAATTAGAGACAAACTTCACTTATGTGGATAGATATAACAATTCTTCATAAGATGTCAGCAAACTGAATTCACCAAAGTATTAAAAGAATAATACAATAGAACCAAATAACATTTACCCTAATATACTTTGAATTTATTTTAATATAATTCACTACATTAACAGATTAAGGGAGTAGAACCATTTGATCATTTCAATAATTTCCAGCTTGTTTTTATTAAATTCAACACTCATACATGAGGTTTTAAAAAGTTCTTAGGAAGTTAGAAAACGAGCGACATTTCCCTAATTTGGTAAACAAAATAGAGTAAACATCATATTCACGAGAAGAATTTCTTTTACAGAAACGGGAAAATGTACTCTGTCATCGCCCTCATTAAACATTGTACTAGAGACCACAGTCAGTTTAATAAGGAAAGGAAAAGTAAATACCTTAGAAGAAAACAACCTGATACTAATGACAAATATCTAACTTTTAAAAATCTAAGAGAATCAACTGAAAAACCACTGGCACTGATAAAATAGCTTAATAACATACCAAGATTCAAGACAGGCAGTACAAAAGTCATTCCTTTTCCTACACTAGCAATAACCAATATCAATATAAAACGAAATCAATGCTCAGGACTCAGGATTGGCCAACAAAACAAATAACACAGAAACACGTGTTTTGTGAGAATTATGACTTGAAATGGCGCCATGTAAACCTCTACTAACCTCACCACCACCACCATCAATATCTCTTTCCCCACCCCCCACCCTGTCTTATCGCCAAACCGCATGGGGAATTGGCTTAGAGTGTTATCCTCTTTGCTAGGGAGAGATCTCTAACAGCACGCAGAGTAGAATCCACCTCTATTTAACTGTACTGTTATTTTTTTTGGTATCAAAATTATCTGTGTGTGTATCTTACTCCCTTACTAGATGAGCAGTGACTTCCTCTCTGTACTCCAACCCCACCATGCCTTGGGCACAGCAGGTCTGATGACTGACTTGAATACAGTCAGGGGTATGGGTAAGGGAAAGGAAAGAGGACCAAGTAAAGCGGAGGGAACACTAAGAGGTCATTAAAGGTGGGCACACACAAGTAAGATTAGCCTCTCTCAGCCTCTCTTTTCCGTGGGTGAATCATCATTATCCGAATTCCTTACATTTCAAAATGGTAAAAATTCTAAAGCAGAGTATGTAGTATTTAGGAAACTTTTAGTGAAAAGACAAGGAAGTATTTTCCCATATAAAACAGCCGAAGTTGCACAGGCAGTCGGTGGGGGGATTCCCGATCTTTTGCAGACTTGACTTGTTTGTTTTTTAAGTTTATTTATTTTGAGAGAGAGAGAGAGAGAGAGAGAGAGAGAGACAGACAGACAGCATCCCAAGCAGGCTCCATGCTGTCAGCACAGCTCCCGATGCAGGGCTCAAACTCGCAAACCGTGAGTCGTGACCTGAGCCAAAATCAAGAGTCGGACGCTGAACCAACCGAGCCACTGAGGCACCCCACAGACTTGATTCTTCATTCTTTCTTTCCCATTCTTCACAAATTCTCCCGATATCCCTTGCTCTTTCTTTGGCCTCATCTATGCTTTGCTTCTCTTCGTTTCGGTTTTCCTCCCCTCCTCCTCTCCTTCTCTCCTAAGACTAGACAGTCCTCCTTTCTCCTCTGTGAAACCTGGTGCAGGAGGAGGGCGAGGAGGCCCCGGGCTTCGTGTCAAACTCCGCGTGTCCCCTGTGGTGTGGGAATGAAGGTCACAAGCGGTCAAAGAGCGAGTCTTTAGGAACTAAATGAAACTGGGTTAAGACGAGGCTCCACATGTATCATCTCCGTGTTGAGCATCGTCCTCAGGAAAATGCGGACAATAACAGCAGCTCCCATACACCATTCTTGAATGGATCACGTAAGATCTTGTTTGCACGATGCCTACTTCAAAGCAGGCATGTAACGAATAACGTCTATTAGGGAACTGTGGCTGAGACACAGGGGAGCAGAAAGGCCATACTCCCGTGTTTCCCCCCACGTTCCTCCCCTCTGGTCTCTCTGGTCTAAAATCATAGGGATGGGGCGAGGGGAGAAGGTGGGGATGCAAGAGGAAGGGCAAAGCAATACACTAAATCTTCAGTCTCAGTCCCCGCTTGGCTGCCAGATCTACATCAAACACATTGGCATGACGGTTTTTATTTCATATCTGACTTTATGCTTTATTCCAAAGATCTTGCCTAAATGCTCTTAGACTGCGCTGCCAGCGAAACTGACCCAGACTGCTCACTGGCCTCTCCAGAGAAACCAACCCGCTGATGGCAGTCGTTCCCTGGCTCCCTCCAAGAGCAATACAATTTCAAATGCTCAGAAGGTAATGAATGTCCTGGTAAACAAAGCAAATCCCCCCAAGTTCATGAGGTATTGTGCTTAAGGGAGCAAGGGCAGTTTTCTCTAATAGTGACTTTTCCAAGTATTTCAGTTTTCTGCATAAGAAACATGAATGCCTGCTGTAGATCATTTATTCCTAGTGGTAAGTAATTGCAGCTCACCTAGAAAGTGTCTTCAGCGCAGGTAGGCACATTTTTCAGAACACCTGCTCGTGGTATAATTATTGCTGGACTTCTAATCATTCCTCTGATTTATAAAAGGGAGCTGGGGGCGCGGCACCTGGGTGGCTCAGTCAATTGAGAGACCAACTCTTAATTTTGGCTCAGGTCATGATCTCATATCAGGCCCGGCATCAGGCTCCACACTAGCATGGAGCCTGCTTAGGAGTCTGTCTCCCTCTCCCTCTGCCCCTCCCCAGTCATGCTCTCTAAATGAATGAATGAATAAGTAAATAAATACACACATAAAAAGGGAGTGGGGAGCAAGTTGTACCATAATCCTCTAAGAAAATGCTTCACTTCCCTGTGTTGTCGTTCAGCCTTGGCCACATCCAATCTCAGTGTTACTGAATCCACTGCACTCTTAGGTAATAAGGAAAAGAACACACTCTTGTCACTGCTAAGAACATATGTGATCAGTCTTCCTGTCAGTATGAATCACAACAGAAGAGTTGGATCATTTGCAAGAAGAAACCACAGTCTACTAACAAGCACTCTAACCCTTCAGGCCACAGAAGCATGGAATTAACAACAAATTTGACTCAAAACTTTCCTTTGAGCACCTACTGTATACTAGCACTGTTCCAGGACTTGTGAGTACACTTAAAAAAAAAAAATACAGGACAGAGGCACCTGGGTTGCTCAGTCGGTTAAGCGTCCGACTTTGGCTCAGGTTGTGATCTCACAGTTCACGAGTTCGAGCCCCGTATCGGGCTCTGTGCTGACAGCTCAGAGCCTGGAGCCTGCTTCAGATTCTGTGTTTCCCTCTCTCTCTGCCCCTCTGCCACTCATGCCCTCTCTTTCTCTTTCTCTCTCTCTCACAAATAAACATTAAATTTTTGTTTTAATACAGGATATAGTGTCTGACCTTAAGGAGTATTTAACCTGAATTTTTCTTTATAAGAAAATCAGTATTCTTTTCATGAGTCCTGTAATGTTGACTTTAAAAAGCTATCCAAAGAGCCTAGCCTTCATTCACCTTTAGAAGAAGGATAACAAAACATTAACACCCAAACTTTATCAGCTCCAAGCCTCTCATTTTCTTGATCACGGGAAGTCTAATCTTTCAGAATCTCTCCTTCCAGGTTATTTCCTGCAGCTTGCAAAAGTGCCTACAAACATCCACAAACACTGAGCTGCAGACTCAGGAGGGTAAGAGACTGCAGCGAAATTGCTTGAGCCTCAGTGTTAAGTGGTTCATCCGCAAACTTTTTCACCTGCCACCTTATTAACAGTTTAAGCACTGACAGTTCCCCCAGAGGTCACACCGTCCTGTGAATGCTAGATATCTAGTCACCCAAAACTGACCTTGAAAACGAGGAGGGTCTAGGAACTTCCACGGTAAAGTTGCTCAGGCCCCATATTGATCTGGACAGCTCACTCACGGGTTACAGACGGCCATTCTCCTTTGGGTCCTTACTCACCACCAGGTTGGTAAGGTCAGGACAGATTTCAGTGGCAATCCCTTTGGTACACCAGGAGCAAGCATTCCAAGAAACATGACGGCCTTGCTGCTGGATTTGACCTCCTTCTTTGTGGTGAGTTAGCTCTCGGGTGTCCCAGTCATTTCTCCCTGTTGTTTGCCCTCCATGGGAGCTATCTCAGTCCATCAGGCATACCGTCTGAAGCCAATATTGGTCAGCATCCAAGACTTGTGTTCCAGGAGGCTCCCTGGCCCCTTTAAAAGTCAGTGCCCAGCTCTCTCACCGGAATCACCTGAGCCCCAGCTGTAACCCAGCCCAGATGCTCTGTTACACCAACACTGGGAATATCACTACCAGGTGAGTGATCACACATGCTAGACCAAGGTTCTGGTAAGCACTCTGAAAATGTAAAAAGCCTTCCTGGTGGAAACTTATTTTCACCTATCAATTCCGCAGTTCAGGGGGACATTGGTGTGATTAGAAGGCTGTTTAAAGTGACCAGCCCAAGAGAAATTCATATTAAGTCTACAGTAATGAATGTTTTAGATGCAGCTTTTCTTTTCTCAAAAAGTTGCAAACATTTTATTTCACAATATTATGCGCTCAGAACCAGAAAGCAAGCAGCAATACACCTGCGATAATCTGCTTAAGGGATCTTAGAGATTGAGTACAGCAATTTGGACATAGTTCAGTTTCCAAAGCCCCAGAAAGACGAAGAACATGACAGATAATATTTACTGGGCAGTTTCTATGTGCCAAACATTGTGCTGTTATATCCATGCATTGTTTCACACGACCAAACATTGCTTTGAGGTAGCTGCTATTATGATCTCTGCCCTACAGATAGGAAAACAGAGGTTAAGAAAATGTCCCAAGCTCCTGAGCTAGTAAGAGACGTGGCTGACATATGAACACCAGGCATCTGCCTCTGACATCTCTGTGCTCATTGCCTCCCATTGGGCTTCATAGTGGGGTTTGGGTTCTGCCAAATTTGGCTTCTAACCCCATTACTCCCTCTACAGGACCACTTAGCCTCACCACCTTGACTGTAAAATGGGGGAACAAAGCCTAGTTCCAAGGATGTGGTGAAGATTCTCTGAACTAACATTTACAAAGGCCCAATGCAGGGTCATCATTACACGAGAGGGCGGAGTTCAGCCCTCATAAGCATGGGGGAGCAGAGGACCCTCCTCCTGCAGAATCCAGTTCTGGGGCACCATCAGCAATCCCAGGTGCATTCAAAGAGGGGCAGCACTGTTACCAGGTGTGATAATGCAATTTGAGGCATGAAAAGAATTCGGGTACTCTATCCACACTGCTGACCTCACCATCACTGACTTCCAGAAAGGAGGCTCACACACACTGGACTTACTTTAATTCCTACCCAGGCTCTTTCTGTCTTTGTCCATCAGTGACCAAAGCTGAGTATTTTCTACAGATGCACTCAGGCTTCTTACCACAGTGACTCAGAGCACGAAAGCTCAGAGCCCCCACACCCTTACAGGAATTTCTTTTCTAAGACTTGGGTTCTCCTTTAAATGATAAAGATACAGCCAGTCTATGAAATACCTATTCTATTCTTGGTTTGGAATTCTTACGGAAGGTTTGTTTTCAGGTTATACAGGCAGCGGGACACAGAACTACTACGGGTAGCCACTTCTGCAGTTTTGTGCTTAAATTGAAGTGTAATAAGGTGAGAGGAAGAAGGGAAGGGGTTGAGTCCTCGGCAAAAGGACCGAGCCTTCCAGCCAGCTGATGTCCTGGTGTCTTTTCCCCAGAAAAGTGACTGCAATGGAAGGCCCATCTACTACAATCTGCCAGTTTAAGAAAGCCAAACCTCTCTCCATATCCAGTCTGTTCTGGGTTGAGCACCGATACTGAATTTTTATCACTGAGTCCTTACATGCTGATTCATAACTGAATCTATCATTTGTTAATTGACTGCTATTCTCATTTCTATTGAAAATCTGCATAAGTAATTTTCATATAAGGGTTTGTTAGTATCGTATGCATGCCCCATGGACCTGGAAGTCAATGGAGGCCAAGTAGAATCCCCTCTTTTCACATGTAATTGTAGGTAGTTTCCATTGGTCTCTCCTGGGTCTTCAGGGTTCTGGCCGCAGGACTGCCTCATTTTCCCTTGGACTAGACTTCCCTAATGGCCACCATCATCATGATGTCAACATATATTGAGTACTTACCATGCTTAAGATATTGTGAAACTAACAGACATACTTCATGTGAATGACCTTGTCCAGTCCCTGCAACTCTGTAAGGTTGTTGTTGTTGTTCCCCCCTTTTATAGTTGAAGTTGAGTCATAGAGAGGCTTCTTGCCCACGAATCACACAACTAGAGAGGGCTGGAGCTGGGATTTATAACCATGTCTGTGTGACTCCAAATCCTGACCCCTCGACCGTCCCGCCATATAGACTCTCCCCTGACTAGGACCTGAAAGATACTACATTTACATTGGTTTCATTAAAACTGTGGCCCAACAAATGGCAAGTTACAGACTGTTTACCAAATTATAAGAACATGAATTCAGTCTATAGTGGATGACAATACCTGAATGTGGTGAGTCCAAGCGATTGTCTAAATTAATCAGGTTCAGAAATAAGTGAGCTGCATTCTGAGGAAAAGCAGTAAGTGTGGGGAAATAGGAGCCTCTCTTTTTTATTCTTTTCTGTGTGCCTTTGGGTAAGTAGCTGACTAGCTTCTCTGTGCCTCTGTGCCTCTGGAGTTGTACTAGATACAGGTGAAGGCAGTGTTTTTCAAAGTACATCTCACAAGCCACTAGTGGGTTATAAAATCAACCATAATCTTTAAACTTTAAGGAATTTGGGACACCTGGGTGGCTCAGTCGGTTGAACATCCGACTCTTGATTTTGGCTCCGGTCATGATCTCACAGTTTTGTGAATTTGAGCCCTACATCGGGCTCTGTGCTCCACAGTGTGGAGCCTGCTTGAGATTCCCTCTCTCTCTGCCCTCCCCTGTTTGCATCCTGTCTCCCTCAAAATAAATAAATAAAACAACAAAAAAAAAACTTTAAGGAATTAAATAGAATAGTAGAACATAAATATATTTATAGTATCAATGCTATATTATTTATAGTATCAGAATAATAAGGAATAAAAATAAAGCTACTCACATGTAGTAAAAAGTACTTTTTTAAACGTTTACTTATTTATTTTCAGAGAGAGACAGAGAGAGAGCATGAGAGCAGGGGCGGGCAGAGAGAGAGAGAGTGAGAGAATCCCAAGCAGGCTTTGTGCTGTCAGCCCAGAGCCTGACACAGGGCTTGAACCCACAAGCCATGAGATCATGACCTGAGCTGAAATCAAGAGTCAGCACTTACCCAACTGAGCCACCCAGGTGCCCCAGTGAGAAGTACTTCTGATCAGTGTTTTGTTTTGGGTGTGGTGTGTGTGTGTGTGTGTGTGTGTGTGTGTGTGTGTGTGTGTGTGTTAGGTCACAATGTAAATAATATTCCTTATGGAGGATCATAGTAAAAAAAGTTTGAATAGCACTTGACTATGGTTCTCTACCTCAAACTGGAAGATTCTATTTAAGAGTTATGATACTTAATAGTAATTCAGGTCATGGCACAAATTCTTCTAAATGGACAGCCAGAATTACACATAGAATTGGGTGAGTCAATGCTAAATTTCCTCCTACTGAACTTTTAATAGAAAAAAAAAAAATCCTCGAGAAATAAGATGTCCACCAAAATGTAAACTCTATAAGAGCCAGATCTATGATCTAACTTCTTTTTCTTTTTCTTAATGTTTATTTTTGAGAAAGAGAGAGACAGAGCATGAGTGGCAGAGGGGCAGAGAGAGAAGGAGACAGAGAATCTGAAGCAGGCTCCAGGCCTTTGGGGCTCAAACCCACAAACCATGAGACAAGATCATGACCTGGGCTGAAGTCAGATGCTTAACCTACTGAGCCACCCAGATTCCCCCATGACCTACCTTCTTAACTGCTGTAACTTTAGTATCAGCAATATTGGTAGGCATTTGAGATTTATTGAACAAAAAATACATATAAATCTGTAAATGAGTAAAGATGAATGAATTCAGATTAAGAAAAAAGAGTTATAATACTTAAGTGACACTCAAATTTGCAGACTGTAATTCTCTACAGTTGATTAGTGGACAGCTCATTGACAAAATTCAGCAGAAAAAAGGAGAGAAAGAGTCAAACGGAATCTAATGATGTTCAGTGTTTTCTTGATACCTGAAGGTCTTTCCCCAATAAGTAAGAAGTTAAACATAGTCTGATCGTGAAATAATGTTCTCCCTCTTTAACTCATGATTATTATCAGACTTTCACTGCTTTAACGTGTTCACAAAAGAGACATCTGTTCCTCTCTTCACTCAATATGGTATGATTCCATGAGGGATACGAAGCCAGGGTAACAACACAATTAATCTCCTGATACTGGCTCTGCATGTCATGATTTGTCAATATTTAGGCAAACCCCTCATGGAACACTTGGTATATTCCTCAGATTCCATTTGCTTCTCAGCTGCACTCCTCTTGTTTGATCCAATATGACAATTTAGTTTAAAAACACGACAATCTAGAGTCCTAAGTAAACGTTGCCACACCTACCCCTTGATCCATCCATCTCTTGATATAGCTGAGAATGTCCATTATCTGTACCAGAACAGACCTTGGCAGTCAATGTAGTGGAATGCCCCTGGAGTTCTCTAGGGTCTCCATAACAAAGCCCTAGTGCACTAACGGTCTCCACAAAGACAAAGATCCCTCCCCAGCACCAAGGAGATATAGGTCTTGGGAATGAGAAATAACATGCTGTCTTCATAAAAGCAGCAGTTCCCCCAAACTCAAATCCAAATCCAGAATCCCCAGGGAGCTTTTCAAACACAGATTCCTAACCGCCTTATGTAGACAGTTACATTAAGTACATATTCTAATTTGGTAAGCCTGAGATAGGGCTTAGAAATCTGTATTTTTTTTTTTTAAGGACAAACAGTATACATAAGGAAAAAGGTAAAAATCATACCTGTATGATTGAAAAGTTTTTACATAGTGAATATACCCAGCTAATTGATCAGATCAAGAAATAGAACATCCTGGCAGCATATCAGAATCCCTTTCATGTTCTTTTTCGAGATTCTGCCTCTTCTCCCCCCTCCCCACCGCCAAGGTTAGCCTGCATCTTGACTTTGAACAGCACAGGTTGGTTTTGACTTTTTTTGAACTTGATACAAATGGAACTATACAATACTTACTTTTCTGTGTCTGGCTTTCTATGCTCAATATCACGTTTGTTAAGTCTATGTTGTCACTATATTCGTGGTTTGCTCATTCTCACTGCTGTTCTGTGGATAGACATTGAGGTTATTTCCAATTAGGGGCTGTTGCAAACAGTGCTGCAATGAACATTCTTATACATGTCTTTTGGTGCACATCTATATGCATTTCTGTTGGATGCATATATAGGAAAGAAGGTGCTCACGGGTCAGAGACGAGTCCTATATTTAGCTTTAGTAGACCCTGCCGAACAGGTTTTCAATATGATTGTATCAAATTGGAATATTTTAAACTATTTCCCAGTTGATTTACCAGGTGTGGTAACCACTGAATGCATGAGCATTTGAAGGCAGCCACAATGTTGACCTTTTTCTACTGCCCCCAATGTACTGGACAGTACCTTACATACGGTAAGAGATCAGCAAATATTGATTTAAATTTAACTTAAATTGATTGAATTACATTTCCCCCAAGTATTAATCAATACATGAGGAACCACAAAGTTCTCACTTCACTTTATTTTCTGATCAGCTTTTCTTAGTTTTATAGAAGAGTATTCCTCTTAAATGAGACAGTAAAAGGAGATATGACCCCAACCAGAGTGGTCATCTGTTTTCCCTTCACAGAGTTTCCCCGCCACCCCCAACCAACAGAATTGAATTCCGTCAGATGCATCTAGAAAAAAACCCTTAGGGCTAATCTTGGCTCAACCACAGACACATTCTACTATGGATTGAATGTCTGTGTCCCCCTAAAATTCATATACTGAAGCCTTCACCCTCAGTGTGACTGTATTTGGACAAGAGCCCTCTAAGGAAGTAAATGTAAGGTTCTATGAGGTCACAAGAGTAGGGCCCTGACCTGATAAGGTTAGGGTCCTAAAAAAGAGCTTCCTCTTCACTGCCCACCCCACCACACACACACACAGATACACAAAGAAAATGTCATGTGAGGACACAGCGAGTAGGCAGCCAACAGCAACCTGAGGTGAGAATTCTCACCGGAGAACGACCACGTGGGCACCCTGATCCCAGACATCCTCCTCCAGGACTGGGAGAAAATAAATTTCTGCTGTTGTTTGAGCCACAGTTTGTGGTATTTTGTTATGGTGGCCCAAGCAGACTAATACATACTCCAATGCAATTTACCAAGCATTTAGTGAGCCTACTGGGTTGGAATGCCACCTTGATCATGTAACTAGGTTCCAAAAGAAAAATGGAAGTTAACTTTTGGAGGAATACTCTAGCAAACTACTGCAAAGCATCCATTCACTGATTTCCAGGGAAAAGGCCTTCTCATTTCTGCCTCCGTCCAGGAGCTGGACCCTTCACAGTTGGGTTTAGGTGGGTCCAACCAAAATCCACAAGTTCCAACCCAGAGTTGGCAACAGCAGTGGATGACGCAGGCGAGAGCTCCCCAAAAGAATGATTCTATACAGAAAAATCTGTGAGTGAGGACCAAACATGCTTATGTCTAAAATACTAAAGGGTGATTTCAAAACAATACTTACAGTACAATCCCCAATTTTTCTAAAAGTCCATTATCTGTGTATATCCATATACTCATACCTGTAAATAAGAAGAGAAAGAAATGCCTGTATGGGGAAGCAGAGTCTCACCAGATACCAGTAAGACTGGAGATCAGTGGGGCACCTGGGCGGCTCAGTCGGTTGAGTGTCTGACTTCAGCTCAGGTCATGGTCTTGTGGTTTCTGACAGTTCCAGCCCCACACTGGGCTCCCTGCTGTCAGCGCAAAGCCCACTTCAGATCCTCTGTCTCCTCCCCACCTTGCACTTCTTAAAAACAAATAAACATTAAGAAAAAAAGACTGGAGATTACTTAAGCCTTTATGGAAGACAATTTGACAAATAGCTTTCACATTTTAAATGCATGTGCCCTTTGACCCAGTAATTCTAATTCTTGGATTCTTCTTACAGATGTATGAGCATAGAAGCCCAACCTCAAATGTACAATGATGTTTATTGCAGTACTGCTGTTAATGATAATAATAATAATAAAAGAATCTAAATGCTATCAATAATGGAATGGTGAAAATAAATCATGATATACAGTGGAAAACTGCACAGGCTTTAGTGAGAATGCAGAAGGTAGTTCTCTGTATGTACTAATGTGAAAAGCTGCCTATGATGTATTATAAACGAAAAAAGCAAGTCACAGATCAATATTTATAGTATGATCCCATCTGTATAGACAAACCCCCTGTATATGACTCTGTGTGGGCAAAAGCACAGGCTATAAGTCTGGAAGAACAGTGCTGGTTATGGTAACCTTTGGAGAGAACAGTGGGGTAAGGGGTAAAGGGTGTGTATGAGTTTGCTAGGGCTGCCCTAAAAAAATACCACAGGCTGGTGGCTTGACCAACCGTAATGCATTTTCTCAGTTTTGGAGGTGAGAAGTCCAAGATCAAGTTGTCCACAGGTTTCTTCTGAGGTCTCTTTCCTTGGCTTGCTGATAGTTACCTTCTTGCCATGTCCTCATGAGGCTTTTTCTCTGTGTATGTCCCCCTGGTGTCTCTCTGTGTGTCCAAATCTCCTCTTCTTCTAGAGATACCAGTTGGACTGGATTAGGGCCCATCCTAACAGCCTCATTTTAACTCAATCCCTTTTTTAAAGACCCTATGTCCACACAGTCACATTCAGAGGTACTGAGGATGAGGACTTCAACATCACGATTTTGAGGGAGACACAGTTTAGCCCATAATTGTGTGAGTTCCACATTTCGTCTATCTTGTCTCCATTGTTTAATGATGAGCATATATTTCTGCTGTAATTTTTTATAAATAGGAAATATTGACTGGAAGACAAATGTTAACAGCAAAATATTAACAGGATTTATCTCTAAGGACTATAGGTGATCTTTATTTCCCCCCGCCTATGGTTTTTAACATTTCTCTCTAATGCTCTTGGATGAACATGTATTACTTTTCAATTAGGAAGCAGAATAAGTGTTATATTTTAATGAAATAAATAAGCCTAACAGCTTCCCCCTTCCAAAGCCTGGGAATTAGACTTGCTCCGAGAAAGTAACCACCTTTGGAAGTGGCTGGTGGAATTTAACAACTTACAGTGACGCTTTGGTCACGATAAGCTATTTGAAACATGCGATCATTCAGGGATGGCGTGTGATTCCTAGGTTGTGCACACCGGCATACCTTCTCTCAATTTTCTCGATTCCAGAAGCAAAGTGTATCTAGTCTTCAATTAGTAGCCTTTTCAGGCAATTATTCAAATTACAGATTTTCCAAATGAGTAGTACATTATGCCGAAGGTGGAAATTGCACACTTTTTCTTAATTTACTAAATTTGATTCTTAATCCCAACTCTGATAATGTCCTATTTTTTTTCCAAGAGATGTACAACATAGTAATGAAATAATCCCATCGCGCTGTGAGATTACCTGCAGAGGAATATGTAAAGAATGAGAAAATAAATAGTTGTGACTCCCCTACTACCTGCTTTGCCTCAGGGTTTAAAGCCCCGTCAGAAAGGCCCATGGGATGTGCTGACTTCTGAGTTCAGCAACTTTTCCTCGGAGTTACGGGAGCAATGTACTGTCAGGTGATGGGTGCAGCAGTCTCTCTCTCAGGGAGCTCCCGTCTACGTGCCCAGGCTTTGAGCAGAATCTCCTAACAAGGAAATTGCTGTATGTTTCCCATGTGGTTATTTGAAGGATGAAGCAATGATGTCTTCCAAAGTAGCATCTTCTTTTTTTCTCCTTTTTCCCTTAGAAGCTGCCTCTAGTGCTGGTAAGAGTGGATTTCCCAGAGATGGAAAACAATCTAAAATAACAAGTAACTGGAAATTTTGAAATTTGTCTTTTTTGTGGTCAGGAATACTGAAAGTTTTCACCCCATGGGGGAGCCACTCAGAATTCCTGACTATTCATTCATCCACTGGAATGTAGCAGACTTGGAAATTCCCAACCTCTCATCTTGTCAGAGATCCATTTCGTCAATATACCAAGTCTTGTCAGCCACAGCAGTTCACGTCTACCCATGCCTTTAGAAATGGGCAGGTCTCTTTTCCCTTCACATTTTTAGTTGTGGTAAGTCAGAACAAACGTTTTGGAGAATGACTGTGAATGGAAGATGAAGGAATGAATGGCTTCCCGAATTACGTCACCAAATACGATGTTCCACAAACTCTTTGGCAATAGCAACACTGCGTTTACAAATATTTCCTTCCTGTAAAACTAAGCTAAAAGTTGGCTTCCATTAGCAATTTCCTAAAGGCCTATTCCAGTTCTAACCCAACTCTATCCCAACTCTATCCAAGCTGCGAAAATTAACCATGTTTATCTATCTGCTGGGTAAAGAGTGGGAGAGAAAGAAAAATGGCGGGTGGTCAAGTGATGAAGACCTACTTTTGTTCATTCTCTTTCATCTTTCACGTGTAGAATCTATGACACTTTGTCCCTAGAGAATAAGAAGTAGGCTCTTTGCTGACTTCTTTGGCAAGACTGGGAAGGTACCTTGTGCTGCAGGATTAGCTGAGGGGGTTCCATGCAACTGAGCGGCACAGTTTAAACGAAAGAAGACAATGGCGCCAGGTGGCTCAGTTGGTTAAGCGTCTCACTCTTCGTCTTGGCTCAGGTCATGATCTTGTGGTTTGTGAGATCAAGCTGTGCAGCAGGCTCTTTGCTGTCGGCGTCAGGCCTGCTAGGGATTCTCTCTCCCTCTCTCTCTCTCTGAAAATAAATAAACATGAAAAAAATTAAAAATAAACGAAAGAAGACAGAGTGAGAAAGGAGAGAGGAGGCTGTGGGGGAGGCATGGACTGGACGCTGGCTACTCTTCCTTGTCCCACCCTGGCAAGCAGTGACGTGAGGCCCTAAGTAGTTCTTTCCAGTTGACCAAGCACTCACACACGTAAGAACTCGTCTGGCTTTCACAGCACCCTGTGTTGAAGAAATGGCCGGTATATACAGTAAATACTATTTTGTAACATATCCCATTAGGTTTTCAGGCTTTGGAGTCCCACATTTGGGCCTCAGATCTTAGCTCAGTCACTTCCTGGCTGTGTGACCTTAAGTAAGGTAATTCACTTCCCTGTGCCCGGTTTTTCTCATTCATAAAAGGGTGATAGTAATCATACCTACTTCACAGGATTGAGGTGCAGGTTAAATGAGATAACACAAGTCCTCAGCACACAGTAATCCCTTAATAGAGGTTATCTATTATTTGAAATCAGTGTTTGCTTGTATGGTTTCTGTCTTAGGTATCATGCCGAGAAAGTTCTTTCCTTCCCTAAGATTATATATACACTCGTATTTCCTTTGATGATCTCATGTTTTACATTTAAGAATTTTTAAATTTTTATTTTATTGTGCTAAGAACATATAACATGAGATCTACCCTATTAACAAATTTTTAAGTGTAAATGTAGTATTCATAACTATCAGTACAACGTTGTGCAGTAGATCTCTAGGATTTATTCATTTTGCTTAACTGAAACTTTATGCCCACAAATTAGCAACCCCCATGTTCCGCTCCCTCTTGCCCCTGGCAACTGCCATTTCACTCTTTGATTCTATGAGCGTGACTATTTTAGATACCTCATATACATGGAATCATGAAGTATTTGCCCTTCTGTGACGGGCTTATTTCATTTAGCCTAACGGCCTCAAGGTTCCATGTAATAGTCATGTTTTACATTTAAATCTCTGAATTTATTTGGGCATATGGAATAAGGAAGGAATCTAACTTTACTTTTTGCCAAATGGTTATAGGGCATAATATTTTAAACAAAACCATGTAATACACAATTCACAGCAAAAGTAAGGACAAGGCAATTCTTTCATAATGAGATCAGATCGATTTTATCTTTTTAAAGATAATTTCTATATAGAGTGCTCTTTACAAAGGCTATGAAATTATTAGATTTTCTTAGTTCATCTTAGTTTCCATCATCAAAAAAGCCATATTTATGGATCTTCTCAAAATATTAGCAGAAGAATATTCCAACAGAGAATGGAAATAAAATGAGAAAATTATGACATGCTGGTGACACGAACTAATTCCCGTCTATGGCTGACAGGAAGGAGCTGTAAAAAATTGATACTCCCAAACAAATAAATTAGAAATGGACAAGAAAGATGAGGCAAAAGGAAAATCAGAGTAAAAGCATAAACAGGAAGCAGGAATGAACCTAATCTAAAAATAACACAGTATTTTGTGCATTCATGATGAATGGGCCACAAGTTATCTGTTTCAGTACAGGCTCAAAAAAACATAATCTCAATCCCAAAATGTAAAGTATTTATTTAAAAAAAAGAGAGAGAGAGGGGCACCTGGGTGGCTCAGTTGGTTAAGCATCTGACCTCAGCTCAGGTCATGATCTTCACGGTTCGTGAGGTTGAGCCCCATGTCGGGCTCTGTGCTGACAGCTCAGAGCCTGGAGCCTGCTTTGGATTCTGTGCCTCCCTTCTCTCTCTGCCCCTCCCCTGCTCACGCCCTGTCTCTGTCTCTCAAAAATAAATGACCATTAAAAAAATTTTTTCTTTAAAGAGCAGGCAATTTCTTAGAACATAATACACAGAGGTAGATATTTTGGTTGTCTTGCCAGAATCCATTCTCCCCTTCATTCTTCTTAACAGAACCTCAATTTTGTTCAGGTCTCTACCCCTTTGTCATGCAGCACTTGTAACTGAAGGAATCTGATCCCAGAGGAGAACTGATAAGTACAAGCCAACCAGTGATTGGCTCAGGAATGAGTACATGATTGCATTTCAGACACAAGGAGATGGTGGATGAAGACTTCTGGGAAATTTCTTTCTTGGCGTTAATAGAGGCCAGTGAGAGGCCAGTGTCTCTTTCCTGCTAAATGTGAAAAGAAGCTGCAGGTGCTGCTGGCATCAGTCTTCAAACCATGAGGGAAACAAGCCTGAGGACAAACCAAACATATGAGAGAAAAAGAGCCAGATGGTTGAAAAGAAATGGATTGAAAACCCTGATCACACTCCACCTGAAGCCTACACTCCTCTAGACATCTACCCATAGAAGCTTCATTGCTTACCAGTTTGATCCTGGTGTCTGATATTTGCAATCCAAAATGTGTTGATACATACTCCCTCAAGTGTATGAAAAGATGCTCTTTTTAGGGGCACCTGGGTGGCTCAGTCAGTTGAGCTCGGGTCATGATCTTGTGATTTGTGAGTTCAAGCCCCACATCAGGCTCGCTGCTGTAAGCCTGTCAGCACAGAGCCCACTTAGGATCCTCTGTCCCCCTCTCTCTGTCCCTCCCCCACTTGCGCTCTCCTCAAAATAAATAAATATTAAAAAGAAAGAAAGAAAGCATGTTATTTTTCCTGAACTAGTCCTCTAAATCAAATTGAGAATGTATAACAACATGCCCTCTCCCATTCAACCATCCGTACCACAGATAACTCTTGAGCACATTTTTATTATCTGCCAGCCTACTGTGCTAACTTCTGGGAATGGAATGATGTAATGGTGACATAATAAGGGCTATAAAGACTAATTTCTACTGTGGGAAGGAGATCTAACCCATTCTGGGAGCAAGAGGCCTCCCTAGGGAGATCCATTTAAATAGACACATGAAGAATGAGGAGACATTTGCCAGGAGAAAGAAGATTGAGGGGGAAGGATATTCCAGGCAGAGGAGAGAGCATATGTCACACATACTGGGAGCAAAACGAGTCCAGCAGAGCTGGGGCTGAGATAACCAAGTGGAGAACAGGATGACATGAAGTTGAGAAACAGAAAGAGGTCTCCCAAGCCACATGAAGACTTTCGAGCCTTAGCCTTACAGTTATGGGATAACCAAAAGAATTTTAAGCAGGAGTGATGTAATGTACTTGCACTATGGGGCCCCTGGGTGGCTCAGTGGATTAAGCCTCCGACTCTTGATCTCAGCTCAGGTCTTGATCTCAGGGTCGTGAGTTCAAGCCCTGTGTTGGGCTCTGCACTGGGCGTGAAGCCTGTTTGAAACAAAGCACAACAAAACAAGTATGACAAGAGGTGGACAGTGGATTGAAAAGGGGCAGTGGCAGATGCTAGAAGCCATGTTAGGAAGCACAAACAGTAGTCAAGGTGACAGACGATGATGGCTGGGAACAGATCAGCAGCTATGATGGAAAAAGAAGTATACTGACAGGAGAAATGTATAGGAAATGTAACCTATGATATTTTCTGAAAATTTAGATATGAAGGATAAGGAAAAGAGAGGAGTAGAGAATGAACCCCAGGTTTATGACTTCTACAACTCAGTCAAAGACAGTGCCATTGGATGGAACCACTAGGCTTGAAGGGAATAAGCGATAATGAGTTCAGTGTGGAGCCTGTTTTGTTCAATACTTTGTTAAGGAAATGTTCAAATATACAGAAAAGTTGAAAGAAGTGCACATGTTACACTCATATATCCACCACCTAGCTCCTCTAGTTAATGTTTTGTTATGTTTTCTTTACAACATCACATATCAATCCATCTCATCTTCTGATGCATTGCAAAGTAAGTTGCAGAAATTAGCACTTTTAACCTTTAATCCCTTCAGCATGCATACTATCAATAAAATATTTGTTTACAGCTCTTGATTTCTTTTTTTTAAAGACAGACTTCCATGTGCAGCACCTCATTTGGATGTGTCTGGAGTCTCAGAAACTTGACTACCCTACATTCTCCTACAAACGGACCTGGAGAGTTTACTGGGAGGTTCTAGCGGGGGATCGCAGCTACCTGCATACCCTTGACCCAAGAATGGTGCTCCTCTATTGGGGAAGGTCGTCCTCTTCGACCCAGTGTACAGCTTTGAGAGGGATGCACATGGAGTGGTGAGGGAGGAGGAGGACACCTACCTAGCCAGCCACATCAGCTGAATCAACCCTGGCAATCAATGGGGTGACAGATGTTGCAGCCAGAGAGCTCTCACATCCTACGGCTCTTTTTGAGGCAAATTTACATGAAGTGAAATGCCCATATCTAAGTGTACAATTTGATGAGTTTGGAAATACACACCTGTGTAACCTAAACCCTTATCGTGATACAGAACACTACCACCACTATGGAAAGTTATTTTATGCAACTTCCCAACAGTTTCACCTCCCAATACTCCAGAGGCAACCACCGTTCTGATTAGTGTTCACTACGGATTAATTTTTCACCTGTTCTAAAATTTCATTAAAATTCAAAGCACAGTATTTAATCTCTTGTGTTTGGCTTCCTTCACTCAGTATAATGTTCTTGTGATTCATCCATGTTGGTACATGGATCAGTAGCTCATTCCTTTTTGTTGCTGAGTAACATTCCAATTGTACGAATATTGCTATTAATTTTGTTTGCCCTCTCTGTCTAACGTAACTCTTGTCCTCTATTCTTGCCCTCTTTATGTTAATTGGATGGTTTTTAGAATTCCATTATAATTCATCTATTGGCTTCTTTCATATACCTCTTTGTATCATTTCCTTAGTGATTGCCTTAGAAATTAAATAGACATCTTAAACATCTCTTAACTCTATTTAGATTTAATATAGTATTATTTTATGTAAAATGTGTGAATCTTATACCTCTTAATGTCCACTCACCTCCTTTGTCTTTGATGTTATAGCTGTCATTTGTATTCATCTGTGTTGACAATTTTTTTTTCTTTCAACACTTCAAGAACATCATTGGCCTCCGTGATTTCTGATGATGTGTCCACGGTTATTGGAATCTTTGTTCCTCTATATGTAATGTATCATTTTCTTCTGAAGGCTTTCAATATTTTCTCTTTATCTTTGGTTTTTAAAGTTTGACTAGGATATGGCTAGACATGATTTTATTTGTATTTACCCTGACTCGGGTTCTTCTTGAATCTCTAAATATGTCCTTTAGCAAATTTAGGGACATTTTTGCTTTTTATTTCTTTACATAAATTTTAGGCCCCATTTTCTCTTTATTCTCCTCCTGGGGCTCCAATTACATATGTTAGACCTTTTGATATTGTTCCACAGGTACCTGTGACTAACTCACTTTAAAAATATTTTTCCTTTCTTTTCTTCAAATTGGATAGTTTTGATTGCTGTATCTTCAAATTAACAGAGTCTTCAGCCATTTCTATTCTGCTGTTAAAATCTCCAATACATTTTAATTTAAGATACTGTATGTTTTAGTTCTAGAAGTTCTATTTTGTTTTACTTCACAACTTCTTATTTCTACTGAGATTTTCTGTGTTCTATAATGAGAACGTTTTCATTTGTCTCCATGAGTTACTATAATAGTTATAATACATATTTAAAAATATTTATCTGCTAAATCCAACATCTGAGTCATTTAAGGTTGATGTCCATTGTTTCTCTTTTTTTCTTAGTATAGAATCACATTTTCCTATTTCTTTGTAAGTCTAGAAATTTTGGATTTTATATGGACACTATGAACCTTGCAGAGGCTCTAGATTCTGTTATATTCCTTTGAAGAGTGTTGATCTTTTTTGTTTTATCAGGCAATTAGCTGAGCTCCATGTCTAAAGAGTGCCTTTCCTTCAATGGACAATAGCTGAAATCTCTCTTCAATACTTCTAGCCTCAGCTGGTCTTCTTGGAGTCTATCTCAAGTGAGGATGTCAAGAAGGTATTTAGTTGAATACATGGATTTGGAGCTCAGGAGCAAGATTTGGACTGAAGATGAAACACTGAGAGGAATAAACATATAGATAGTAGATGAAGCCAAAGGCTACCATAACACAAACTGGGTAGCTTAAACCACGGAAACTTATTTTCTCACAATTCTGGTGGCTAGAAGCCCTAGACCAAGGTGTTGATCATGTTGGTTTCTTCCGACATCTGTCTCCTTGTCTTATAGGTGGCCATCTGTGTCAAAATTTCCTCTTCTTATAAGGACACTAGTCAGATTAGGGCCCACCTTAATGGCTTCATTTTAACTTAATTACCTTTTTAAAGACCTTATCTCCAAATACAGTCACATGATCATGCACTGGAGGTTAGAATTTCAACATAGGAATTTGGGAGGGGACACAATTCAGGCCAAACAGAGTATATTAACAAAGGCCAAAGGAACTGCAACATTTGAAGTTCAGGAAGTGGAAAAAGACAGCAAAAGAGACTTGAAAATTTTTGCCAAGAGAGAAGGAAAGTAATCAGGAGAGTATCCCAGGTGCCAAGGGAAGAAACAATTTCCAGGAGGGCACGGTCAACATCAACCACTGCTATGAAGTTAAACTTGACAGGGACTAAAAGCCATCCAATGGGTTTAGTGGAAGACAAATCACGGATGACGTTGGTGAGAACCGTTGCAATGGCATGGTAAGAAGTCTGATTAAAATACATTGAGGGTGAACAAGAGAGGAGCCTGGGTGGCTTGGCTGGGTGAGCATTCGACTTCAGCTCAGGTCATAATCTCACAGTTTGTCAGTTCAAGCCCCTCTCTGCTGTCAGTGCAAAGCTTGCTTTGGATCCTCTGTCTCCCTCTCTCTCTGCTCCTCCCCCACTCATGCTATCTCTCCATCTCTCTCAAAAATAAACATTTAAAAATAAAATAAAATACACTGAGTAGTGAACAAGAGAGGAGCAAACAAACGCATCTAACTTTACCAGGGTTAAAAACCGACAGGAGAAATAAAAAACATGTTGGGCTTCATTGTGGCATTTACTGCAGATTGGCTCATTGAACCCCCATTCCAACTTCCTTTCTGCTTCCTTTACTGTACTACATTTACGAATTCATTGCATCAATATTCACTGAGTGCCTAATAAAGAGTGTGGAGTACATCTATGAACAAAACAAATACCCCTGCTCTCAGGGACCTTACATTCTTGTGGAGAGAGACTAGAAGCATTAAACACAATAATAATAAATATACTGTAATTAAACACAAATGATTAACTATAATATACATAGTATATTAGAAGGTATAAGCACTGTAAAAAAAAAAGTGATCAGACTAAGGGGAATGGGAATTTCAGGGGATGGTGACGGGAGAAAAGTTGCAGTATTAAATACAAATAATGGGAGATAAATTTAATGGAAAATGTGCATGATTTCTATACTTAGAACCAACTTAGAAATTTTAAAAGAACAAATGCATGGAGAAATATACCATTTTTGTGGGTTTTTTCCATACCAGCAACAAATTCTGCAACTCTTTACATAACAACTGGGTGTCCAGTGATTCAATACAATTCTGACACTAAATTTACAGAGTTAGCATTAGACCCCACAGCTTAATGGCTCAGTCTGCTCCCATCTCAGACACTAACCAAAGTCCCTGGGCTCCCATACCTATGACTGATTTGCCACAAATTGGTAGTTCCCACAGGTTTGATAATTTGCTAGAATGGCTCACAGAACTCAGGAAGTCACTTTTCTTATTATCACTGGTTTATTATAAAGGATACAAATGGCCAATCAGATGAAGAAGTACATAGGTCACAGTCCAGAAGGGTCCTGAGTAAAGGAACCTCTGTCCCCAGGGAGTTGGGAGTAAGGCACACTCCGGGTACATAGATGTGTTCACTAATCTGAAAGCTCTCCAAACCCCATAGTTTAGAGGTTTATATGGAGATTTCAATACATAGGCATGACTGATTAAATCATAGGCCATTGGTGATTAACTCAGTCTCCAGCCCCTCTCCCTTCCCGGGATGTCCATTAGACACGGCAGGCAGATGTCCAGGAGACATGGTGTGGGTAGGTGGAGAAGGAAATTTGCAACCCTCTAATCATGACATGGTCTTTCTGGCAGCTTATCCCCATTCTGAAGTGTTCTGGTGGCCCCCAGGACTTTAAGAGACAAAACAGATGAACATAAGGGAAGGGAAACAAAAATAATATAAAAACAGGGAGGGGGCAAAACAGAAGAGACTCATAAATAGAGAGCAACCTGAGGGTTGCTGGAGGTGTTGTGGGAGAGGGGATGGGCTAAATGGGTAAGGGGCACCAAGGGATCTACTCCTGAAATCATTGTTGCACTATATGCTAACTAATTTGGATGTAAATTTAAAAAAATAAAAAATTTTTAAAAATTATAAATAAATCATAAAAATAAATAAATCTCTCAAAATAAATAATCCTAACAGACTAATTTTTCTAGAAATTGAAAATCTAATTTTAAAATTTATATGAAAATGAAAGTTGTAGAATAGCCAAGATGATCTTGAAAAAAAAAGTAAAATGAATTGGAAGATATCAAGTACTTAATTTTAAAATTTATTGTAAAGCAAGGGAAACATTTCCCTTATGTGCACCTGAGGCCTGACATCTGTTCCCCACACAAAGGTATTTTTTGTGCAGTAAGAGAACATCATAGAGATAACCTAAGTAAATCAAAGCCTTCCCAAAGATGCCAGTTGTGATGTTATCACATCATCCACAGTAGAGAACACAGCCAAAGCAACAAAAAGTTCTTGGTCTCAGAAGAAAATTACTGGCCTACTGTAGATTTATTTTCAATTCTGTTTACCTTAATCCAATATTTCTCAAAGTGTATCCCTTGGTAATGATGTTTCACAAAAAGAAAAAGAGGGAAGAAAGAAGGGAAGGAAGGAGGAAGGGAGGGAGGAAGAAGGGATAGAGGGAATTCTTTTATTTTTTTAATTTACGTCCAAGTTAGTTAGCATATAGTGCAACAATGATTTCAGGAGTAGATCCCTTAGTGCCCCTTACCCATTTAGCCCATCCTCCCTCCCACAACCCCTCCAGCAACCCTCAGTTTATTCTCCATATTTATGAGTCTCCTCTGTTTTGTCCCCCTCCCTGGTTTTATTTTATTTTTGCTTCCCTTCCCTTATGTTCATCTGTTTTGTCTCTTAAAGTCCTCATATGAGTGAAGTCATAGATTTTTGTCTTTCTCTGACTAATTTCACTTAGCATAATATCCTCCAGTTCCATCCATGTAGTTGCAAATGGCAAGATTTCATTCTTTTTGATTGCCGAGTAATACTCCATTGTATATATATACCACATCTTCTTTATCCATTCATCCATCAAGGGACATTTGGGCTCTTTCCATACTCTGGCTATTGTTGATAGTGCTGCTATAAACATGGGGGTACATGTGTCCCTTCGAAACAGCACACCTGTATCCCGTGGATAATGCCTAGTACTGCAATTTCTGGGTCGTAGGGTGGTTCTATTTTTAACTTTTTGAGGAACCTCCATACTGTTTTCCAGAGTGGCTGCACCAGTTTGCATTCCCACCAGCAGTGCAAAAGGGTTCCTCTCTCTCCGCATCCTCGCCAACATCTGTTGTTGCCTGAATTGTTTATGTTAGCCATTCTGACAGGGGTGAGGGGGTATCTCTTTGTGGTTTTGATTTGTATGGGAAGAAGGGAATTCTTAACCAAACAAATTTGTGGCAATAAATCAAAATTTGTTGGACTCAGGACTTCTCAGAACCTTTAATATGCTAATGTGCACTGTAAGTCTCCAAGATGGCAAAGAGTAGAACTTTATGTTTGAAACCCTTTTAAAAATTCACCAGTGTTCAATGGAACAACATACTTTGTGAAATGCTATCTCAGGCCAATGGCAAAATGCTACAAATATAAATTTATCATTTTTTTCTGACTCAAGAATGAAGAGCTAATCTTTAGGCTTATGAAGGCACACTTTATATTTTAGTGATACGAAGAATCTACTTTTTAACAAACAACAACAACAACAAAAGCCATAGGCTGAGCAGCTAGGAGATGTGCTTTCTTCTAAATATCTGTGTGAAGTTGGGCTAGTATCACGTTAATCCTCTCTAATCCAATTTCTTCCCTACAGCTGTAAAAGCAGAAATCCCCTAGTCACAGAGTTCTTTGTGTTGGCCAAATATAAATGTATTTGAATGACATTGAATTAAAGAGAATACAAATGTTAGGATGGAAATCCCCAGACTGTCTGGTTAGAAATTCCCTGCAAATGTCCTGGTTCTTATTCTTTGAGTACTGACCACATTATGACCTTGGGCTTGGTTCCAGTGCCCTACAGACAGAATGAGCCCAAAAGTGCACGTTGCTGGGCAAAGCCACCAGAGATGGGGCAAGTCCCCAAAAACAAAGAAGCGTCCACTTTGTGGGCCTTCCCACCCACAGCTGGCACTGGCTCAAATGTTCCCTCCTCAAACAGGCTGATGGGAATAGTTGTGGGCGAAAAGAAGCAAGGAAGGATCTTTAAAGAATCTACAATGATGAGTCAGTCGGTTAAGCATCTGACTTTGGCTCAGGTCATGATCTCATGGTTCATGGGTTCATCGGGCTCTGTGCTGACAGCTCAGAGACTGGAGCCTCCTTTGGATTCTGTGTCTCCGTCTCTCTCTGCCCCTTCCCTGTTCATAATCGGTTTCTGTCTCTCTCCCAAAAATGAATAAACATTAGGGGCACCTGGGCAGCTTAGTTGGTGAAGTGTCTGACTTCGGCTCAGGTCATGATCTTGCAGTTTTTGAGTTCAAGACCCATGTCGGGCTCTGTGATGACAGCTCAGAGCCTGGAGCCTGCTTCAGATTCTGTGTCTCCCTCTCTCTCTCTCTCCTTCTTTCTCTGCCCCTCTCCTACTCACACTTTGTCTCTCCCTCTCTCAAAAATAAACTTTCAAAACAATGAATAAACATTTTTTAATTAAAAAAAAAAAAGAATCTACAGTTATAACCCCCTCCCCCCAATCCAGATGATTAGCCCTAGAGGGAAAATTTGAAAAAAGACCTTAGAGTTGGTGAGAGTCCATGCTCCGAAGTATCTTTCAACATATATTGTTTTCTTCTTCTCTTGATAGAGTGAATTCCATGAATTAAACATTCATTTAACATACGTTCATTTTAGAAAATTGGAAATCTCTCTAGTAAGGCTAATCAGCTATTTAACCTTCATCTGGAGTGTGACTTTACTCCATCAGGACACTTTTCTCTTAACAGCTGAAATTATTTGCACACAGAATAGGATCATGATGGGCAGTACAGGGAGGGTAAGACCCTTGGGGGAGGACTGCAGTCACTGGAGGAGGACATGGCAAAGAACATGTATGTGACTCATACAATCACAGAGAAATACAAAAGTGGAAGGTGTAAAAAAGGAAGATGTTAAAGACAAACTATCTAATTCCAAATGGCTCCTAAGGCCTATCCTCCTTCCTTTTCTTCTTCCTCCCTCCTTTATCATATGCTGTCCTCCTCAAGGGAATGAGGAAAGCTGGGACTAAGGTTAGGCTTGATTGTGGATGAACTTGGTTTTTATAAGCTAGTCTGACAAGCTAAAAAACACCTCCTATTATGATGGCCAAGCACATTCCAAATTCCAAAGGGCCTCCTTACAAGAGAAATCTCTTGGGACATAATCTGTTCATGAGCTGGGAACTTGCAGTAGCATCAATCAAAACATAGTTACTAGGCGCCTACTACGTGCAGGCCTTGCTAGGTGTTGAAGATGCAACAGATACTAAGAGCCATCGTCTCTGTTCTCACAAAGCTTAATGATCATATTCGTATTTCAAAGGTCACTCAGAAGTGCAGAAAGTGGGTTGGAGGGAAACAAGATTGGAGCCAGAAGACCAGCTGGGAGGCCCCTTCAGAAATGCAAGGAAGGGGTTGGTCCTCAGTCTTCATTTCTGAGTGGAAGGGAATTTGCAAGACAATCGTCGTGTGTATTTTCAGCACATCTTATATATTTTTAAAAGAAATGTGGTTCTTATTTTTTTTTTATTTTTTTAACATTTATTTTTGAGAGACAGAGCGAGACAAAGCATGAGCAAGGCGGTGGGGCAGAGAGAGAGGGAGACACAGAATCTGAAGCAGGCTCCAGGCTTTGAGCTATCAGCACAGAGCCCGACTTGGGGCTCGAACCCACAAACAGCAAGATCATGACCTGAGCCAAAGTCGGATGCTTAACCAACTGAGCCATCCAGGCATCCCTGGAACTTGTATTTTGGTTAGTGGAATAATAGGCACTCTGCACCGCTAGGATTACAATGAATAATTGGTTTGGTTTGAATAGTCTACACCAACACCTGTTGGTCTTTGGCCAAAGACTGCTCCCTCTACAGTGGGAGGGACCACAGAAAGCCCTCAGGCAGATCATTAGGTGCTAGCAGTTGGAGGTTCCGTCCTATAACTGAGTGATAAGGGCGAGACAGTACGGTTAGGGCATATATATCTACTACCCCCCACTAGGGTGAGCAGTGACTTCTAGATCCCTTTGTAGGTTATTGGAAGACCAGGAAACAAGACACAGTGTCTTGGGCCCATCCACTTAGATAGACACATCTCTCAGCCATTTCTAACCATCTCTCTGGGTATTCCACATTTTGAGAAACACACCTCCAGTCCTTTGCAATGCGTCTAGTAAAGAGTAAAAATTGGTTGAAAGAACAGACATAGGCTTTGTGGAACAGCATGCGTTTGTATTCCCCACAATGTCTGTCTTCATTTCATAGTTTTTCATTTTCTCTCCTGTTAGTACTCATCTTTCTATGCTTAAAGAAGTCTGGCTTCTTTTAGTGAGTTATTACTTAGCATCCTTCCTGGAGGTTCCTAACACCTTAATGGATCACTGATACTTTGATTCAATTTAGAAAATAGTCCTGAGCATCTACTCTGTGTAAAACTCCATCTTGACTGCTGTGGGGGCCACTGAAATGACTACGACAAACCCAATGGGCCCCTCCTTCAAAGAGTATTTTTTCTGACCTTTTCTGACTCCACTGATATTTACTTTAATCCTGTATTAGCTTCCTAGTTCTGCCCACTGTAGCTCCCCATTGCCTCTGAAACATAAACTTCCGGGCTATGACAGATTGTTACATTAATGGCCCCAAAAGAATCACACTCCCAGTGAATCACGCCATTCCCTAGGATACCCCCTCCCACACCGAATCTGACTGAGCTTGGTCACGTGGCTTGTTTTTGGCCAGTGGACATTAGCAAACGCAACACTAGTGGAGGCTTGATAAGCGTTTGGGCTTTGCAGCTTTCTCTCTTGGGATATTGCCACTGCCGTGTGGGAAGCCACATTTCAACTCCTTAAGGATAAAAGATCAGGGAGAGAGAAGCCCAGCTGTCCCGGCCAGCCCCGCTGAGCCCAGCACGCAGGGCACCTGCCAGCTGAATGCAGCCTCATGGGAGAGCCCAGGCGAGACAGATAGAACCACCACCCAGTGCTGCCAGAGAATCATTAAGAGAGCATTGTTGCCTAAGCCAAAGTTTGGGTTGTTTTGTTATGCAGCAAATGGTAACTGAAATGTAGGACTCTGTGTCTTGGAAGGGTTACATTTAAAAAAAAAAAAGTTTTTTTTAAGTTTATTTGAGAGGGATCATGCAAGCAGGGGAGAGGCAGCGAGAGGGAGAGAGAGAGAGGAAGAGGGAGAGAATCCCAAACAGACTCCACACTGTCAGCTCACGGCCCCACTCACGGCTCAATCTCACCAACTGTGAGATCATGACCTTAGCTGAAATCAAGAGCCGGACCCTTAACCAACTAAGCCACCCAGGACCCCCAGAAGAGTTCCATTTTAGTCCTGAAGGTCTGTGGCCAACCCTTTACATTGGCTATGCTTAGGTCTACTGTGCAAGAAGGAGAAGTGTGGGCTCTTGAACCCACCTTCTGGCTTCAGAGCCTCCTTGGCTTTGTGGCTTTGGAAATTTACTTGACCTCTGTAAGCATCAGTTTTCTGCCTTGGAGCCGTGTTTCTCAAAATGTGGTCTACTTGCATCAGAATTACCCGGGGTTTTTGTTAAAAAGTAAGGTAAGCAGCTATTTTTATAATTAGCCCCAAACTGGAAACAATGTTATCGTCCATCAGCTGGTGACAGGATACTATATATTCATACAAACAAATACTTCTCAGCACTAAAAAAAAAACCAAAACCAAAACCAAAACCAAAACCAAAAACAAAAAACCACCTCACTGTTGATACGCTGAGCATGGTTGGTTTCCTGTCTGCAAACTTGAAATTGGGCTAGTTCCTTGAATGAAGATCAAAACTTGGGAGAGTGAAGGGAACCACTTTCTTCCCACAGGGTAGACTAAGAAGCAAAAAAAAAGGAGGATTTCATGGGGCACCTGGGTGGCTCAGGCGGTTTGAGCATCTAACTCTTGATTTCAGCACAGGTCTGGATGTCAGGGTCGTAAGTTCAAGCCCCGCGTTGGGCTTTGCACTGGGTGCCTACTTAAAATTTAAAAAAATAAAAAAAGAAAGGATTTCTGGGAGAAGAACACAGCTTCTCAGAAGAGAGAAGCTGACTGGGCCTCTACAGTTTCAGGCTCCCTCTGGAAACCCCGCTACAAGCCTGCCCTGCATTCCTCAAGACACCCCTGCATCCTTATAACAAACTCCGCCCCGTTTTTCTTTAAACTGCTTTGAATTATACACTGGATTGTAGCAGCTGTAGTATTTGTCTAACAATGTATTGCCCTACTCCCTTCTGTAGACTTCCTTGAGAAGTTCATGCCCCAATTTTCATGAGGTTCTAGTAGGACAAACCACCATGGACTTTCCTCCCATGGGTGAGCATATGATCCAGACTGGCCAATCAGGGGGCCCCATTCCCTTGGCCACAATGATTGGTTTGTGCATGGACACATGACCCAGGCAAAGTCAATCAGTGTCTTCCCTAGAACTGATGCAGGGAGGTGGAAAGGAGGTCTTTTTTTGCTAAGGTGGCTAACCTGAGAACATGTGAGTGTGGGACACTCGGCCACCATTTGACCCTTTGTGAAGAGACTTTGAGTGAAGGGAGGGAGAGGGGGTGGAGGAGGGAGAGGGAGAGAGAGACTCATCTCTGAAGACATTAAGCCTTAGATTCCATCCTGCCTAAAGCCAGATCCATTCCTAGATTGCGCGGTTATGTAAGCCAATAAACTTCTTTTCTTTGTTCAACCCGGGTGGAATTGGGTGGCAACACAACTGTTTCCGGCTTATATAAGTTCATTTCTATTACTTGCCACCAAAATCCCCACTAATGGAACAATACATACAAAAACGGGATTTTATCAACTCTTGGGGTTTAGACAACCATCCCTGTAGAATTAACAAGACCGTGGTTTTGGTGAAGGCTTCCAAGTAACCCCCATGAACTCCTCCAGGTACACTTGCTTTTGGTCTCTGTTGTGGGTCAAACTGTGTCTCCTCCGCCCCAAAAAAGAGACATGTTAAAGTCCTACTCCGGTACCTCACAATGTGAGCCTATTTGGGAATATGATCATTGAAGATGCAATTGGTTAAGGTGAAGTCAGACCACAGTAGGGTGGGTCCCTAATCCGCTATGACTGGTGTCCTTACATGAAGACAGGGACCCAGGGAGAACACCATGTGGACACAGACACATCTACAGGCGAGGAAGGCCTAGGACCAGCAGAGCACAGAGAGAGGCGCATGGAAGGGACTCTTCCTCAGAAGGGACCAAATCTGCTGGCATCTTGGTTTTGGACTTCTAGCCCCCAGAACTGTGAGTAACTGTGCCTTACGATAACTGTCTGTTACTGTAAGCCACCCAGATTGTAGTACTTTGTCACAGCAGCCCCGGGAAATGAATACAGTCGCCAGACCACAGAGTGCTGTCTGGATGACGGCTGCAAGTACGGGAGGCACCTCCTTGCTTTAGGTCAGAGCAACTGTCCTTAGACCACCCTCCTGCTCCGCTCCTCCCCTTTCAGCTTGTTTTCTTCTTGCTCTAGGGTAACTGGAGACCTAGATGGAAACTCTGATAGGATGGCCCACAGTCAACACCGACTGAACTGAGCTCCCAGCCCAGTTTCCAAAGGACTCAAGCATCTGAGGAAGATGGCATTCAAAACCGGCTGCAACACTCTCAACAATAGCCAAATTATGGAAAGAGCCTAAATGTCCAGCAACGGATGAATGGATAAAGAAATTGTGGTTTATATACACAATGGAGTACTACGTGGCAATGAGAAAGAATGAAATATGGCCCTCTGTAGCAACATGGATGGAACTGGAGAGTGTGATGCTAAGTGAAATAAGCCATACTGAGAAAGACAGATACCGTATGTTTTCACTCTTATGTGGATCCTGAGAAACTTAACAGACACCCATGGGGGTTTCAACTGAGGGTTGATGGGGGTGGGAGGGAGGAGAGGGTGGGTGATGGGTATTGAGGAGGGCACCTTTTGGGATGAGCACTGGGTGTTGTATGGAAACCAATTTGACAATAAACTTCATATATTGAAAAAAAAAAATGAAACTAAGAAAACTCTGTAAAAAAAAAAAAACCAAACTAAAAAAAACCAAAACCGGCTGCAAGGTTGGAGATGGGGACCGTGAGAACCGCATGCGTCGGCCCAGCCAGCGGCGAGACAGGCACCCAACAGCTGGCACCCTAGGCCCCATTCCCAGCCTGTGTCTGGGGAGTGTATATGGCAACCGTCCCAAAGAACATGGGACCTGTCCTTCTCCTTTCCCAACAGCCAGCCCCACAGCCCAACACTTCCTCTGGATGGCCAACCCAGGGCACAGGAAAGGGATCGGGACGGGCAGGTGGACGAGAAGCGAATCGCACGCAAGGCCTGGCATCTGCCTCCCGAGGAGAGACGCCTAGGACAGAAGAGCCCAGCCGGGCTGCTTCCTCTCTGCTGTGAACTAACAGAAGATGGGGGCGATTCAGCACAGCACCACACAAGACGAAAGGGCCCAGGCTAAGGGCTACACACTTCTGTTGAAAACGGAGTCTCGACACGCTGCAAGAGAGCTTCACAGGATGAGCAGGTGATTGTTACCCGAGTATTTTTCCCTCTAGAGTTTTTCTTCTGAAAAGGGCATAATCTCCTTTCTCATTCACGCACTCTTCACGCTGTGTGTTGGGAGGACAGTTCTGGCCCTCAGCTAACCATGGGAGCAGTGGCTCGGTCCAGTTTCAAGCCTCGTCCAAGGATGGGCGGGGGGGGGGGGAGGATGGAGAGCCATTTTTCCTACGGAAAGAGAATACCCTTAAGAGCAAAAAGGAGCAAGTTTCTCATTTGAGAAAAAAAAAACAAAACAAGAAGCGTCCTCCTCGGAGATGTCAGATACTCGATTCCCAGCAATGGCTCCATTAAATGGGCATTTATTGATTTAGTGTTCAAGAGAGATCGGTGCCAAGGAAGAGAGCAAACTGTTCCTATCCTTTAGTCCACATGGGTTTTGGTGACTGAAATCCCACAGGCAGCAAGTGAATCGAGGTCAGGCTTCTCCATATGACGCAAGCTTCCCCCAGGGATACTGTCGGTGACCAGCAGCTTTGTCCCTTCCTCCCTCACCCCACCCCTTGCCCTGTCCCTGCCTCACTGCCTTGTCCAGCCCCCACTCTTACCTAAATTCACCTCAGGCCCGACCTGAGCTCTCAGCTTCCAGAAACCTCTGGGCATCTGTATGCAGGGAAGAAGTGGAATAGGCGCATACCACGCCAGATTCGTCACCAGCTTAAGAAAGGTCGGTATATCCAAGGCCACCAAAGATGGTTGTTCAATGGAGACTGTCGTGGACGAGAGAAATGAAATCCTGGGCCAGGGATTTTTTTTTTCTTTTTTCTCACTGCTTTCAGTTTTAGATACAGCACTTAAAAATGTGTCAAATCTTGAAACTGGAATGATCCTTAAGGACAACCCACTCCCACACCATACCGTGCGCCAACATCGCTGTGGGCCCAGGGGGAATACCGTCAAAAGACTCCAAGGGAACACAGGGTATTGTTGCCCAGATGCTCTTCCCGCAGCTTGCTGCTGCCCTCTTTTGCCCTGTCCCTGCCCATGTGGGCATCTCTTCCTAATGCCCATCCCTTGAAGGTTTAGAGTCTCTTCTTACTTCAGGTATATCTCTTTTCCACTTTCCTAAAGGGTTTTGCTTATGTTGATAAGAGCAAATGGGGAAAAAAAAATGACTCCATTTTATCCGCCTTCACGATCTGTTCTCTCTTGTAGACTCAGTAAGAAACAACTCTGGCCCAGAACTATAGTGTCCAGGTATGAATGATCCAGAAGTTTACATCCAGCCACCACAGATTTTACTTAGTGCAAGAGAAAAAGAAGAAACAAAGTAAAGGGGGGGACAGAGCCAGGCCCCCATCTGGGAAGCAATCAGCAGAGGGAGAAAAAAGCACGAAGGGGAGTTCCCAGTACAACGGGCCCGCCCCCCCCCCACCAGTCAGTCAGGTCAGTGGGGTGAAGGGCATCCCTGTTTATGCAAATGAACAGCATCTCACCTGGGAAGGTGAGATCCTTAGTTCAACAGAGAAGCCCTTTGTTATAAATACTTAGGAAACTCTATGTTGCCTTTAGGATTTACACTTTATTATTCTAGATGTCCTCAGCAACAGCAAATCCTTTCAGGACATATCTGATGACAGGAAGGAGTCTACAGTCATTTGGAGTAAAGCCTGGCTAATAAGCTGGGCGATTACCTTTTAGGCCAAAATCTAGGTGACCTAAAAGGTGAAGCTAGGCCGGTTCAGTCATTATTTTTCTCTTGTGCCCTGTAAAATTGCCCAGAAGGGAGGCCAGGGATCACCATGCTCACTGATCAATGGGTTAGATCCAGTGTACCAAGTGCTACCAACTAGTAGGGTCAGTGTCACAGGAGAAAAAGTCCTTGTCCTCTGAAGACCTTAACTTTTCTGGGTCTACGGCAGCCTTGTGTTTGGGTCCTAAGTCTTCTTTCCAACACCCCATCTCCCACCAGCTCCCCATCAGAGGTACTTTGCCAGTCTCCCTCCAACCTTGGGATTGAGGCCAAGAGTAATTCCCCCCCCCGGGGGCCCCCTGCAGCTCAGAGACCCCCCTCCTTTAAACGACTCCAACAACAGAAAATAAATGAAGCAAAGTGAACATCCCGTCCCCAATCTCACATGCCTAGGCTACTCCAGACAGCTTCTCGGGGGGGACTCTAAAGCATGCTCTTTTACCTAAATCGATAAACATATTTTGAATGCTAGACACAGTCCACTGCAGTGGCTACACCTGCACACCCTCCATAGAGCCTAAGTAGGGTGTAAATGCCTCGGGTCAAGCTGCCTTAAATCCTAAGTCTGGAGACTCCTTGGTACAGCCACGACCCATACCAATGTCCTTCCAGGCAGGACCCAGGTGGGCTATGGGACAAGCAAAGCTGTACTGCTGGGCTTGCCCAAGCGTCAAGCGGCAGGGTCAACACCCCTTACTGGCTCCAGCAAGCCAGCAGCCCAGGGCCAGGATGTGGTCTGAACTCTACTCTGTCCTGGGCTGAGTCCCTCTGCTCTCCTCCCTACTCACCTGGTGAAGACAGAGTTAGAATAAGAGGGAGCCAGTTGGGAAGGTGCCCAGGGAACCAATCTATTATGTAATGAAATAGGGGAAATTGTACTGATCAGCACTCTGCTCAGGCACAGCCCAAATGTTGTTTAAAGGAATATTCTGATAAGCTGTGAGGTGCTAGGGGGACATGAGGACATTTCTGTAGTACATATCTGTTGGCTTGGGCTGCCCAGCATCCAGGTCCTTGCCTTTTGGCACCAAAAATCATAATTTCCTTGGGGGACCCCCTCCCCACTTTCAGTGCATGTGGTTTGGGGGCTGGACCCCACCAGGTTGGAGATGTTGGCATGTGACCCAAGCATGGGCCAATCACAGCAAGCAATCCCTCTGGTTACAGTAATTGATTACCGGTTGTGCAAAAGACCAAAGTCAATTCCATGGTACTCAACTCTTTGGGGATACTTTTGAGAACTGTTAGACTCTTTCTTTGGGGCGGCCAAGAACTCCTGATGGCCTCTTGCCTGCTAGAGAATAGAGCAGGAGAAGGACCAGAGATATGGTACAAAAGTGACAAGTCTTGATGACATCATTTAAGCCTCAGGATCCAGCGAGGCCCAAAGTGGGATGCAGCCCCGGCCTTTTCCTTTAAATGTGTCAATATATTCCCATTTTTGCTGAAGCTTGCTTCTTTTCAGCCACTTACACTCAGGTCAAACAAAACGTGCTGGTGAGTAGGACTTCTTAGGGAATGCTTAGGCAACAAAGATGATAAAGCTGGGCTCTAGTTCTATTGGACAGACGTGAAAATCTGAGAAGCTCCTTTTCTACCCTCCCCTCACAGCAGGTTCATTCTCTTACCTCTGAATAAATACCGAGCAAATATTTAAATAATGCCCATTTGAAAGGGCACCAAGGTACGGCCTGCTGGAGACACTCCTACATCAGGGTTCAGAGCTAGGAACCAAAAGTTCTGTGTTCAGGTTCCAGCTCTCCACTCACTGCGTGGCCCTGAGGATGTCCTACAGCTCCTGTGAGTTTGGACGTAAGTGCCCAAGAGGCCAAAGTAAGTTTGGGGAAGGGTTTCGAAATCCATGTGACAGTGACAATTGTGAGTCAAGGCCTATCTGAACACTTGACACCTTGGGAGGCTGAGGCTTTGTGGAGGAAAACATCCTGAGAGAAGAAAGGAGCACTCTACCTCAGCTTGGACATCTCAGTACCAGCAGATCAGTGATGCCAAACACCATGTCACCTTGTTTGAATGATGACGGAGAATGGCTCAGTAACTGACCTCCAGGCTTCCCCCTTCTCATCTACTCTGACACAAGCAAACATTCCAGAACATCCCAGAGTGATCACATGACCAAAGCAGGTGACCAACAGGAGACTACTACTGGGGAGAACATAATTCCACAACGTTAACAGTCATTCCAGCCTTTTCAAGAAAACATGGGGACCGCGGCTCTTAAACATCTAAAATTTCCACCTACCAGTTTCTACACGACGGGATCTGCGGGTTGAGAAGGTGTTTAATGGAACAAGAATGAATTTACCAGAATGCTCTACAACGAATTTGTGTATTATTCTGAACAGCAGAAGTGCTTAGCATTTGGAGAGTCGCACAAGAATGTGCCAGTCGTATTACGTGTTCAGTGTTCGCAGAGCTCTTGGGGCTGCAGATTCCTGGTAAACAGATAAGACACATAGGATGGCCCCTGAGGCACCAGGGCACTGCTGTTCCCCCGTCAGCACCCCCCCCCCCCCTCATGTTCTGCCAAAGCTGTTTGGTCAGCATCATTAACAAAGGCACTCACCACGCACTCCTGTAGTCTGAGGTTAGGCTGTTCTCCGCTTCCTCCTCCTCAAGTAGGTGGATAGGAAGTTCAAGTTCTCTTCATTATCTCCTACCCTTGGATCAAATTCAGGGCTGTGATTGAACCTTTGCTGCTATTTCACCTTCTGAACTCCCAACAGACAAAACTCAGGACTGCAAATAGCACCCACTCAGGTTGTCGAGAGCTACAAAAGTTTATCGTTGACACACAGGGTCAAGCGCTTTCAAAAACATCCACGTAAGTTCTACATCTCAGAGAGGACCCTCAGAGAGGATCCACGCGGGCTCTTTTCTGGAGAGAGCCCATTGGCAGAGGAGCCAGGGTGGCAGGGCCTTATTTTAAGTGCAAGCGTCTCTTTTTTAAAAGCCCACTTAAAAAGCCCAAGCTCTCTCTCCCCATTCCCAGGCCCACTGCCTCAAAAACTCTCTTCACACCTGCTGGTAGGTGATGCCCCCATCAGAGTTCTCTGAAAATCCAAGTGCCTGGGGGCTCAGGCTGGCCTAAGAGCATGGCCAACCACTTCACGGTGCCCCCTCCCTGACCCTTTAGCGAGACTTGTGCTAACCAGCCATAGGCTCTGGCACTGTCCCCAAACCCCACAAGTAGAACTTCGACACACATGTTCTGACCTCTTCTTCCTGAGGGCTAAAATGAGCTCTATTGCCATGTTAAGGTTCTGAGCCAAGAAGTAAGGAACAGTCAATGTTATGCTCAAGAAACCAAGGACGTCGTAATTATGACAGGACGGAAAAAAAAAAAAAAAATCCCAGCCTATCCACATACCTGACACTTCCAATACCTCGGAGCTTAGACAAGAAGAAAAGATGGTATCGGAATGGGTGGGACTGCTGGCCGCTGCTTTGAAGTTCATGTGTGTGGGTGACTGAGGCAGTAAGGCTGGGGCAAGAGTGAGACGTGACTCTGGATTTCCCACCGGGTTCCCAAAACTGCTCAGCTTCTCACAAATACTCCGGTCAAGAATGGAGGAGTTGTTTTTTGTTTTCGTTTGAAGCTTATTTATTTGTGAGACAGAGAAAAAGTGAGAGCACAGCGTGCACGAGGAGGGACAGGCAGAGAGAGGAGAAGAGAATCCCAGGCAGGCTCTGTGCTGTGAGCACAGGGCCAGATGTGGGCCTTAAACTCATGAACCGTGAGACCCTGACCTGAGCCAAAATCAAGGATTGGATGCTTAACCAACTGAGCCACCCAGGCTCCCCAAGAATGGAGGAGTTTAATTTTTTTCCTGACAAATATCCCACTAGGCCAGAAACGCCCAAAACATGATCTGCAGAATAAGAGCACTATGTGTAATACTTTTATTTATTTATTTATTTATTTATTTATTTATTTATTTGGCAGGTATGGAAAGTCCCACAGTCAAGTCAGTCTGAAAAGAGGTAGGTTAATAAAGGCAGTTCCAACCGCCGGATTCCCAGAGCTCTGTTAATGAACATTGTGACGCTCCAAGCCTGGGCTGGACATTATGGCAGGGTCGACACCTCTAATAAGCGCTTTCCAGGGGGAGCATCTCGTGATGCCAGTGCACCGTGGAACATGCTCTGGAAAGTACTATAATGGACCAGATGTGGTCAATCAAAGCATTCTGGAGTCAGCAGAGGGAGACACGCTTCTATAGATTCTTTTTCTTTCCCTCCCTCCCTCCCTCCCTCCCTCCCTCCCTTCCTTCTAACCCCACTAAGGTTGCAGAGAGAATAGACTATTAAAGAGAACGTCTGCAGGAGAAGGGAGTGAACACTGAAGAAAGCAGAGCGGAGATGGGAGAGAGCTGAATTCTGATGACATTGTAGTTCCTCGGCGGGGGGGGGGGGGGGGGGGGGGGG
>NW_024412430.1:16408096-16464128 GCF_014898765.1 Herpailurus yagouaroundi | reverse complement strand
AATGGGTATAGGTAGTAGCTCTAGGATCCAACAGCCCTGAGGCAGATCCCACCTCGTCAGTTCGCCCCGACTGGACAGATCCTGCTGTTCTGCACTGGAACAAGGTGAACTTCATGGAGATGCCTGCGGGCCTTCTTTTTAACTCCAGCATTTGTCATGGGGCAGTCTGACCCTGACCCGCATGCAGGTGCCATATCTCATCTCTGTTCTTCTAGCCGAGCACATCCAAGTACTAGATGTGAAGATAAACCCTGTGACTCATGCTGACATTTACCAGGGAGGGCGAAGCCTGCTTTGAATCCTTCCCAGGGATCAAACAGCTAGAAAGAATCCTAAGCATTTAGTACCTAACCATTATGTGTACAAACCCTCTCCAGACCAGGGTAGATGGTAGACAATTCCCATTTTGCAGATGAGAAAATTAGCCTCAGGTGCAGGACCCGCCCAATGCCACGCATCAGTGGACATAGCTGGGATTCACAAAGGTCTCATTCCTAATCTTGTGTTATTTGACATCGCTCTACCGAAACCCGAGAAACTAAAAGCTTTCCTCAGAAATTACTGAGGGGCGCCTGCCTGGCTGGGTCAGTAAAGCACGTGACTCTTGATCTCAGGGATGTGAGTTCAAGCCGCACGTTGGGTGTGGAGTCTACTTAAAAAGATTTTTTTAAGAAATTACTGCATTAATGTTTTTAAAAAATAAAGGCTTTCAAAAATAACATTAAAAGCACAGCCACATCAAACTTAAAAGATGAACCCACTCCAGACCATCACGGGTTAACAGGGAGGAGAATTCGTGAACAACTAAGCTACCCACCACCCTAAATAAACATGTACGAGAATGGGGGAGTGTTAGAGGGGATGGTGAGGCAGTGATGGGCATCTTTCTGATTTTTCTGGCACCATATCACACATCAGCCTCAACTGCACAGAGGAAACCCAAGTGTGGGGAGGTAAATTATGTAACGTCCTAACAGCTGGTCAGTAGCCACGCTGAACCAGAACACAAGTGTGCCACACTCACCTCCTGAGATTCCATACCCTCCCCTGCACACCTAACGGAAGGGTCTCAACAGAGCAGGAGCCACACCCAGAACCACTAGCATCAGAAGGACCAGAGAGGGCCCATCCGCCAAAACTCTGACCTGGTCCCTTCAACGGGGCCAACCCAAGGCCCATGCTCAGGCTTGGGGTCACGCTGTCTGACAAGTGTGGACTGGATGTGACAAGGAATTGGAGCAGCCCCAGACAAAATGAAAGCTACTCTATTTGCTTGAGTAAAAGAGTGATGTGGCTTGGCCTCTGTAAGATGCCAAACACTGATAAATTCTCTACTCCAATGGCCTCTCAGACCTAGTCGACTCAAGTACCAAAAGACCTGGCTTGCCACATTCCCATGAGCCACTAGTCACTTGTGAAGAACAGGCCAGGGTTGTCTGGAGTGCGGGCTGCTTCTCCTCCACCCTGGAGTCAGGTGAGGAACAGTGGAGGTCTGGGTTGGGCATCCGGCTGGTGGTCCTGCTTTCCTATTCATCACGGACTGGAGAATATTGCCCACTGGTACATCCACGGGTCTCCAACCAAGTACCAACAGGCAAAGTCAATGGAACCCCAGGTTCTAATCCTCACACCATGACCAAAACCCCCAGTAAATCCATTTCATCACCCTATCTTGGCCCCCTCACCTCAACCAGGTGAGTCCCACCCCCACCTTGGGCACGGCCAACCCTGTGGTGATTCCGTATTTCCTTGGTGTTTCCTTTTCTCCATCTGCCTTTGATTTTACCACTTCTTCCAACCTCCTCTACTCCATCCTGCCTACTCCTTCCTTTGCTGTTAGCACTTTGCAGTTCCACTCAAGTCAACATAAAACTGTCTGCCAGCATGGGCCTCACTGAGGATGCTCCCAAAACAGACAACTTAGCAGAAAGTGGCCACCTTGGCTCAGTCAGTTAAGCATCTGGCTCCAGCTCAGGTCATGATCCCACGGTTCATGGGTTCGAGCCCCATGTTGGGCTCTGTGCTGACAGCTCAGAGCCTGGAGCCTGCTTCCAATTCTTTGTCTCCCTCTCTCTCTGCCCCTACCCCACTCATACTCTGTCTCAAAAATAAACATTAAAAAAAAAAAAAAAAAGGAAGTGGCCACCTCATGGGCTTTTGTGACCGTGAGAATATAGGCACATGACACAACTTGAGCTTTTGGGTTGTTTTGTTGGGTCTGTCATTAGTTATGTCCTTCACCACTTTCTTATCAGAGAAGATTGAAAAACCAAACAAACAAACATGAAGTTTAGCTGCCCTATGAGGGCAACTTGAATTTCCATACAGCCTCCCGTTGCTTTTCCCCCATCCGCAGGTCTTGCTACAATAGCCCAGCTTCCTCCCACCCCTTATCAACTGCCTTGATGAATATGGTAGAGTAATTATGAAGGACGCTGGCTGGGGCTTACACAGAAGTAGTTGAAGGGTGTTTTTAAAGACAGAGGCAGGGCCTGGTAGATGACAGAAAGGCAAAAGCAATGTTCTGCCATGACTCCCAATAAGATCACAGGTATATCTGCCCTAAAAAAAATATCGCTAGCCTCCCTGAATTCAGAGTGGTCTGTCTTCAGACAGTGAACAGAAAGACCAAGATAGAAAACCAAGTGCAAAATACTAGAATCAACAAACTACCCCAGGGGTAGCTGGATGCACCAGGAGCTAATCTAGGAACAAGGCAGAGACTGGAGGGGCTGAAAGTCACTAAGATGCACCAGCACCTTGCACAGAATGGCTTCTGCCCAGTGAGTAGTACTGCTTCTCTGGAGCATTTAAGATGGGGCTGAGAACAGGCTATACCAACATGAAATTTCTCCTTTTGGGCAAGATCGTCACCACCGCCACCAGAAGTTCCCAGGGCAGAAGCAGCTACGGCAGAAGGAGGGCTGGAAACCACCAGATTCTTCCACGTTCACGGCAGAGAGCAGCACACACCCCTTCTACTGCTTGCTGGGATCTGCCTGGAGTCCACTTGTAACCTAAATTGACCGATAGCATTTCCAGAGCTTGCTGCAAGAGATAGAAAGCCCCACAGGGTAGTTATCTGTCGTGTCCAGAGCAACGTGGCCCCTTACTTCTATGTTTAATCATGGACGGATCTGAGTTCAAACATCAGCAGCACTCAGTAGGACTGCAGCATGGGACTGATGAACGGATTAAGATGTGGTATATACACACAATGGACTACTACTCAGCAATCAAAAAGAATGAAATCTTGCCAGTTGCAACAATATGGATGGAAGTGGAGGGTATTATGTTAAGTAAAATAAGTCAGTCAGACAAAGACAATCATATGATTTCACCCAGATGTGGAATTTGAGAAACAAAACAGATGAACATAGGGGAAGGGAAGGAAAAATAAAACAAAAAGAGAGGGGGACAACAACTGAGGGTTGCTAGAGGGGTGTTGGGTGGGGGGATGGGCTGAGTGGGTGATGGGCATTGAGGGCACCTGCTGGGATGAGCACTAGGTGTTGTATGTAAGCGATAAATCACTAGATTCTATTCCTGCAATCATTATTACACTATATGTTAACTAAGTTGGATGTAAATTTAAAAAAAAATTGGTTAAAATGTAATATTTATGTTATCAATATTTTACTACAATAAAAAAAAATCCATTTTTTAATCATAAAGGAAAAAAAAAAAAAAGACCACAGCATGTGCGGTAGGCAGAACTCTCAGATGACCACCCAAGATTCCTGGTCCCTAGCTAATCAAACCCAAACCTAGGTACCGTCGTGATCAGGTGACCTTAACACTGATTACCGAGGTAAGCCTGTGATAGGAGTCATTGAAAAGCCATCAAAGCAATGAGCCATTTAAGTTTCCCTTAGCTGGTACCACAAGGAAAGGTCAGATTCAAAGCACAAGAAAGATTCAATGCAACAGCACCGCTGCTGGCTTGAAGATGGAGGGAAGCAAGTCACAAGGAACACGGCCGCCTCCAGAAGCGGAAGGACACCGCCAGCTGACAGCCCGGCAGAAACAGGAATCCCAGCCCCACAAACCTGAGCGAGCTAGACGCACATTCTTTCCCAGAGCCCAGCTCAGCTGACACCCTGACATCAGCCTTGTGAGACTCTAAGCAGAGTCCAATCAGGCCCATCAGGACGTCCAACCTGGACCACGCACACTATTCTAAGATACACGCACGAAGACACACGCACGCTATTCTAAGATACACGCATGAAGACACACGCACGCTATTCTAAGATACACGCACGAAGACATACGCACGCCATTCTAAGATACACGCACGAAGACACACGCACGCTATTCTAAGCTGCTAAGGGCGTGTTCATGTCTTACGCGTAAAAGAAAACAATCACGGGAAGCTCTCCCTAAGTGCCATGCCACGGTTCAAAATGGCCTGGCTTTCTTCAACATCAGGCCTACATGGAAGATGACTAGGGGGCAAAGCCCTCTCCCTACTTCAAAAGCCGCCCGCCCCCAGCTGGAGAATAACACTGGGAATCCGAGTTGAAAGAATTAGGTCTGCTCCTGCCTACCAACCGTGACCCCGTACACACACCAGATGTAGACTCTGTTCGTTGTCAGGGCCATCCTAGCACGGGCCGGGTGTTCCTGCACGTTCTTGCCAGGGAAGCTTTGCAGGACCAGCAATCCTGAGGGGTGCAGATACGTCCCCATCGGGAACGAAGAGCAGGCTCGCCGGAAGAGGTGGAGCCTCCAGGCTCGCGGACCTCACTGGCTGTGATGCAAACTGCTGCTCCCGTGGCATCTGTCTACCTGGGGTCCCTCCACGTCAGCAGGGGGCAGGGAAAGCGACACAAACATGAAGCTCATGCTGCATGCTGCGCTCCAGGCAGTAAAATTCTCTGTCTCTGACGCAAGACTCGCGGGACTTCTGCTGGCACCCATGGAACAGTAATAACCTAACTTATTAGCTTGCAAGTAGGGTAAAATTCCAGATTCTGACACTATTATACACAGAAGTTTAAATCAGGAGATCAATGTCGTTACATTATACATTTCAATGGAATAAAATACCCTTCTTGAATTTTCTTAACAAGATAATAAAATCTACATCACACCTGAGATACAGAAAATATCCAGTAAGTTTAATCGAGCCCTGCCCTCTCCAGACACTCATCCCCCCACATATACACGTGACGGACCGGAGAAGAGTGGTAGCTGCCTCCAAGATATCAGTCCGTTCACAAGACGAGGGACAAATTAGTTTCACATTATCAATTTTTGACACATGCGTTCCACATAAAGAGCTTCCACCCATATGATCTCATTTAATCCCTACCCAGAAACCGAGGCTCAAAGCGGTCAGTCCTCACAGAAGAAACTGTAATGGACCCTGCAGGTCTGGAGAACAGCGCCACACAGAAGCCGGGGATGCAGACAGAGTGAGCCCTGCGGAGATGCAGGGGCGCGGTTGCTCCAGCAACACAGCTGTGTCCTGAAGGCACGTTCTTCCTCCCCGTGGGCTACGGGAGCTCTTGTCGTGACTGGGCTTCCTGAGGAATGTCAATGCCACTGCAGAAACGGCTAGAAACCACATGACACAGAGAGGTCTTTTATTTAAATGTTCTGACTTTGTTTTTCATGGAAAATGAAGAAATCCTTAAGGTAAGAGGCTCTCCTGTCCTGGATGAATTTGGACTTGGTCCCCTTGAGTGTTCGTGGCAAGCGTCTGCTTTGTTTGTAGGCAGTGGGGCCTCATCTTGTGACAGTATCACTTGAGGGTCTTGCTAAGGTTGGAGAAGCCAACGCCAACGCAGGTCAGCAGCACTTTATCCCCACCCTTGAGTTCTTCGCCACATGGCTTGGTTTCAATTTTAAACATAATCTGGAAAAAGCTCTTCAAATGCCGCAAAAACTCTATCCTGAAAAGGAGGAAAAAAAAAAAAAAAAAGGAGGAAGGAGTGAAAAAGGAATTCGATTTTCAAAACAAATTCTCCTTCCCCCACATAGAACCCAAGCTTTTACTTTCACAGATCAAGAATATCTAAAATTAAGAACTGCTCATCAAAGCTCATTGAACAGTATTTCTTCACAGCCTGCCAGTTTCCAAAGTGGATTTAGACAGCCTATAGAGATGCACACGATACAAGATAAACACATTTTTAAAAGGTCCAAGGTGAGTACATGACACAGAAGTCATTCGGTCCCACGCAGTTGAGGGGACATAAACACAGCGTTAGTCTTGAGCAGCGCAGGCAGAGACACATGTACTCCCGTGACTCGCAGCATCATGAGGTAAAAACCAAGAAGATGCCAAAACAGAGCAAAGTCTTTCTCTTTGCTCCTCAACCGCAACAAAACCCTTCCATTCACTCCACACAGATTTACTGAGTGTCTACTATGTACCAGGCACTGTCCTTGGTGCTGAGGATGTTGCAGTCAACAAAAAATCCCTTCTGTCATGAAGTGTTCAATCTAGTGAGGCAGACAAGTTAAATATTCTTTAAAAGTACTATGGAAATTTAAATAAACAAGGAGGGGGTGGGGGGGAGAAACTTGGATATGACAAGATTTGTGTGTATATGGCAGGAGGCCAGGGAGGAGCTCACAGTAAACATGACAAGGAGTTTCACGGGGCGGCTTCCTGTCATCTCCTTTAAGACAGAATGATGGCTGCATCCCAACAGCACCTTGGGAACAGCAATTGCACGGAAGGACCATGGGACAGGCAAGCGACTTCTACTGGTCTGCCCTAGCCGACTCAACATCTCCCCAAGCTGGCCCAACCAGAAGACCCACCAGGAGTGTTCACTGAACACACAAGTTCCTGAAGGTTTTACTCAACTAACAACTGGCAGGGAACAAGGGTCCAGTGGCAGAGCCTGGAAGCACAGGCCAACACAAAGACAGGCCCTCCCCACCCCTTACCAGGCCCCATCTCCCCAGGGCACAGGGGCCAGAAATCTATTGTTTACAAGTAACCCTAGTGATTCTTTTCAGGCAAGTTTGGGAACACTGGCTTAGTTAAAAAGAGATGATCTGCATGTCTATAATGAAAGATCCAGCAACCTTGTGTTGCCCCCCAAATGAACCATCCAAACTCCCTATCCTGGCCAGATGCCTCTAATGGGCTTGCTATGGAATCACGTAAAGAGCTTTCAAAAGACTGATTCTAGACATAAAGACCAATGGGAAAGAATTGAGAGTCAAGAAATAAACTCACATACTTATGGTGAGTTGATTTTCAAAAAGGGTGCCAAGATAATTCAATGGGGAAAGAATAATCTGTTCAACAAATGGTGCTGAATGACTCCACATACAGAATGATGAAGTTGGACCCTCTCTTCCCAGCATACATAAAAACCAACTCAAAATGGATTAAGAACCTCTAACAGCTAAAACTATGGAAGTTACAGAAGAAAACAGCAGTAAATCCTCATGATCTTGGGGTAGACGTTGGTTTCTGTGTGTTGTTGTTTATTTTTGAGAGAGAGAGAGAGACAGAGCGCGAGTGGGGGAGGGGCAGAGACAGAGGGAGACACAGAATCCGAATCAAGCTCCAGGCTCTGAGCCTGACAGAGCCTGATGTGGGGCTCAGACTCACGAACTATGAGATCATGACCTGAGCTCAAGTTGGACGCTTAACTGACTGAGCTACCCAGGCGCCCCAAGTTTCTTAAATACAACACCAAACACAGAGTGATAAAAGAAAAGAAAAAAAGCCACACAAAATGAGACATCATCAAAATTAAAAACTTTTGGACATCAACAGACATTATGAAGAAAGTAAAAAGACAGCTCTCAGGATGGAAAAAAATATTTGCAAATCAAATACCTGATAAGAGTCTGGTATCGAGATTATATAAAGAACTCTTACAACTCAGAAAACAAAAACAGAAAGACAAGAAATACAATTAAAGATAGGCAAAGGATGTGAATAGACATTTCTCCAAAGCCTTACAAATAGCTAATAAGCACGTAAGAAGATGGTCAACATCATTAGTCATGAGGGAAATGAAGACACCACTATGGGGTCCCACCTCACACCCTATAGAAGGGCTACAATCAAAAAGAGAGAGAACACAGGTGTGGGTGAGGATGTGAAGCAGTTAGAACCCCTGTTCGCTGCTGGCTGGAAGGGAACACGGTGTGTTCCCAGTCTGGCGGTTAAATCCTAAATAAGAAGCTACCACATGACCCAGTAACTCCCCTCTCAGGTACGTGCACAGGAGAAATGCAGCATACGCCCAAAGGCCTGACACAAAGGTCTGCGACAAAATTGCTCAAAAACAGTCAAAAAGGCAGAAGCAACCCAAATGCCCATCAACTGCTGCGTGGCTACACAAAACGGCAGATTATTCGGCCCAGAAAAGAAAGGCGGCACTGACCCAGCCACAGCACAAACTCTGAAAACCTGACACTAGGGAAGAAGCCGGACGCAGAAGACCACACGCTGCAGGAGCCCATGTATGTGAAGTGGCCACAAGAGGCAGACCCTGGAGGCAGAGAGCAGACCAGTGGTTGGCCAGGGCCGCGGGGCCCGGGCCAGGCATGGGGAGGGCCGGGGGGCGCTGTGAACGGGCAGAGGGCTTCTACCTGCGGTGCCCAACATGTTCTAAACTTGTGGTTACGGTTACACGACTTCGTGAATACGCTAAAAACCACTGAACTGCACACTTTAAATGGGCAAACTGTGTGGCACGTGAATTATATCTCAACACCACTGATTAGAATACATATATATGGTATTTGTGAAGTTCAGAAGACATACTGAACCTGGTTCCCGCGCTCACACAGTGTAGACATAACTGAGCGCGGGGCACCTCCTGGGGTGCATTTTCTACCCCGTCGTGTCCCTCTGCCCTTCCACGTACACAGGAGGGAAAGGGCAAAAAGGAGAAACGGGGCTGGGACAATCCCTCACCCCGTCCGGCTGACGTGACCAGCACTTCAGGGACTAAGAGAAGAAAGAGTAACTACCCCAGAAAGCAGTTCTGGTGCATGGGGTGCGCTCGCAGGAAAGCCCCTCGCTTCTCGGCTCTCTCTTCATCTCCATCTTTAAAGCGACAGCCCAGGGGTACCTGGGTGGCTCAGTCGGTTGAGCGTCCGACTTCAGCTCAGGTCATGATCTCACGGTCTGTGAGTTCGAGCCCCGCATCGGGCTCTGTGCTGACAGCGCGGAGCCTGGAGCCTGCTTCGGATTCTGGATCTCCCTGTCTCTCTCTCTTCCCCCCCACCCCGCCCCCCGCCTACTTGCTCTCTGCCTCTCTCTCAGAAATAAACAAACATTAAAAAATTAAAGGAATTAAAAAAATAAATAAAGCGACATCCCATCTGCCAACTCTCTGGCGAGGCTTCCTCAGCCGGCATCCTCTCTGAGATAGGACAGCATTCCCGGCCCTGCTCGTGGTGTCCGATTACTGCTCGTGCGCCTGGGCTCACAACTGCCCCGTCCCTTTGGGTAAAGCACCTCCAGGGCAAAGACCTTGTCTACTGCTCAGAGCCACTCCAGCTGCTGGGCACCGCTGGGTGAGGAGGCAGCAAACAGAAGTCAGGAGCCAGGGCTAGTCCTGACAAGTGCCGTCCACACTCCTGGTAGGGAGGGGAAGTCGCTTCTTCCCCTGCTGGCTTCCCGGTCTTCTCACCAACTGAACATTTCAGTTTCTCGCTCTCTGTCCCAGCCTCACCACACCCCCCAGCCTGTCCCAGGAGAGAAAACAAACACATCAAACCCACGGATCAACAAGCTGCATCCGTGGGCAAAGCTTCCAGCTGGCAGCCAGGGGGAGGGCACAGCCACCTCACCCCGTCTGCGTTCTAAGGAGAAAACAGTCTGTTCTCTCGCGGCCTGAGCGCTAACGCAGCCCAGGCACGCTCCGCTCCCAGGGCCTCCCCGGCCGGCCGCACCGTGAATGAGTCGACTGTGCTGGAAAACCCAGACCCCCTGGGCAGCTGGCAGAATCCCCGAGGGGCCCCCCGCGTGCTCCTGGGCTCCCAGAGAAGGATGCAGGCCTGCATATTTGCAGCTCCAGGGTATTTGCGGCCTTTGGACCTGGTGGGGTCCACGTTTTACTAGGTGTTCTGCCGGCCCGCCTGCCCGGCTGAGGAAGCCCGCCTGAGGGGCTGGGGGCAGCCTTCGGAACGTCCTCCCGCCTCCGGCCCGGTTCTCCAGAAGCCGAGACCCTAACCACAGGCGACGTTAAATCTTAACGGTCTCCTGAAGGGATGAAACAAGTCATTAACCAAGTCACATCCTCGCGGCCGGCGCCCTTCTCCGCCGCCCGCACCCAGGCCCGAGAGGCCCCACTCCTGCCCTTCCCTCTCCCCCGGACGCCAATGGCACACCGCGCGCCCTCGCCTGCTGGACACAGCATACGGCCGCCGGCCAGCCGGGAGTGACGTGTGGCGCGCTCACGGCAGTCCTGTCCCTCAGCGGAGCGGCGACCACCTGCACTGCTCCGTGTGCCTGCAGAGGTGACTGGGATTCTTTCTACACAACCCCCGCGCGAGGGTCCGAACCCCTGACTTAGACAACCGTACCTGTCGTGAGCTTCTCTGGTTGTTGTTCGGGAAAAAGTGATCTGTTTTTAGAAGAACAAAACCGAAAACGACAACCTCCTTTTCCATAAAGCCTCCAGTCCGTCTGACAAGCAGGTTTCAGAGAATCCTGGAGCACACAGAGCAGTCTTTCTGTCTATTTGCCAAGTGGGGGCTGTTCCGCCACCATTGTTGGTCAACAGGTGGAGGCCAGTGGGCTCCCGCTCACCTGCCCACCAAACCCCAAGTGCCCGGGACCTGACAGGTGGCTCGCCCACCTCTTAAACACAGCCCCCGTTGCCTTCAGAAGCCTGACGGAGGCGATGAGAGGTCGCGGGACAGCGCTCTCTCGGGCCGCTCCACAGACACAACCGCGACAGATGGTCCCGCCTCCTGCTCCACCAAGGCACTTCGATATTAGGGCTGCCTGCTTCTCAGGCCTCGGGCGTTGCTCTGCAAGTGGAGGGGAAAGACCCGGGAACAGGAAAAGAACCTGCTCAATGGCGTCCCCAGAGTCATTACACAGCAGCTTTTAAAAAACACACTGGCGGTGCTTTTTGTGGCCAAACAGCGGCTTTCCCAAAGCCCGCTGGCCTCTGTTCCGAGAGTGAACGTGAGCTCTCGGCCGAACTCGGCCTTGGGACCCACATCCCTCCCAGCCTGGCTCCCTGCCTCCTGCTGCCTTTACAAACCGAATTTTGTTTCATCTGGAAAACTGACGATATCGTGTGCTTTTCCCGTATGCCAGCTCCGTGCTGGGGCTCTGACTGTGTGATAATAAGAGTGCCAGGGCCCTGCAGCACCGCAAGCACCCCCAAATGTGAGGTGCGGCGGCGCCCCACCAGCTTGCAGACAGCAACTGAGCGACTGGACCCAAACAGCCGGGCGTCATTCGCAGGCTGTGCGCCAGACCAGGGGAGCCCACCATCCCCATCAGTCAGTGACAAACGGGACACGAGGCTCTCGCTCCCCAGCTCTTCACAAGCAGTGGAAAGAGGTCATTTATTAAAGTTAGAAAAAAACAAAGTGGCATGATTTATTTTAGACTTCGAACTAAAGATAGAAGGAGATCGTTTTACGGCAGAATTTGAAACGAGGACTCTGAAAAGATGTGGCGTGGCACCCTGCCCCAGGCAGCAAAGTGCGTGGAGCCCAGCAACGTGGATGCAATCCCAGCTCTTACACAAGAGCTCAGTGCGTCAGGGACGCAGGGACTCTGGACGAGACTGTCTCGGTCAGAACCCCACGGCTGGCCCATGTGCCTCCGGGCACGTGGCTCGACCTCTCTGTGCCCCAACCCCCTTACCTGTAAAATGTACAGCGAAGGGTACCTACCTGCTTTTATCACCCCACCCCCCCCCCCCCCCCGCATAGGGTCATCATGAAAACTAAGTGAATTCATATTCTGAAAGCACTTCAAACAACATCTGGACAACAGTAAATACTGTAACTGCTTGTTAAAGAAACCGACCCTACACAATTCTCGGGAATAGCATGTAAGATGGGAATGGTTTGTTTAGTAAAACAACTGCAGGAAGTTGCTCATAACGGACACAGATTTAGAGTCGCTGAACAGACAATGTATGGTGACTTCAGGCCTGAGAATACCCAACGCAAGTTTACTAGGCCTCCAGGTGTCCAAAGTGACCTTACTGGGATACTGGACTTCCCAGACAGAGGGGATGTGGAGGCAGGAACCTCGCTGTTCAGCACAGACTGAGCTCTGTCAGGCACACCGCACGGCTGGGAGGACTAGGTACCCGGCCTCATTAAAGCCTCATACCACCTCCACAAACCCAGGGCCGCAGGACCACTCAGCCACCTTCACTACCGAGGACACAGATGCGCAGACCCGCTCAGTGCCTTGTCCACGGTCTCCCGTGCTCCAGGGCAGAGCCAGAACTGAAACGCACACAGGGGGGACTCTGATGCCTGCGCACCGGCAGGACGCAGAACGCTCTGGTAACCGCAGCCCCCAATCGTGAACGATTTCCAAAAGCGCCAATTAAGATGCTCATTAGTATTTTCCTTGCTGTTAAACCTGCTTTCACATAAAGTGTAAATCCTCCCCTAAACTGTAAAGTTAAGCGTTTTGAGGGAAAGGCAGAACCACCACCGCCAACTCTAACTATCTAAAACTCAACGAAGTCAACAGAAATAGAGCATACACGTACCGGCATGCCATCCAACCCTATTTTATTCTACGGGGAAAAAACATCTCTCTGGCCTTCCTGAAGAATTTCACACATACAGACTTACTTTCTCAAGTAACACAGGAAGCCAACGGCAATCTCCTGAAGTAAGACAGAGGGAAGAGGGAAAGAAGAACACAGAGACCCTTATTTTCCAGAAAGGATTTGAAAGCAAGAAAAAACATCCTCCTTACTCCCAGTGCTCTGTCAACAGACATTTGAAAAGCTATCTATAAAAATCAAAATGTGCAAAGGACCAGAATACATTCCTTTAAACCAAAGAGGGTCTTGCTTCTGGTTTTCATTAGAAATCTGAGGTTTCAGAAAACGGATTTTTAGGACTTTAACTGCGCATAAAAGTAAGTGCGACAGTTTGACCTCAAAAGCTCCTGAACTGGGTTAGGATAAACTGCTCCTCCCAAGTGTGGCTGTCCTCATTGAGGATTCCATCCCTTTCCACCCTTCACCGTATACAAGTACGATGTTAGCTTCGCCTGCTGCGTCCCTGAGGGACATATATTTCTTCCCACCTTTGCCCCTTTGTCACTTTGGACCGCCAGAGCCTTCCACGAGGATAAAGGATCCCAAACAGGGGCGCCCGGGTGGCTCAGTCGGGTGAGCGTCCGACTTCGGCTCAGGTCATGATCTTGCGGTTTTTGAGTTCGAGCCCCACGTCAGGCTTGCTGCTGTCAGCCTGTAGGCACAGAGCCCACTTCAGATCCTCTGTTCCTGTCTCTCTATCCCTCCCCCACTTGTGCTCTCCCAAAAGCAAATAAATAAAATTAAGAAAGAAAAAAAAAAAGGATCCTAAACAGATCCTTTCAAAAATACAGCTTTCAAAAATAAACCTCCTTACCCCCACGCTAATGCTAGCTTACCAGAAAGTACCGAAAAGAAGGGAGGCAGTCCTTTCCCACCCATGGCAGCCCCTCTTACATGAAGCCCTGGGAGGCAGGTAACCCAGAGGACAAATGTCCTGTAAGTCCGAGCCCCAAGTCTTAAAACACATAATTTTACAATCTGTCCTATTCCTCTGAAGCTCCATTCAGAGCAGACCGCTTTGTTTTCCCAGGAGACGGTATAATTTTAGGCAAGGTTTCTGGAAGACAGGACACTGCAATTAATGTTTGGTGAAAAGTGAGTCAAGGAGGACACAGGAACTTTTAAAAATGTCAGTCACATCTTGGCCATCTCCGCAGGGGCTGCTGACTTGAAAAGATTATAAAGGCCCTGTAGCCAAACTGAAGAAAAAAAAAAAAAATCTCCAAAAGAAAAAAAACCGTCAAGGAAAAATAAAAATATGCATTCTGTTTTTCACACCACGTTCTGCCAAACCCCATGGCCCACGACCACATGCATTTCAAGACAGGGCCTGGTGCTGTGTGAGCAGGAGGCCTTCTGCTGCCCTGGGGCGGACAGATGTGGGCAAAGCAACAGCGGTGAGAACGGCTGCCCGGCTGAAGGGGCCATGGCAGCCGCAGACTGTCAGCAGCTTCCAGGAAACTCTCTCCGGGAAGCAAATCTCTGCACTCGGGGGTGCTGCGCTCCTAGCCCTGACCTCCTCCTCTCCGAATGCCTGAATTACCAAGTCTGTCTCAGCAATGCTGACCCCTGGTGTGAGTGTGCCATTTACTCAATTTCGGGTCCCATGTCCTGTGAGATACTTTAGACGAGTTATTGGGAGACCGTGTGGTCCTCACCGGCTTCCTGCTTACCAGTCTTCCCCCACTGTTAACAGAATGGACTCTCTCTCTCTTCCACCTCCCTGTTCAAAACAACCTCCCCCCATTAATCAAAAAAAAAAAAAAAAAAAAAAAAAAAAAGAAGTCTCCTTAAGAATGTCTTTTGAGCTCTTTGTCTCCAGGCCCCTGGAGCCATGGCGGAGAACGCAGCACCCCATGGCTGCGCTCGCCCCCTCTCTCAATGTGATGGCACCATCATTCTTCAGTTATCACAGTACTGTACCTTTCAGACATACAGCATCGGTACCATGATAACCGAAAAAGGACAGTTCAGTCTCATATCTACCTGAAAACTTCCTCCCATGAGGCCCAGCCGGCCCTGCTCCCCACTCACCGATGAGTACGAATGATCTTGAGTGGATAAGTACACACTCGCAGACATCAGCGCTCCAACAGGCTGTTACGGCAACCTCAAGTACTATTAGTGGGAAATGCTTCTCCCTCTGTGCCGTGTATCACTGAAGTCTTCTGAGAGCTGCTCTTTTTGGAGAGTGCTTGCTTTAATGCCTTAGCCGTCAACTCTGGAGGACACCCACAGCCTCAAACTCACCTCTCTAACTTCCCCGCTAGTCCAGCAGTATGCCTACGAACTCTGTCTCTTCCTCCGGCTTTCCAGCCTGCTCACACCCTACCATCTTGGACAAAAAGACAGTCCTTTTTGCCACAGCTAAGGAAAAGAGGGATTTAAAGAGCAACAAAATCCAAGCCATTAACAGAACCAGTTTACCTTTAAAATGGAAACAAAATCTGATGCACAGACAAAAGAACTGTCTGGTATTTCTCACGTAACTCTCATATCATGGGAATGACACACAGGAATGATGAAGCTACAAGAAAGGATGTGAAGCAAAATCCTCGCTAAATACTGGGTTTAGGGTGACAACCTCCAGTTCACGTAAGCAACGGTACGAGAAAGCGTTCACGGCGACACACTATACGCAATACGACACCTGGGTGGTTTTGTGCAACTGCAAGATTGAACTGGATGGCACGGCGCAAGGTGGAAGAAAAACGACTCACGTGTAGGGAGACAGCGGTCCTAGCAGGACTTTGGAGACATCCTGCTGTCCAAGGGTCATGAGCAACAGACCCAGGCTTTGGTTGGTCGAGTCAACACATCCACCCTGTAAACACAAACACTTTCAAGATTAATCGTTCTACCAACCAGAAAATGGAAAACCAACAAAACAGAGAGAAGGAAACAGACCCCAGACACCCAGAATATCTGAAGCACAGACGAGCAGGCAACAAAGTTCAAGCAATAATGAAACACAATACCGGTCTTGTAAGAGCGATCCTTATACCAAGTAACTTCAAGGGGGTAAACAGTTAATAAAAACAACTGCAGGGGCACCTGGGTGGCTCAGTCGGTGGAGCATCCTTCGGCTCAGGTCATGATCTTACTGTTTATGAGTTTGAGCCCCACGACAGGCTCTGTGCTACAGCTCAGAGCCTGGAGCCTGCTTTGGATTCTGTGTCTCCTTCTCTGCCCCTTCTGCTTGCACTCTGTCTCTCTCTCTCTCTCTCAAAAATAAATAAACGTTAAAAATTTTTAAAAATTTAAAAAAAAAGAACTGCAATCGCGGAGACTACGAGAATGAATAGACACTCAAGTCTACTGAGGCGCATCTAGTGAAAAACGCCACTCTGCCTTTGTAACTAAAGCCGCGGCAGGACATACGGGCAAAAACGTGTACTCGGTTCCATAGCTGAATACCTAGGGCTAAATGAAGGTTGTTTCTATTGATCTGATCTGTCACGGAGCACCACAGTTAAGGTGACGTGAATGGAACATCACCTTCCACGGGCACCACCTGTGCACACACTCTGTCACACTCAGAAACGGCTGGCCACGCTCGGGGGGCCTCCACCTCTCCCTGTGCACGCCTTAAACCTGGGCAACGACTATGATCACCCCCTCGGTTCTTACTGAGGGTGCGTTATTCCCCTCCCCCCAACTCCTCCTTCCTTTTCTTCCGTATCAGTACGCAGAACAAAACTCTCTCCTGAGATGCAACTGCTTTGGCTGCCCTTCTTCTTTCGCTCTTGAATTTGCCCACCTCTGCCGCCATTTTGCTTCAGCAGAGGCTTGCATGACAGCTGTTGACATCTGTGCCCTTAAATTTGTCTTGATCTCTCATCATTCCTCCTGGGGTTAGTTGATTTCGAACCATTCAAACTTAACACTGTCCACAACGAAAGCAGGATGACCCTGGATCTCTATGTATTTGGCACACGTCACCGTAAGAAACCCGGTTTCTAACACAGTGCATCCCTGTCCGAGGCGAGGCTCTCTCGGACTGTGCACCCACTGTTTATGTGGGTACGCCTCTGTCCTCTGTTAGTGCGGGCAGGGTAGCGGATAAATCAGTTTTCAGGCACAGACACTCATTCTCTGTGTCACACTCTGTGACAACAGTCAGAAAATAAAGGGGTTTCTGCTACAGCTGGCCTTTATGAAAATCTACTGCTCTTCGCAAACCACTGGAGATAGTAAAGGACAATATTCACCTCATTTAGCAAATTTTAAGAACAGTTACTGCATACGTATTTCCATCTACAAAGGAAAACCTGACCCACACGGAGAACAGGAGGCCCAAGGAAACTAACTCTGTTTGACGTAACTTGCTCCCTCTCACAACTGTCTAAAGTTAAACTGTTCTCGGGGCGCCTGGGTGGCGCAGTCGGTTGAGCGTCCGACTTCAGCCAGGTCACGATCTCGCGGTCCATGAGTTCGAGCCCCGCGTCAGGCTCTGGGCTGATGGCTCAGAGCCTGGAGCCTGTTTCCGATTCTGTGTCTCCCTCTCTCTCTGCCCCTCCCCCGTTCATGCTCTGTCTCTCTCTGTCCCAAGAATAAATAAAAAAACGTTGGAAAAAAAAAAAAAATTTAAAGTTAAACTGTTCTCTTCAGTCTCTCCTTATCACTGTGTTGCTATTCTACCATGCTCACGGACTTCTAGTACGCACTAGACCGATATTTTAGTGCAATAAATATGTTAGGGTCTGTGCACAGGATACCACGGAGGGAGTGATGGGGCTACCCCCGAGGTACGGGGTGTAGAACCTGTACTGAGTGGCTCTGGTCTTGTGGCAAAGATGATACAGGGGCAGGAATAGGGACAATTCAAGTGGAGCCAGTGCTATGCAGCAGGGGGGTGTGGCCACTGGGGCTGCCAAGGCGAGCAGGAGAGGGCTGTCACCCGGCTGGCAGCAGAGGGAGGCTCTGGGGAGGGGGACGGGAGCTGGCCCTGGAGGGGACAGCAGGAGGATGGGGGAAACTGGACCCAGGGCCAGCAAGGAGCAGCCAGGAGGCCAGCGAAGTGGCTGCCTGCTGTCTGCAGAGGAGAAGGCGAGACCGCGGGGAGAAGAGGACATACACAGACTGGCTTTTCTAACCAGGTTGAGTTGAGGGTTTTGACTTTATCTTGGGAAAGTGAGAAGCTGGAGAAGGTCTCTGAGCACAGGGGTGAAACAATCAGATCAGTATCTCAGGGGGAGACCTGATCTACAGAAGATGCTAGAGAGGCAGGCGGACGCGAGGAGGGCAGCAGGTGGTGGCAACGAAAGGCAGACGAGAAACGCAGCCCCAGAGAGCCTGTGGCGTAATCAAGGGGGCCTGGGAACAGAGGAGACATAAATGAAACAAGGGATTAGACCAGAGGGTTAAAACGTTGGTAAAAAAATAAACGGGACCCTCCAAGGGATGGATTTTTTTTTTTTAGGTTTATTTACTTATTTTGAGAAAGACAGAGACTGTGTGTGTACAGGGGAGGGGCAGAGAGAGGGAGAGAGAATCCCAAGTAGGCTCCATGCTGTCTGCACAGGAATGCTGGGCCTGACACAGGGCTCGATCTCACGAACCATGGGATCGTGACCTGAGCTGATATCGAGAAAAAGAAGTTGGACGCTTAACCGAGCCACCCAGGTGCCCCCAAGGGATGGATTTTATGACTCATTTAAACCATATCATATCACACACCTATGAAAAATTATTCAGGAAAGCATAAAGTGTTTTCATCCTTTTGACAATTAAGGATCACAGACACACACACAGTTTTCTCAATGATTAAAAACAAAGGCAAAAAACCTGGTCCAGGCATAAGGCGATGGTATAAAACAGAACTTAACTGGAGCGTAAAGAAAAAATAAAATAAAATAACCTAATCCAGATTGCACGTTTCCTCTCGGGTGGACTGACGATGGGCTGTGCTCTCACCCAGAGGCTTACAATCTGCTCTTTACAGGGATGTAACATACACTCCAGCTGTGCTCGTGGGCCCCCACTGGGCTATTCTGTAACGTGATGCTTCTGATGCCCCCAGGTCAGCTAGAAAGAGACAGCAGCGTCCCCACAGTCACAGAGAGCGCCTGCCAGTCACCACAGGATGCAGTCTTCCCTCATAAATGCCGAGATGACAATCTTCCTGAACTAAGTAACAGGCAGAGTGAGATCTCGATCATTCACTCCCAGCTTCCCGTTACCACCCATCTTTCAAAAATCACTCAATGTGGCACCAAACACTGGGCTGGTTTAGCATCAAAAAAGCAAAAAAGCAGAGGCCAGACTCTAGCCGCACAAGAACCGTGTTGAGATACTTCCTCCTCTGGGAGGATTTCATCCGACAGGGTGATTCCCTTCCTCCACTAGTTCCCAGCTGAATCGCTGCGTACAGACGATCGAGGCACTCCAACGCAGACAGGTACAGTCTGTCCTCCATTTTAACCAGATGGACGTTAAATAGAGCCATTTCAGACCTGGAAATTTCAATCAACTCTGAAGAAACAGTTCATTCTTACTTGTTCCACCCTGGGACCGGTAACATATTTTCAAGAATGCTGACTTGGATCAGGGGAGTAGACGGCGTTAATAAGCTGTTTTCCTTTAGTGAGGCCTGTACAGGGATCAATACCCATGGCCCAAGCATCACCCTACCTCAGAGGTTAATCAGCTACAGTGGAAAAAGGAAGAAAGGAAAGAAAAAAAAAAAAATCACCACTCTACCCGTCTTACTGGTCTTATTTCACTGGGCTCCCATGTGAGTTTTGCTGCTTTAAACACGGCAAAGCTTCCCCGGGAGACTCCAGAAAAGTACCACAGAGATGTCTAGTGTCCGAGAATAAATACACAGACGAATATAGAGACGAAAGGCCCTTCAGCTAGAGAAGAAAGACAGGTTACAAATGCTACACGCCATCTGGTAGCGTATCACCCAGAGTATGGTTCCCACTTGTGCTCAGTTCTAAAACGTGGGCCCTCGCGTCCACGGCAGGGCAGTGACCGTCCCTCAGAGCCTGGATTCTGCACGTCAGAGGGAAAGTCTGGGCTTCCTGACATGGAACCCGGACAAAAGGTAGTGCAGGGTAACAAATCCTGGAGCCAGATTTGGGACTCCCCACTAAATAAAGCGTGTAACGTCACGAAGAATGTATTTTCAGGTGGCTTCATCTTATTTTCTGCTGCCATCATTTTTCCTTCCTTCCTAATTTCTTCCTTGCTTCTCTGAGGTCACCTCAACTATCTTAGGAAACAGTGTGTGAGCACACAGCGTGTGTGCTGCTTGTCTGGACGGGCAGAGAAAGCACCGTGGCGACAGAGAGGGCAGGCCAGGTCCCACTCCCGCCGTCCTGTGCGCAGGCCCTTCCAAGCCCCGACCACGCTTGGACGCAGGACTGCCTTCCCAAGACATTCTTCTGTGCTTGAGAGTACGCTGCACAATGCGGCCTGTTGATATTATTTTCTATCTGAACTGTCACATACAAATCCAGATTTCCAGTTTCTCTTGAGAAATCTGAGAAGAGCGCACCCCCATTCCCCTACGGCCGGACTGGGGGAGCCGGGAGATGGCACCTGTGTGGTCAAGGCAGTGTCTGCTCTTCACCTGGCCAGTCACCACCAAACATGCTCCGTTTTCACCTTCTCTCTCTTGTTCCAGTTCTTTCCTCTCCCCATTAAACTTACCTGCTCTGTATCCCAAACCACAGGGGCTGGATCTCTGCTCACTGACTAGCTTACCTAATCTAGTAAACTAGTTAATGCTAAACTGCTGAATGCGTAGGAAGAAGTTAATTCCTTGGCTCAAGCCCTCGGAGGAGAAGAAAGTTGCTAAGGAGTAAGAATGAGAGACAGCGAACCGCTCCCTGATGGCACCGCTCCCAGACCTGCAGAGGCCGAGACGTACCCTATAGATCTCTTCGAGCAGCAGCTTGGCGCAGTTCTGGCCGAGGTCCTCCGGAAGCACGGCAGCCCCCTGGCCCTGGGGGTTGGAGGCCAGCTCGGCACTGAGGAAGGCGCCAGTGGTGGTTTCCGCAACCAGTGACAACCCGAAACCCGGAGACCTGGAGATTCAAAGGCACGGACGTGAGTACGGCTGATAAAGTGAGGGTGCACATCTTTCTGGTGGCCTTCTGTCTGGCCACACCAAGCCTTGCCAGCACTCCCACCGGCTTACACTAGAAATACAAATGACTTAGGGAGAGCATGCAGGGCGGAACCAAAGGAGGCCCGAGTCTGCACTGCTTCTCCTACCGGCCCTGCCTTCCCCCTCTTTCCCCCCAACACCTACCCTGTGAGAGACCCCACTGTGAGAGTCTGTCACCACCGACGTATAAAGTAGCGTTAACAAGGGCTACCAGATATCGAGCACCTACTGGTGGCCAATTTCTGAGCTAGGGGTCTGACACTGTAAGTCTGCAAGGTAAGTATTACCATCCCATGTAACACGTGAGAAACAAAACAACCTGCACCAAGTCCACACCGCCAGCAAGTGACCGAGACGCGCGTTTCAAAGGCAGGTCTTCCAGACTCCAAAGCCTACGAGAATTCTCTACCCACAGTACTGGGCCCTCAACCAATCCAGAAGGAAGGAGCGGCCTGGAGGCCACCTGAAACATCAGACTGTTCATCCCCCGTGATGAGGAAGTACCACACGAGCCAGAAAAGGCCCAGGGAAGGCACACCTTGGATGAAGGAACATCCCCACCTCAGAATTCATTTGAGATAACCAGCTAGCACCGCGTCCTCTTCCGCTGTGTTTCTACTACCAACAGCCAGAAGCTAACGCCTTTCTCGTCCAGAATCACTGCTGACTCATTTGTTCACGCACCCCAACAAACAGGTGGCAGAAAGCTTCTGTGGCCAGGATGTGGGACACCACGTACACGAGTGTTCCTGCTCCTAGAGAGCTCAGTGACAACCAGTCTGACACAAAACAAAATCGGTCCACAAACAATAAAAACAAGTCTCTCTCCCCTAAAAGTTCCAAATTTAACACCTCACAGATGTCTACTTTGCCCGGTGCCCTTTAGATGTGTACTTCCCAGATGTACACTCCACATGCAATCACGGCACCCACGTGCCTCCTTTAACCCAATTCAACACACGTGTTCCTGAAGCACTTTCCACGTGTCCGGCACAAGACTAGCCAAGATACCTGCCTCAGAAAAACTGTGCATAAAATCATAAATTTAATAGTGTTTCAAACGCACTAAGTGAGCTCACTGTATGAGAGAACTATATTGGTCAGTCCTTAATTTCTTAAAAGAAAATGGTGTCTACGCAGCCAAGGGCTACTAACTAACACCTTTGAGGACAAAGGTTCTGGGCACTCCAAGTCATGCTCTACAGTGGACACCGTGCCACCCAGCCATCATGCCACGGGACAAGCTGAAGTGGCCTTCGAGTCACCTGACCAGGAAGAAGGCACAGTACCAGCTCCCTCAGCGGTACAGGCGGAGCCACGAGAGCTTGCAGAGTGGAAAACAGAGGGACGCAGAACCACAAGATATGCTGCCTTCCCTGCTTCAACCCACTCACCTGCAGCTCCCAAGAATTCTGGACTCTTCCATCTCTGAAATTTTTGAAGTGTGTGTAGTTGTTGTTCCAATAAACTTCATGTTTAATCGAAACTGCTCCATTTAATGCTGTATTTGTTGTAGGAAAAACAAAGGACTCGAGAACCTACGAAGCTCCGTGTGCATTCCTCCAGTATCTCCCCTTCAACCTGGGGTGTGTGTGTCCTCGGGCCTGTTATGCTGACAGAGCAGCTGGTCACCAGGCGACCTCACTGAACATCCGCATCAGTACAGTTTGCAAGCGACAGCCTCCAAAACTTCCCAGTTGGTAAAGGACTAGATTTTTTTTAAGGTCCTGACTGCGAGGATCAAAATGGCCCAACGGGCAAATGCGTACGCTGGTCAACGAACTGACGCAGACCACCTGGAACCTCTGGTCCCCAGGCTTCTGGGCTTCAGCACCCGCTCTCTCAGCCTTAGAGTCAGCAAACCTCACTACAGGGATCCCCCGCTGAACTCGAAGAGGAGAATACCCCCCTGTGGCTTTACACTTCCATTACAGACAAGGAAGGTCACCATGAGTCCTCTGCAGCTTGGGATGTAGAAAACAAACACTCGCCTGATGTTATGCATTGCTCTTATATGTAATTTTTTTAAGTGGGGCTTGGAGTTGATGACCCACGAATCTCCATCACGCCCACATCTTGATCCCTGTGTGAGCTTCCTACTCACCCTTAACAAGGACAGGACTGAACTGCACACGGGGGTCAGCTGAGTCGATGGCATTACAAACAGCTGCACCACAGCTGGGGGCAGCATGGCCTCAAGCCCACTCTGCTCTATTCTCAGCCACCCTTTGGTGGAGCCAGAGGCCAGACCCCTCAGACAGCTGCTGCTGCACTGATCCTCCCCCACCGCTCTGTGATCCCCCTCCCCGGAGAATGGCCAAGAAGGGAAGAGAAAGGGAACCTTTTCTGCAGCACCTACTACGTGCCAGCCATTGCATTAGTGGCTGACGCGGGTGATCGCTCCATCTTTACGGTGACCTAACGGTGCTGGCACCATCACTCCCACCATACGAGTGAGGAAGGCACCGGTGGTTTCGGAGCAACGCCCCAAAGGGGTCCGGGACCATCACTGACATTCCCAACTACCAGAGGAAGGGCCAGCTGTGCACACAAATCCTTTCCCAACCACAGCCTCCGACGTCTTCACCTCTACAGCGCTGAACCACGAGCCACCGCCACGTGGCTGAAATCACCTTCGTCACTCCCGTGGGCCTTATCAAGGTCAGAAATGCCACATCACCCCCACCCCTCCTTTGCTCTCTCCTTCTTTGGCCGAAGTCAAAACAAAGCTCAGATGCAAGGGCCGCGGACAAGGGTGGGTGTGTGCTACTTCCTGCTCAGAGAAACACCGAGGTCTGAACTCACAAGTCAATCCCTGATGTTCTTATTTTTAGGAGACACAGCCTACAAGCTGCAGACTCCCCAGCGTTAGCAATCCTGTCGTTCACACTGAAATGATTCAGCAAAAACAAGAACACAGAAAACCCACACACAAGTAAAGCCGATTTGGCAAAACAGTCACTGTTAACTAGAAGTAGAAGGAATACACAGGTGTTCACTGTGCTAGCCTTTCAACTTCTCTGTGTATTTAACATTTCCATAATAAAAAAATTAGTTCTTAATTGCTTGCCTAACTTACTGGTTTCTAAATATACAACCAAAAGCCTAAAACAAGTATTTTCATTACACAGATCATCATTAACTTTTTATTTTCTAAAGTGAGGTTTTCTACAAAGGTTTAATTAAACCCAATTCCAATCTGCAATAACAACCCTCTCTGGCTCTAAGAGTGTTGTTCCACTCGATGGAGAGGGAAGCCAACTGGCTGGGACCAGTGGCAGAGGACATTTTCCCCTAAACTGTTATTTACTCAGGGTGGGAGAACTTGTTTACTTTATAAACTTTTTTTTTTTTTTAAGAGTGAGAGAGAGTGCTCGAGAGAGCGCGCACAAGTCAGGAGAGGGGGAGACAGAGAGGGGGGAGAGAGAGAATCCCAAGCAGCCTCCACACTGTCCGCAAGAAGCCCAACTTGGCACTCGATCCCACGACCCCAGGATCATGATCTGAGCCAAAATCAACAGTCGGACGCTCAGCCACCTGGGCCACCCAGGTGCCCCGAACTTGTTTCGTTTAGTTTTTTGTGGGAACAGATGTGATTTAAAGCTGGAAGCACCTGGGTTTTAACTCCCCCAGGCCAGGGTCTGGACCCCTCATCTCCAGCACTGGCCACTGTGACACTTTCCATGTGGCAGGCGCTCCACCGGGGCCTGCAGGTGACAATGGCAGTAAGTCGGGAGGAAATTAACTCTGAAATCATTCCCCTCTGGCTGCCCTGTAGCACAGCTGGCAGCTGTCATTTCGATCAGAACAGGACTGGAAAAAGGCTGGGGTAGCTGCAGAATTAGGCTCTAGACGTGCACACTTACTTTCCAGAGCTGACTCCTTTCATGTGGTCTGTGTAAATATAGATATCGGGGATGAACTTGTTGAGGATGCTCCTTGCAGAATCCACGATCCGGTTTGCCATCTGCGGGGACACACGCACGGAGTACCTGCAGTCTGCAGTTAAGGGTGCGTCCTGCTCACACTCCAGGACAGAGGAAAGTCAGTGCTGAAGCCAGCAGCTATCTGCGGAACTGTAACACATCGGGGCTCCCAAAGCCATCCTGCTTTCCATCTGCCTTTAATCGCTTAGCTTGGTAACACTTTAACTCAACTTTTAGAGCATTTTCATCAATTGTTATCGTATTAGTATATAACTTTTATATTATTATTATATAAAAAGATCACAGTGAGAAACACCCAGATATAGAGAGTTGGAAAGTATAAAATAACAAGTTCCCAACCCTGCTCTAGACTTCCTACCCAATGCCCCTCCCTTCCCCTAGAAATGGTTCACCTCAATTCTGGAACAAGAGAAGACCGCCTGTCTGTCTGGCATGAGCCGAGCTCGCTTTGAAGTGTTTGTTGTCTGACCACCCCCCACTGCTGGAACCGATGAGTCTGTCCCTTGAGAACCTGAGGCCAGAACAGACACCACCCTGGGGCTCACCGGGGCCAATCCCAATCCACTGCCCACCCCCCCCCGCCCCTCGTTCTGTTGACAGGAAAAGCAGAAAAAGATCAGTGAAAGACAGTACAGTAGCTGTTTATAAAGATCTAAACAGGGTGTTTTTGTAACAGAGCCTATTTTCAATTATTTAAGTATCAATTACTCCTTTTGTGGACAAGACAGGCTCCTCACAACTGCTACCTTACAGTCAAAATACTGATAATTGGCACTTTTACACCAGGGCACCCACCCCCAGAGAGAGAAGGAGAAAGACATCAGCAACTCAAGCGAAAAGGCTGGTTTTTAAGGAAGTGGAAACAATTCTCTAAAATTTGACTTCATTACGGAGACCAGCTCTCCTCAACCCCACGAATCAAAAATTCAGTACGGAGCACTTTCGATGCGCAACGTTCAGTCAAGAGGTGGCTACGTACATGGGATAAGAGCCTAGGGAAACGGACGAGTAAGGACATGTGATCTTCCCACTACCCCAATACACACCCCACACAGCAACTCCAACAGGGAGAACAGGGGGTGTGGTCTGCCCAGTCCAGCCCAGCTGCTCAAAAATTACTGTCAATAACATATTCCACTTCCATTCGAGCTGCAGAAACAAAATGCTCAGAGACTGCAAAGAACACGGCTGGCACCCAGCTCCGCTTTCTGATCCGTCCGGCACCTTTGCCGGAAGATCAACCTTTCCTCATGGCGGTGAGACTCTGCCAATTAGCCCGGGTCCTCCCAGATCTTATGATCAGTCTGCTCAGGGTTCGTCCCCGCCTCGGCACCCCGCCACTCACCCAAACGGTCCAGATTCTTCCACCTCAACTGCCTCCCTTCACTGTCCCAGCCCCAAGCTCCCCTTCTCTCCCCAACACCCTCCAGCCAGTGCCGGGCTGTGGTCTCCTCTTGACCTTACCGTACGCCTCTCTTCATCTACACACGTGCTGCCCTTGCCCGTCAACAAGACCATGCATTCCATAAGGAGAGGGGCTCTGCTTCTGTACAGAGCAGAGCTCTCCGATGACTCTCACACCCTATCTCTGTACTCAGAAACACTCGATAAATATTTGACTTGACACAAAGGGCAAACCTAAAATGGGGAAAGAGCAAAGAGGAATTTTTCAATACCCACACCAAGCCCGGTTACATCACCACCTCTGTCCAGAATGTACTTCTGACCACAGGCAGCTGAGATAAACAGTGCTGGGTCTCCTACCTTTGGACCGGGCAGGTGCTGTCCTTCTGAGCCCGAGGCTGTCCACTCTCCTAAGGAGAGCGCCAACGCCACTGTCCTGACATAATCCCACGGCATCCACGGCTTCCAAAATCCTTTCAGGTACATTAATAACTGATCTTATGCTCACGGTGACCCCAGGGGCCAGGGCCATGGATTCCTAGTTCCGGAGCTTACACTGAGGACAACCAAGTCACAGAATGGAGATACAAATTAAACAGATCTGACCTCACAAAGACAACCTCCTCCCTCCAGCCCCTCCAGAGATGTGGAAACCAGGTGGGTAACTGTTCCAACTCAGGGCCAGTGGAGTCCTACATCAGAATCCTGGCAGTGCAGAGGGACAGGGCGGCTACAACCCAGAGTCACTGTGGAACCACCTAGCGCGGTGTGGAGGCTGAGTTCCAGAATCGGACCATCCGTGTTCAAGTCCCAGCTCCAGTGAACCATCATTCTGTGTCTAGTGTGCTAGACACATAAGGGGCCCCACCTCCTCATCAGTGAGAGAGGGATAATCAAAATACTGCCCCCCCCCCAGGGTTTAGAGGCTCAAAAGAAAGAATGCACGTGAATGCCTGGCGATGCCTCGTGTGTGGTGGGAACCCCACGAATGCCAGTCACTGCTTTTCAGGCCCAAGACTCAAATCTCAAAGCAGAGGCTGCTATCCTTTCAGGAATCAGAGATCCTTCTGGGAACCCGATGAAAGCTACGGCCCCTCCCTCAAGAAACATGCCCACGTAACTTTGCAGGCAGTTTCAGGAGACTGTGAACCTTCTGCAGCCCATACGTGAATACCATATTAAGAACTCCCATAACCGAGAGAGACAGTTTCACAGTTCTAGGCCCTACTATCCCTCACTGGCGTTCCAGGTCAGAGAAGGCACACACGAGTGTGGGTGTGGAAAGAGAGAGACGCAGACTGATGCTCTACGTACCTTCCCTACAATCGGAGAAAGGAAACCAGTTTGTCCTACAAATTCTAACTCACTGCCATCTTGGGCCTCTACCCCAGCTTCTTCATTTGACTCTTAGGTACCAAATCATGAGCTTCTGGGACAGCGCCACAAACTGGAAACAGAGCGTCCCCCTTCTCCCCACCACCCCCCTCAGGCAGGGGGAGAGGAGAGTGGGTGGCATGAAATAAAAGGTAACCGCACCATCCAGTCACAGCTGCTGGCAGGAACCCACACCAGCTCCTGCCCAGGACCTGGCCGGTCAGGGAGGGAAAAGACGCGCTCTCAGTTAAAGCCACAAGAGCAGGGCCGGCTCTTCTAACCCCGGCCCTCCCACGGGGAATACAACCTCCAAGCTCAGACCCACAGCCAACCGGACTTGCAACTACAAAAACCACAAAACCAGCTAGAGCGTTTTGCCGAAGGCGGCTCTTTTTTTCCCAGGCTCCAAAACTGGCCAGGAAGGCGATCTCAGTTCAAACCCACATTCCTTTGGGGTGTCCCTGAGAGGGGCAGCTCACATCTGGTTTGCAGACAGGAATCTGAGCGAGGGCACTGTGGCTCCTTCCCCGAGGAGCTGGGAGGAGGGTTCAGGGGTCCCAGCCCCGGCCCCACACGAGGAGTTCCTCGGGGTCTTCCTGGCGCCGGTTCTATACAGGGAGGCTCAAAGAACACGGGAGGGAGAAGCAGGGAGGAGCAAAGGGACAGCCCGCCGCCCGGGACTCTTCCAGCTTTCTCCATCTCCTCTGCACAACCCCCGAGCCTTCCCCACCACCCAGCGTCCTCATCAAAGGTTCACTCACAGGGCGTGTGCACACCCCGGACACCATTCGGGGAGACCCCAGCGTGACAGCCTCCGTGGAACCCATGTCGTTACCACAAGACTGTGTCAAAACAAACAGCACACTCTGCAAATCACATTTCCAGACTACAGAGAATGGGCCCCGAGCAGGGCTCACTGCCACGAGACAGCATGAAGGACACAAATCTCAAATGAGAAAAATCAAACTGAAACGGTCCAGAATGTGGGCAGGATTTCACGCGCAAGGCCACCGACTGCCGCACTTTCCAGCAACAGAGGCAAACGGCCACCAGCAGGGTTTCGTTCTGGGTTATTTACATGGCAAAACACAGGAGCCTGTTGACAAGAATAAGGTTGAGCTAAAAGTACATGCGTATTTGGTTAAAGAGAAAACTAAAAAAAACTTCCTACTTGCACGGCATCTCCATTTCTCCACAGAGAACATCACCTTAGAAACGCCATACAATCGTGCGCCAACCTGGGTGCTCCGGGGACAGAGGTGCTGGGCGTGGCCCTGAGATGGGCCCCAGGGGAGCCACGCAGAGAGAACAGGTCACAGCGCAGGAGGCTCGGTGACACGCTCCTCTGGTCCTGAGGGTTCCTGCAAAGAACTCCGGGCGGCACCCTCTGTCTCAACAGCAGCTTCCCCAGCTAATCCGCGTCCTCACGGCTCACTGTTCAAGCTAATCAAGGCCTCTGAAGAGTCAGTCCACACCACGTTTCTTTTCCTCCCAGGAGGACTACGCCCAAACCTCCTGAGAAACATAAAACTTGACCTTAGGCACCTATCCCACCCCTGGGAAGAAGACATCCTGATCTCTCCCTTTTGTCAAACTCCCACCAGGAAAGTCATTGCGCAAGCCACCCAGCCCTCTGCAATGCCTGCCCTGACCCAGATCTTGTCGGCCTCTGGAATCATACTACTTTTAATATCCGAGACCCCAAAAGACAACTCCCCACACACAAGTTCTTGTTCTTCCACCCAGCACACACACCTACTTCCACTCAACCTTTAGGGCTGTTTACGTTCAACCTTTAAATCCATTAAGGGTTCCAACCCCTTGACCGCCTGCCTTCTCCAGGCTGGCCAGCCCCTGCCACAGGACTCGGCCAGGAGCACCCGTCTGTCACTGCAACAATACCCACCCCCCCAGTCCCTCTAACCTCTCCCCTGCACCAGTCACTCAGCCCATCATCCACACTCAGCCCTAGCTGAGAGTGGCCGTCTGGCCTTCTCTTCTCTGCCCTCCAGGCTGCCAATTGCCGCCAGACACGGCCACACAGTCACAAAGCCGACACCATAATGGTCACCATCTTGGGCGGAGCCCTCACTGCTGTCACACAGACTTGCTCTTCTCCTCAGTCACTGCACCCCACTGCCACAGCACATCCTGACACTTGTCACACTGCCTCACCATACCTCTGCTAATGCCCTTGTGCTCAATCCCAACCTAACTCTTGAAAACGGAACTGTTCCCAACCTCCTTCCTACCACCTTCAGGCGGCTCGATTTAGAGCTGTCCTCACCGCTTACCTGCCATCTTCAACCCACACCCTCTCCAATAATAATAAAAATAACAGTAGCTGCAACTTACCACATGCTTACTCACACACCAGCCCAGTGCCTCGTACTATGCATCCATCACCTCACTCAACCTTCACTGCAGCCCCACACGGTGTTTGTAAAGTGCCCAGTGACATGCGGGTCAACCAAGGCTTTGGGCCGAAATCCTGTCATACCTGAGCGGCAAAGCCAGAGTCGGAACTCACGTCTGATCCCAGCACCTTATCACTGCTACCCTGCTGCATGAGCCTCCCTCTCATCCAGAGATCTACCCGATCAACAGCAGTACTCAGATCAGCACCAACCTTTTCTTCGGAAAGGGAGGGTATCTTCTCAACTCTCTCCATCTCCATATGGCAAGTAACCGCCTTATCTTTCCTCCTGCTTCTCTTTCCGGTCAAGACTCTTGACAGAGCAACCTCCATGTTGCACCACAGCCCTCCGGGTCACACCCCTCAGCCGGGAACTGGTCTTGGGGCTGGCTCCTCCTCTCTGGAAGGAGCTCCTCCTTGGCCGTGAGCTGCCCAGAGCATTCTCCAGCCTCAGGCTGACTCCTCTGGGCTCCTCGGGCAGGGGAGGGGTCGTCCAACCAGGACTTCTAAGAAGCTGCATTTTCTTTATTCTCCTCTCAACCCCTTGACTCTCCCTGGTCCCCCTTCCTGGGAGCACTTGGCCTTTTTTTTTTTTTTTTTTTTTTTTTTTTTTTGAGAGAGAGTGGGTGTTCTCGAACAAGGGGGGGGGGGGGGGAGAAGGAGGGAGGGGGGGGAGGGAGGGAGGGAGGGAGAGAGGAAGAGAAAGAGAAAGAAAGAATCCCCAGCAGGCCCCAAGCTGTCAGCACAGAGCCCAACATGAGGCTCAATCTTATGAGCCATGAGATCACGATCTGAACTGAAATCAAGAGTTGGATGCTTAACCAACTGAGCTCCCGAGGTGCCCTGGGAGCACTTTTCTTTTGCTTTCAAGTCTTAGTGGCTTCTCAGGGATCCACCCGCCTGTCCCGCACACTACACAGTAGCCAAGTCCAAATCACCCACTTTGGGCTCTCACCTGGCCCCCAGGTTACAGACGTGCATTTCTAATTTCCTTTCTAGGCCTATCTCCCTGTAACCACAAGAAGGGCCCTCCAACCCAGCAGGAATAAAACTGAACTTATCCTCACTGCCCCCCACCCGCCAAACACACAGCTACTGTCAGAATGTATATCTCTATCCAGGTGCCAGGAGACACATCAAAATCGCCCTCAAGGACCCCCCTGTCCCCCTATCACAGAGCCAGGTGGTGATGGCATCACCCGCATGCTGCCCCCAGGATCTCTGTAAACCAGCAACCCTCACCCAGGCTCTTCAGGGCACAATGACTCTCTAGTATCTTTGCCTGTAAGTGGTTGCCACTAGGTGATAGGATTTTTTTTTTTTTTTTACTTGAACCTTCTAAAAAGCAGCCAAAAGTTCTTTTAGCATCACCAAAGTTATGGTCTTAACATGGAAATTCTCTCTCTGGATAACTGCTGACTTTGGAATAAAAGCCAACTCCCTCAACGTGGTCTTTAATCTTCACTGGCTCCCGCCCCATCATCCACTACTTCTATCTCCATCTTCTACTACCAAACACCACTGTGCAACCTGCACTGAGGCCACACTGCACGGCTTGCCACTCCCAGCACCACTGTGCACTATGACATGTGCACAAGCATTCCTTCCTTGCCCTGCTTCACAGGCCTCCAGTCTTCAAAGCTCAGCCCCAATGCCTTCCCTTCCTATAGGAAAAGGCAGAGGTTAAAAGTCTGGGCTGTGATCAGACAGAGCTCAAATCCCAGCTCTGCCGTCATGAGCAGTGTTATGTGGATACAAATTCCATAAGGTGCAGCCTCAGTTTCCCCATCCACAAAACAGAATGCAAGTAAACTCAGAAGTCACTTTGAGGCTTAAAAATAAAGTGTCTAAAATGTAAACGGATTAACCTTCACAATCAGAAGAAACAAAAGTTGCTGCATGGGTAAAACAACAAGACCCAACTATATGCTGTCTACAAAAGGCCCGCTTTAACATATAAGCACACATATAAGCCGAAAGTGAAGATATTCCGTGCAAATGGGAACCAAAAGAGAGTAGGAGTGACTAAACATCCATCAAACAAAAGAGACTAAGTCCAACAAGACTTTAAGGTCACAAGAGACAGGGCTCCACGCTAAGCCTGGAGTGGAGCCTGCTTAAGATATTCTCTCTCTCCCTCTCTCTCTGCCCCACTCACTCACACTCTCTCTCTCAAAAAAAAAAAAAAAAGAAGAAAACATTCTCTCCCTTCCTCCGCTCCCCTCCTCCACTCATGCTCTAAATAAATAAAAATAAATAAATAAATGTTTTAAAGTCACAAGATAAAGAAGTTGATCATACAATGCAAGGTCAATTCAACAGAAAGATGTAACAATTATATATGCACTCACTCAGATCACCTAAATATATAAAGTAAACATCAACAGATACTGAAAAAAGAGCAATACAACAGCAATTGAAGACTTCATACGCTACTTTCAACAATGGATAGAACATCCAGAAAGAAAATCAGTAAGGCAACAGAAGACTTGAACAACATAAACCAAATGGAACTCACAGACATCCAGAGCACATTTCACCCAACAGTAGAGGGGCACGCATTCTTCTTACTTGCACAGAGAACATTCTCCAGGATCACAAGGTTGGTCACAAGACACGTCTTAACAAGTTTAAGAAGGCTGAAAGCACCTCAGCTACCTTTTCCAACCACAATGTAACAAAAGTAGGTATCAATAACTGCAAGAAAATGGGGAAATCTACAAACCGATGAAAATGAACACATCCATGAACATACAAGGGGTCAAAGAAGAAATCAAAAGGGAAACTAGAAAATCTATAGACAAACAAAAATGAAATCACAACATACCAAAACTTTTGCGACTGAGCAAAGGAGTACCAAGAAGAATTTTATAGTGATAAGGACCTACATTCTTTCTACAAAAGAAGAAGGGTCTCTAATAAACAGCCGAACTTTACACTTCAAGGAACTAGGAAAAGAAGAACTAAAATCCAAAGTTAGCAGAAGGAAATAAATAATAGGGTAGATACAAGTGAAACAGAAAAGCAAAAACCAACGCGAAAGAAAATCAACAGAAGAATCAGTGTTTTGAAAAGATAAACAAATGGCAAGCCCTTAGATTAAGAAAAAAAGAGCAAAGACTCAAGTAAATAAAATCAGAAATGAAAACAGAGACATTCTAAGTGATGCCACAATTTGTAAACAAAATAATAAGGTACTATTATGAACAGTTACATGCCAAATTGGACAACCTAGAAGAAATGGATAAATTCTACCAAGTCTGCATCAAGAAGAGAGCTTGAACAGACCAATAACAAGTAAGGAGACTGAATCAGTAATCAAAAACCTCGAAACAAAGACCAGATGGCTTCACGATTAATTCACTGGTGAATTCTACCAAACATTTAAATGACAAATACCAATCCTGAGACTTCCAAAAACATCAAAGAGAGAACACTTCCAAATTCATTTTATGAAACCAGTGTCACCCTGATACCAAAGCCAAACCATAAAGACACTACAAAAAAGAAAACTACAGGCCAATATCCCTAATGAACATGGCTGCAAAAATTATCAACAAATATTAGTCAACTAAATTCAACAATACATTAAAAATAAAACAATACATTAAATACATGACCGAGTGGGATTTATCCCTGATATGCAAAGATGGCTCTATGTAGGCAAATCAACTAACGTGATAAACCACATTAACAGAATAAAGAATAAAAAACACATGATTGTTTCAATAGACACAGAAAAAGCATCATACAATACTCTTCCACAATTAAAAACTCTCAACAAATTAAGTATAGAAGAAACTTATCTCAACACAATAAGGACATACATGAAAAGCCCACAGCTAACATCATCTTCAGGAATGATGGAAAACTGAAAGCTTTTCCTCTACAATTTGGAATCAAGCATGGATAGCCACTCTTTCCATTGCTATTTAGCATGGTACTGTAAATCCTAGCCAGAGAAATTAAGCATGAAAAAGAAATGAAAGGAACCCAAACTGGAAAGGAAGAAGTAAAATTATCTTACTGCAGATGACCTGATCTTACACGTAGAAGCCCTAAAGATATCACCCCCCAAACAAAAAAAACTACTGGAATAAATATTTTTAAAAGTTGCAGAATACAAACTCAACATACAAAAATCAGTTGCATTTCTGTGCACTAACAATAAGCTATCTGAATAAGAAATCAAGGAAATAATCCTATTTACAAAAGCATCCAAAAAACCTAAAAACGTAAGAATAAACTTCACCAAGGAAGTGAAAGAACTGTATACTGAAAAGTATAAAACAATCATGAAAAACATCTTTAAAAGACACAAATAAATGGAAAGACAGTCTACATTCACGGACTGAGAGAATTAATATTCTTAAAACGTCCAGACTACCCAAAGTAAACTATAGATTCAATGCAATCCCTATCAAACTACCAATGATATATTATTTTAATGTTTATTTATTTTATTTTTGAGAGAGAGAGAGAGAGAGCATGCAGCATGCGAGCAAGCACAAGCAGGAAGAGGCAGTGACAGATGGAAACACAGAATTTGAAGCAAGCAGGCTCTAGGCTCTGAGCTGTCAGCACAGAGCCCGACGCGGGGCTCACACCCACGAACTGTGAGATCATGACCTGAGCCAAAGTTAGATGCTTAACCAACTGAGCCACCCATCCCAATGATTTTTTTTTTTTTTTCACAAAATAACAGATACAGAAAAAATAATCCTAAAATTTATATGGAGCTACAAAGGACTCAAAAAAGCCAAAGCAACTTTGAGCAAGAACAATGCTGGAGGCATCAGAGTTCCTGATTTCAAAATATATCACAAAGCTACAGTAATCAAAAAGGCATGGTATTGCCACAAAAACCAATGGAACACAACAGAGAGCCCAGAAATAAACCCCTACAAGTCTCTTCAACAGACACACTACATACAAAAATCAACTCAAAATAGATTAAAGATAAACATAAGACTCTAAAACCATAAAAATTCTAGAAGAAAACATAGGGGAAAAGTTTCTTAGCATTGACAATGATTTATTGGATGGAGCACCAAAACAAGGGCAAAAGAAACAACAAAGTGAAAAGGCAATCCACAGAATGAGAGAAAATGTCTGCAATTCATATATCTGATTAATATCCAAAGTATGTAAAAACTCATACAACTCAACAGCAACAAACTAAAAATAATCCAATTAGAAGATGGGCAAAGGACCTGAATAGATACTTCTCCAAAGAAGAACCAGATATGTTCATACATTCATGTGAAAAAGGGCTCAATATCACTCATCATGAGAAATGCAAATCAAAACCACAATGAGTTAGGGGCACCTGGGTGGTTCAGTTGGTTGAGCATCCGAATTCAGCTCAGGTCATGATCTCCCAGGTTGTGGCTTTGAGCCCTGTGTCGGGGTCTGTGCTGACAGCTCAGAACCTGGAGCCTGTTTCAGATTCTGTGTCTCCCTCTCTCTCTGCCCCTCCCCGACTCCCCCTCCCCCCTCTCTCTCTCAAAAATAAACATTAAAATCTTAAAAAAAACAAAACGGGTTATCACCTCATGCTTGTTGGAACAGTTATTATAAAAAAACAAAAAACAAAAGATAACAAGTATGGCTGAAAGTGTGGAGAAAAGGGAATCCTGATAGACTGTTGGTGGGAATGTAAATTGATCCCACAATCCCACATAGGGTACATATCCACAGAAACTGAATATATTCCCACATTCATTTCAGTGTTATTCACTATAACCAAGACATGAAAGCAACCTAAATGTCCAATGCAAGATAAATAAAGAAAATGTGGTATTTATAGACATAGAGTAGAGTATTATTAAGCCTTAAAAAAAAAAAAAAAAAAAAGGAAATGCTATCATTTGTGACATGGTTTAATAAGGAAGACAGCGTGCTAAGTGAAATAACACTTAGTGAAAGATACAGAACAGACAGAGAAAAACAAATACTGCATAATTCCATTTATAGAAGGAATCTAAAATAGTCACACTCACAGAAGCAGAGAGAATGGTGGTTGCCAGAGTCTGGAAGGAAGGGGAAAGATGGAAATGCTGGTAAAAGGGTACAAAGTTTCAGTTATGCAAGATGATTAAGTCCTACAAATCCACTATATACCATAATGTCTGCACTATATACTTAAAAATCTGCTGGGGGTCTTCGGTGGCTCAGTCAGTTGAACACCCAACTTCCGCCCAGGTCATGATCTCACAGTTCGTGGGTTCGAGCCCTGGGTTGGGCTCTCTGCTGACAGCTCAGAGCCTGGAGCCTGCTTCACCTGCTGTGTCTTCCTCTCTCTCTACCCCTCCCCTGCTCATACTCTCTCAACAATAAATAAATGTTAAAAAAAAAAATTTAAAAAAAAATTTGCTAAGATAATTATACTGGAATTTAAAAAATAATTTTTAAAAAAATTTGCTAAAAGAGTAGACCTGTATCAAATGTTACCACAAAAAATTAAAAGTATAAAAATCTTAAAAAAGTGTAAAAATAAAAAAAATCAAGAGGGCAGAAAGAAACTCTTGGAAGTAACGAATAGGTTTAAGGCACTATGCTACTAGTTTTGCAGGTATATACTAATCTCCAAACTCATCAAGCTGTACACGTTAAATCCGTATAGCTTTTTGTACGTAAATCATACATCGATAAAATGGTTTTTAATTAATTAATTATTTTTGAGAGAGACAGTATGAGTGAGGGAGGGGCGGGGGGGGGGGGCAAAAGATCTGAAGTAGGCTCTGCGCTGACAGCAGTGAGCCAGATGCAGGTCTCAAACTTGTGAACCATGAGATCATGACCTGAGCCAAAGTCAGACGCTCAACCGACTGAGCCACCCAGGTGCCCCAATAAAGTGGTTGTTTAAAAACAAAAGAGGGGCGCCTGGGTGGCTCAGTCGGTTAAGCGGCCGGCTTCGGCTCAGGTCATGATCTCACGGTCCGTGAGTTCGAGCCCCGCGTCGGGCTCTGTGCTGACAGCTCAGAGCCTGGAGCCCGTTTCAGATTCTGTGTCTCCCTCTCTCTCTGACCCTCCCCTGCTCATGCTCTGTCTCTCTCTGTCTCAAAAATAAATAAATGTTAAAAAAAAAATTAAAAAAAAAATAAAAACAAAAGAAAAGCAAGTATACCCTTATATTATCACAGTGCATGCAAAGTAATCACTTAATAAACAGGTATTACTGGGGCGCCTGGGGCGCTCAGTCAGTTAAGCGTCCAACTTCATTCAGCTCAGGTCATGATCTCGCGGTCCGTGGGTTCGAGCCCCGCATCAGGCTCTGTGCTGACAGCTCAGAGCCTGGTGCCTGTTTCAGATTCTATGTCTTCCTCTCTCTCTGACCCTCCCCCGTTCATGCTCTGTCTCTGTCTCAAAAATAAATAAATGTTTTAAAAAAATTTTTTAAATAAATAAACAGGTATTATTCCTGCCCTCCTACATCCTCCAGACAAAATGTGCCATCCTGTATCTTAGCTCCCCCAACCTACTGTGTACCTGTCTACACCACTTTACACATTAGATCAGAATTACATGTTTGCATAGGTTTCCCCTCATCAGGAAAGCCCCCAGGAGAGCAGGACATACCCTGGAGTTGTTTGCTTGAGCGTGAACTAAAAAAGAACAACGAAGGAACCAGTCTAGTCATGGTGAGACGGATAATAAAACACCGTATCTCAGCCAACAATTACCATTTTGCACTGCTAAGACTTCCCCAAGACTGCTGTCTAAAAGTAAGTAACTCTGCGAAGAGGTAAACTGTTGGAAGTCATAAGTCATTCTTCCCTTCGAGAGGCAAGTCAAAGAACAGAAAGTTAAATCAAACAAAAGGATACGCAATTCCTCTAATACGTTTGATCTTCCCTGGATCCGTGAGCTGAACGGGCTTCAGGACCTTCCTCACAGGACAGGAGAAGAACACTTCTCCTCCTCCTCCGGGAGGCATTCCCCGTCGCACAACCTGCCCGGGTGGAAAGACAGAAGAGGTGACGATGCTGCGGAGCGCGTGACCCTGACACCCAACCTGGCTGCTCTATGCCAAGGGGCTCTTCCTCGGGAGGCAGCGAGCTCTTTCGTACCCACCTTGTCAACCCCTTCAATGCCGACAGCACCTTAAGTTAGCACCAAGAGGGCACGTGCTGAGCGGTGACTCCAGGCCAGCACGTCCCCGTCACAGTGAAGCCACTTCATCACGAGGGCCTGTCCCCTCATCCTAACTGTGAGCAACTAGCCCAGCTCATTGGCTCATCCCATTTCTCACCCGTCAGGAGCCCGCTTCTCCTCCTGTGCAATGAAGTGATCTATCAAAACTCATTTTATTCAGTAAAAATGAAGTCATTTCCCCCGTTTTAAAACATTAACTTAAGAAATAGATGCTAAACAGCTTAAGATATCCAGTGTTACTGATGTAACCCTGCTTAAACAGATGCTTAAATTACTTCTACTAGGTTTTGAAAACACTGAACATTCACAGGGGCATCCAGGTTGGGAGGCCCTGGAGACAAATTATATCTTGATGATTCGACCAGAGAGGGCGTGTGGCCAGAACCCTGGCTCCACTGCTCACTAGTGGAGCTGCCACGAGTAATAAGGGAGCCGACGCGTGTGCAACACTCACACCATCACCTACTGCAGAGTAAGTGCGAGTAACTGGCCACTATGACTGTCATTACTCAAGAGTCCCTCTCCAGCTCCAAGTCTGTAACGTTGGGGTCATGACTCCCGTGGGTTTTCTCAATGGAGCCGTTCGATGTGACACACAGAGACACAATGAGTCACACGGCTCTTCCCATGAGTTCACAAGAGAATATGTTGTACACATATATGTACAGCCAACAAGGTACACGCATCCTTACCTTTAGCTCAAATGATTCACCGTCAATTCCAAACTGTTTCAACAGGGGGAGGGCTGTTGCCTTAAGAACATCAACCTGTGGAATTATTTCAGGAAAAAAAAAAGTTTAATTAAACCTTGAGAAGTGGGAAGAACAAAGAGCCCACAAAGCAGGATGAGGTTCAGTAACCGGGCAGACGACGTCGTCCTGCGAGGAGGAAGCACGCGGGCTTACAACTGAGGGCATGGGCCGGCTCTGCTCCCAAATAAGACTGCAATTTTACAAGCTGCTGGCTTCTCCGAGTCCCTCTTTCTCACTTTATAACAGCATACATCTACCCTGTGAGTCATCGTGAGTATCACATGCATCACGCAAAAAGCATCAAGAAATGGCTAGGCCCATCCAGAAAACAAACTGGGACTTCTGCTCATTGCGAGAGGCCTAAGCGTTACAGAAGAAAATATCAGCCTTTTTTATGATTCTTTTCCCAACATGGTTGTTTAGTGCTGAGAGCTGGTGGCAATCCAAGCCAAAGCAAACCAAACGAAGTCTGCAACCTGAGCAGGGGCTACCTGGGAGTCCTGTGGGTGTCACACAGGCAGTCACAGAAGGGGGTAGTCCACAAAGGGGTAGGCCGGGGGAGGTAGGCTTGGACTCAGGGAAGCCCCACAGTGCAATGACAATGCCCACAGTCGATGGCAGGGCTGTGCTGAGCATGGCTGTTCTGACCCCCTCCCTTAGAGCTCCTCGGGGGCCTGGGGTCCTCTGCTTACTTATTTGTGGATGCCCCAGAGGGAATAAGGATGACATTCAAATCAGGCTGGCGAACAAGTCAGTGAACGCTGTCTCAACAGCAACTCGGGAAGGAAAGCACAACCACCCCCTTACTTGTTCCCAACTGAACAGAGCTGCCCTCCAGCCTGCAGGGGCGAGCGACCCCCAGGCAGGGGCAGGGCGGCTCAGTCCAGGCTCCACCACCTCCTGTTAGCTGTGTGGCTTCTGGTCAGAAAATCCCAGCTGTCTGAATTTCCTGGTCTTTAAGGTCTGGGGCTCTCAGCCTGTCTCTCTCCAAGCTGCCACCAACTCTAACATGCTGAGATTCAACAGAATGATACTCCAATAAGCCTTCACAGCAGAGAACAGCCCCAACTAAATATTCTGATACCACAAAATTAACCAGGGGCAGAAATGACCTCTGAAGCCTAGGAACCTGGCCAGAATGGATCAGGTGGGGCAGAAGCAGTTACGAGGAAAACTCATTAAAGATTAGCTAATGTCATTAAATACTGAAGCTAAACGTATGTCACAAACTTAAAATAATGCATTTGGGGCCGCCAGGACCGAGAGGAAGCCAGTCTAGGCTAGAATTAAGGGCAACTGGGGAGCAGGCCAACCCAGACTCTGGGAACAGTGGGGGTGGAGGGGCGCACGCTGCTCTGCCGATGTGACTCTGGGACCCAGGCGCCCAGCCTGGAGAGAGGGGAAAAAGCAGCGCATCCCTTCTGCCTCATCCCACCTATACCTGGAGTCAAAAGGCCGAGGCCAAATGGACTCTGAAGGTCAGACAGAAGCCCTAGTGTAGCTGAAGGGGGTCCCGTCTCCTGAATCAGCCTCTAGCTGCCCCGGATGGCAGGCATCCTGGTGCAGTGGGACTAGGGCCGGAAAAGCAGATGCGGGCTTGAGTCCTCCTCTGCCTCTTATTAGCTGGGAGACCTGGACACTTCCCCACGTCCCCAGGGCCGTGGGTGCCTCCTGCGTAAAGTGAGGGGCTGGACTGGACGTACCCCTCTCGCTGTGCACACTCTCATTTTAGCAGAGTGAGGATGGTCTACAAGTTCTGCTTCAGGAAAATGGAGCTGGAACTCCGCAATTACAGGCCCAAGTCTGGTCCAAGTGGCACCTGACGGCAGAGGCATTACCCTTCAGTTCAGTCAGTCAGCAGATAGAAATGCGATCAGATCCAAGCCGACGCGAGAAAGGGAAGAAACCTGCTCTCAGCTGCCTTGTCTGAAACTGATAAGAACACCCACCTCACAGGGTTGGTTCAAGAATTCAGTAAATAAGGATACATACAGAAGAACACAGGTTCACTCACAACAGGGCCCAGCACACAGGAGACACGATCGTACTTCTTTTCCCCTTCCAGGAGGGTACTGGAAAACACTGGAACCTTCCTTGCCATTTGACCGGCTTGTTGGCACCAGTAAATATCTACTGTGCCCTGGTGCAGAATCATGGAGATGCAGATAAGATCTCCTGAACTTTTCTTCTCAGAATCTCTCCCTACTCCCTGCCCTTCTGTCCCCAAGGGAAAATGTCCCTATTCTCTCACAAGGCTCGTCCTATCACTTCTACTGTCTTACCCTCGCCCCTCCAGCAGCTCCAGGAGTCAGCCTTATAAACACCCCCATCATCCTATCTAACCTTCTAACCATCCCGGTTCTTCATCTGTCTGCTACTCATTCCCCAACCTATGACTGTCTTTATAGTCCAAGGACACTGCTCTCTCGAGGTCAGTACAACCTCTCACTGCCGAACCCCGCACCCAGCCCTAAGTCGGCTCCTGCAAAGACTGGCTTTGTGAGTCATCCCCCGCTTCTTAGAACTTGCCTCCTATGTCCACGGTCGCTGTCTCTGGCCCCTCTTCCCTGCTCACACCTCATTCACTTCCTCCCCTTCCCCTACTCTCAGCCTCTGGGACCATGGGGCAAAACCCAAATGCCCATGGAGGTCAGAAAGGGCATTTAAATGAATGATGAGGTCAGCTAAGGCCTGTGTCCAACTGGAGAGCTCACGTCTCATCCAGAGGACCACGCCACTCAGGTCGGGCTGACGGCCACCCAGCGCCGCCACGTCGACCTACTGTAACGTAAAACCTGGGGTCTCAAACGTGAACCACCAATTCAGAGACACACACCAGCACACTGCAGCCCAGAGGAGGAACACCTGTAGGATTAATTCAGTCAAAAAGCCTCCAGGGTTCAACCCCGGCACTGGTCCATCTCACTCTCCTAGGGATTTAACTGTCAATAGGTAAGATCCTGGTGACCAATCTCTGAGACCCCAGACAATAACTTCTAACTGCCAGCTAGACAACCTCTGTGGATATCCTGCCAACATCCCAGAGAAGGATGAAAATTAAACACATCATCCATCATCCTACCAAAATTTTCCTCTTCCCCATATCAAATGCTATCTGATCTCTACCCTTCAAGTCAACCAGGACAGAAATCATGGAATTTTTTATAACTCCTTCCTCCTGTCCCATCTCCAATTAGCTGTCAAGTTAAGAAACCTCTGCCCCCACAATGTCCTTCAGATCTGTCCCTTCCTTTCTACTTCCACCTCCATGATGTTCAAACTAGTTGAGACCTTTCCAATTCATCCTCATCTTGGCCTCCGGAGTCATCTTCCTAAAATCCAAGACTGACTCTGTGGCCTCCTTTCCTCTAGAAAACCCTCCCAGCCCTCAGCATTTTGCCTATACCTCTGATAAGGGTACCCTCATAGCCCCCCGGCTGCCTCCGTAGCTGTCCACCTTAGGAGATCAAGATCCCGAAGGGCAAAACTCCTTGAGTTCGTCCTGTGTGCACAGAGTGGGCACGGACGTGAATCGGGGAAGCCACACATCACAGAGAAAGCCTGAAATGAAGCCACAGGCTGAAGAAGTTACTCTTCATCCAGGATTAGGTGTATTTCTTTTATCCTAGGCTGGAGTCAAGTATTCACCAAGGTCACTTTAGTCGTGAAGCTAGAAAAAGCAGAGCCCCACCACACCTGAAAACAGATTTTTTTTTTTTTTTAAATACTCTGCACACAAGGGGCGCCTGGGTGGCGCAGTCGGTTAAGCGTCCGACTTCAGCCAGGTCACGATCTCGCGGTCTGTGAGTTCGAGCCCCGCGTCGGGCTCTGGGCTGATGGCTCAGAGCCTGGAGCCTGTTTCCGATTCTGTGTCTCCCTCTCTCTCTCTCTGCCCCTCCCCTGTTCATGCTCTGTCTCTCTCTGTCCCAAAAAATAAATAAACGTTGAAAAAAAAAAATTTAAAAAAAAAAATAAAAAAAAATAAATAAATACTCTGCACACAAGAGTTAAGTATTATTTCTGGGGAATTCATCAACTAATCTTTGTCACTGCTACCATACAGAACTTTTTTTTAATAACACCAGTGCAAATAGCTTTTAAGATTATTGGCAATTATGGAAAAAAAAAAAAAGAGTACATAACTGAGGCAGCCAGTACCCAAGTTTCCTCATGTTTCAGAGCTTCTTCCCATTATGCAAGGCTCCTGCTCCCCCCGCCCCAACCCAGAAGTGACAGGCCTCCTGTCACATTTCTAACTGAAAGGCCCATTTCCTAGAATCGTCAGAAAATGCAGTAAAAAAGGAATCATTTGAAATTAGTTTAAAATTCTAAAGAGGCTGTGCACATTCCCTTACAGCTGACAATTTCAGGTCTTGCACTGTACTCAGGATCCTCGGAAGAGTCTATGCACCTGAACTCCCAAGAATTGAGGAGTAAGTGCCTTAGTGCCTAGCAACACATTAACCACGTTTCCACCCTAGGAGATGTCTTGGTGAACACCAGCGGTCTCCGCTTTGGGGCTCAACGCGCCACCTAACTGGTCTTTACTGGCCAGGAAAGCTACACACACTTCCCCTTCCGCCTCCGGAGCCACCCTCTCCGAGGTCCCGGTCCCAAGTCGGTAGAGGTGAACCTTGGTGAGGTGTCCTTGGTAAGAACTTCACATCACGGCCTTGGGTTTTCAGATACCTTCTCTGGAGAGCAGGGGATCCTTCCCTCCCTGCAAGAAAGGTCCAAGGCAGGCCTGGACAGAACTGTTCTAGTATCTCTCTCTCTCTCTCTCTCACACACACGACAAAACCCATCCTTGAATGACTCTAAGACAGCTGTGGTGGCCACAACGAAAATTCCAGGTATATATTAAACTATCCTCCCCACACACGCAGGAAAATTAGCACGCTTAATAAGGAGGTCGCTGGTGCCCACAAACTATCAGAGTTCGTGTATACCTTCCCCGCCCCTGCCCTTTTTCTAAATCTGCAAACTCTTCACAGAAGAAGAAAAGCCCTAAAATTTATGGTTAAAATCTGAGTTAACTCAAGATAATGCTACAGCAATGCCAAGGAGATATTATTATTTTCTGTCTGAAATTTTGGTCTGCTGCCTTGTGCAGCCGCAGCCATCACATGACCTTAGGAAGACTCCACGCTCAAGCACTGGAGCCAACAGAGCCATTTTTCATGTCAACCATGATGAGACTGCACACATCTGCTCTGAAGGTTCTTAGACACGACAGCGAAAGGCACCTTGATGAATGTTAACAGTCATCACGGCATTTGATGATTGCAAATTTTGGTTTGTCTGCTTCCCGGGGTGCTTAATGTCTAAATCTCAAGGTATATAACAAAACAGAGACCCTCAACAATAAAACCTGTGCTTTGTCAGGAACTTGCTTCTCAAAAGCTGGGCTGTGACAAGAGACGAGACTATTCACTACTCACCGAAGGGTCAACCTGGTCATTGGTTACTCCCCGCAGAACAATTCTTAACGGGTGCTTCATAAACGGAGCCAGGCAAAGAAGACTCTCCAGGTAGTAGCCAATGCTGCGAAGGACACTACAGTCATGTTCCACGGACCCGCCATACAGGAGGCCAGGCTGGTAATACAAGGTTGTTCCTTATACCGGAGGAGGAAGAGCCACATTCAGCCGAAAAAACAAAAAACACGAAGTGTCAAAAAGGCAACAAAAGCAGGGAGTCCCAAGGGGAAAGTCTGACAAGGGCATCCAAGAAGTTCAAAATGCCATTCCTAAGAGCCCACACTTAACTTTTCCAAAAGCTGACTCATTACTGTCAAGCCCCTGTAACAATAATAAACTGTGAGTGTAATTTAATAAACAGTAATAAATTAAACCCCTCCCTAAGCATCTGAATTGCCAAAGTCGTGGCAGGGCACAGAGGAGAGATCCCAACGGGCGCTATGGGCTTCCAACAGCACACTCTGCCTGCTGGTGGAGGGCTCTGCAAATGATGTGCTGAAATCGTCACATCAGCAACCAGCTTCTTTCCAGGCCCTTGAAACGAGATTTCCCAGAAACTGCACTCATCAACAGGATTCCTAGAGAAGGCAAGTACTTCATGGCACTTAATTCCATTAATAGTAGCTCTTTTTAAATTTAATAACAACAAATAGAAAGATCTAAAATTACTGAATAGCTTTGGTGGAAACTCTATTATCTTCGTTCACTCTTTCCCATATCCGTATCATCCAAAAAGTTTCTTACTGGGTGTATGTATTAGAGGAAAAGCAAAGTAAAATATTCTAGATTTTGGGGGGAGGGCATAAATGGCTGAACATGGTATTGCTGCTGCTCAAAATCTTTTGTCAGTGTCTCCTGGCATAATTTACCAATACATTTAACATTAGAGGAAAGAGATTTAAGCTCAGTCCCTCACAAGGAAAGCCACTCTTGAGAGTTTCATAAAATAAATGTAGGTTTTACCAAATTAAAAGCCAAAATCCCAATGATCACAATCAGAATCATGTTCTGATCAAAGTGGGAAAGAGTCTACATCAGTTAGTCTAAATTAAATTTTAGATTAGTCTAAAACCAATCCTTTAGGTCAAAAAGCCAAAACAAACAAAAAACAAAACCAAAAAAAATACATAACCACTAAATTCTGCAAATCTGTTTATGCCTGCAAATTAACAGGGTGACAAATTGGTCAGATTATCAGAATTGAAGGCTTCTACGCTGGTGGGCGCAGGGCACATGTGGTGGAAGCAGGATCATGTAAAATGTCTTACTTCCCAACTTGAGCTGAAGAGAGGACTAGAAAAGAATTACGCACCCTCTGAATCACCGATAAAAATTGCTGAAAAAAAATCTCCAGCAAAACAATATTAAAAATTTTTAATTTTTTAAAAATCTCCAGCAATTTCCAAGTAAACAAGCCAAAGAGAACTCAGGGAATGACAGCTTGCTATGAGCCCCTGAGGTCTCACACCTGAAACTTGTTCTCCGTAAGGCATGGCTGAATGCAGCTACAGGCCACTGAATCTCCTGTGACACAAAAGGCCACTTATCAGGCCAAGCTGGTCTTCTTTCTTAAGAGAGCCAATGCATGAGAAAGGTCATGGTTTCCTTTGCTGAATACATGCGCAAAGGTGACAGCTCGTGGAGCTGGCCAAAGGATGTTTGCCATGGTCTCCCTGACAAGGTCGAGAAGAGTTTCTAACAGCAAACAAACAGCTAAAAAGAACCTAAATGTTTATCAGTAGGGAACAATCAAATAAATGATCATGCATCCCCACGCCAGAATACTCTACTAGGTGCACTGAAATATCAAGATAGATCTGCGTATGCCTGGCAGGGAAAGTTCTCGGAGACCTCGGTGACAACGAAAAAATGCTGGCTGCAGAACAACATGAAGAGCATGACCCCGCTGGTCTCAGATACGGAAGCGCCGTGCAAGCAAATGCGTGGAAAGGAGACCAGGGCACACGCCCCAGACCGTGACCGTGGCGGCCCCTCGGGGAGGGGCTGGAAGAAGAAACAGGTGAAAGGATTTTCACATCTTCTGCATACGCTCGTGCGTGCTTCTTTTAAAAGACAAAAATAAAATTCAGCGCGTTCAACTATCTCACAGACTTTGTTGTAAAATTTTATTGTGACAAAATAAACAATCGGACTTTGAAAAGCCGCACATCAATTTTAGGTGTAAGGTACTTCTGTTGCTGAAGCAGAGGCGGTGCCTGCTTGAGCTGAAACGTTCAGCCCTCTAACTTCTCTCAGTCAAGGGTGCGCCCCTCACGCTGGCAGATCTGACACACGTCTCCAGTCAACTTCTCACAGGCAGGAAGCCAGGTCTTCCCACCCGAATATTTATCCCGTTAAGAGGCACGAGAAGTAGAGGAATGGGTCAGCAGCACATGTGGTACGGATTGCAGCATCTACTGTAATGGGAATTTCAGGAATTTCAGGAATGGGAAGAGAGAGCGCTTACCTGTTTGGTTTATTTCGATCCGAGAACCATTAGTTATTTTGTCCAACAGCCTTATGAAGCTGGCTTCAAAGTCTGCGGGGGAAAGAGAACACAGACTGGTCACCGTTTCCAGAGAAGAGGTCTCATCCGGGAACTGCAGTGGAAGGTCCGTGACCCCTGCCCACACCCGGGTTCGAGTCAGGACAGGGCCGGGACCACTGGCTGAGGAAACCGAAGCACCAGAAAAGCACCGACTGGCATATGTATGTTTAGTGGAACTATGAGAAACAATTCAGCTTTCGTATTCCACGAAAAACAGCAACTCTACCTGCATCTAATGGGGTATTAATTTCAGCAGCCTAACACCCATAAAGGCCTGTTCTTCTGACCTCAGGCGTGCATGCCAAACAAGGGAGAAGCAGCAGAAAAGAGGGAAGAGTTTTAAAGTCAATTTCGTATTTGTTCCCCACCTGAGAGGGCAGATGAACGTGCAGGCCACCCTCCAGTCTCCGAAGCAGTGAGCGGTCCCGGTTTCCTCCACTCAACACTGTCCCTTCTCTCCCCTCATCATGCCTCTTACTCACCTGGAGCTATCACCCCAGTTTAGTTTTTCATTTCATTACACACATACTTGAATGTACAATATTACCATCACCTTCTTTTTAATGTGTGAAAAAAAGACTGCAAGAAAAACCACCACGTGTTAACGAATGGGTTTCTCTTCATGGTAGGACATTGTACGAATTTAACTTTCTTATTTAAATCTTGATGTACATATTTGCTTCAATTCCTTTTACGGACAGATTGTCGTCTAAGACATGAAAAGTGGGCATTACTTAAAAGGGGGGTGGGCAGAGGGGGAAGAAATGGATTTTAAATGTGAAAAAGGAGAGGAGGTAGAATGAAGACTCAGGCAGGACAGCACTTCCTGTAAGTCCTGTGCCTTCCCATAAGTGGGTCACACACACACTCGTTCTCTCTCACTCCCTCTCTGGCGTCAACCTGTGCCAGTGAACAAGGACAGGAAGACTAACTTTTCTGCACCAAAGGCATGGCCACCACCTGGCGATTTAGGCAGTCTGCACCCCTCTATACACTAACAGAAGTTTCCAGCACAGACCCCAGCAGCCGCCTGAACTGATCCAGAGGGCTAAGCAATTCCCGTCCACCTGTGCAGTTACTTACTGCTGCCCCCGCACCCCCGTCACAGTAGATGCTGCAATCCGTACCGAGAACACTGGGCTAGAAGTCAGAGAGACTCCGGCGAGCCCTGAACAGGGAACGACGGCTAATTCCAGCAGGTGTGCATCAAAGCATGCCTTACAGCCGGACATTCTCTCATTTAATCCTCAAATCCCCACGGCAGGGAGGGCTGTTCCCATTTTATAGGACGCTGGGGCCCGAGAATGAGGACCAGCAAGTGACGAAGCCGGGGGCTGAGGGCAAGCCTGTCCTTCTCCACGGTCCACACTAACCAGGGACGCCACTTTGCCGAACTCCGTTTAATCCTGAGTCCACCACCTCCTCCAGAAAATCACGGTACCTCTTAACTGTAGGCACTGACCTACCGCAGAGTCCTGCAGACCATTTAATGGGTCCCCAATCAACATTTTTAATGAAACCAGAATAGAATAAACAATGTCAGAGTTAACTGTATGGAGTTAACTGTTGGTAAAACCTTAATGCTTTACAAATATCTGTATGCGTACTTGGTTGTGGTGTCAGGTAGCATCCCAAAGTTTGAAAATAACTCAACTACGAAATGATTTCTATGGCCTCTTTATATAGAGTTCTTAAAGTTTTTACAGTTTTATTTATTTTTGAGAGAGAGAGCGAGTGAGTATAAGCAGGGGAGGGGCAGAGAGAGAGGGAGACACAGAATCCGAAGCAGGCTCCAGGCTCTGAACTGTCAGCACAGAGCCTGACATGGGGCTCGAACCCACCAACTGCGAGATCATGACCTGAGCTGAAGTTGGACACTCAACCAACTGAGCCACCCAGGCGCCCCTAGAATATTCTGGTTTTAAAAATCGGGCATGATCAAGACCACAGCGCCACTTTCTGCCTGTATTTTTAGCAAACGCCACGTGCTCTGCACAAAAAAAGGAAACCTTGATTTGCTCAAGTTTTTGAGGTGACTAAAGGGGATTGAGGAACAAGAATTCATGAATAAAGTCCAAGATTAAACTGCATAGCTCTTACAGATTAGGAAAGAAAAAAGAACATTAAAAAAAAAGCCTAACTTTCAATTTTTTTTTTTCCTTCTGCAATCCACGGGAGCACTTATGCACCAACACAGTTTAAAACGCCCAGCAGAGGGGCACAGGCAGGAACAAAATGAGCACGTAGAGAGACCTCCAGGCTGGACCATCCCCTGGTCACAGCAAATAGGTGACTCAGAAACAGTACTTCAAAGAACCAAACACAAGAGCTAGTTCCAGAATCCTGGCAGCAGCAAAGATATAGCTCCATCACGTGGTACGAGAAAGATCTCAAGTTCACCTAATAATAGTAAGACTGAAGTCCGCAGACTTCATTAAGGCAAGATGTGTAGGATTCGTTGTCCTTTCACTTCCCATACACCCTTTGTGACTCTTCCTCCTCAAGACTGCTCTTGGGGGTACAGTTTCAAGTATCTAAAAACACTGGGGAAAAACATCCAAAAATAGGCACGAGTTTACTGCACTGCTTGGGAATACGTAATTAGGCGATAAAGCTATAAAGACCATCGGCACAAATACCATAGTGGTCAGGAGAGTGACTGCCAGCAGCAGCAGAGAAGGGAGTCTCTACTGGAAGATGGCTGGCCCCATAGGTCAGCAATGTTCCATTTCTAGACGCAGATGGGGTCACACAGGTGTTCACTGTATAACCTTTTAAGCACCACTTTTATGTTTTACGCATGTTATGTTACTGTAGTCAACATTTGTTAAAAATTTATATTATTAGGACCTTCAATCTCAGAATTCATTAAATACTGCCTCTGATACCTAATGCACTCCCCTCCTTAAGGGAAGTGAGCTCATCACTTCTTTAAGGGGCCAGTAACTCTGTAAAACAGTGGCAGTCATCAGCCTGACCCACTCCTAAGAATGGCAAACTATGTCTCAAATAAGGATGTTTATTTATATCTATTTATAACATTCATATATAAATGTTAGATATAAATACATACAGGATATATATCAGAACACTCTATAGCATCAAAATTAAAGAGATTTCTTATATACTGATATAAATCATCTGCATGGTATGCTGAGTGAAAAAAAAGTAGGATGCTGATGGCCATTTGTGTGAAAGAGGACAACATACATACGTACTTGCTTATTTATGTAAAAAATAGCCCTGGAAAGAAACACAACAAACTAGTAACACTGGTAGCTTCACAGGGAAGGAAAAATAAAAAAGAGACAAAAATCCCATCTTATAAACCTTTTTGTTCCCTCTGAATTTCATGCCATGCGTATATTTTTTAAAATACATAAAATTTAAGTTAAAAAATACAAATAAAGGTACCGTGACACAATTTAAATAGCCAACAAAACCACTTTCATTAAATAGCCTATGAAAGATCTTTCTAAATACTACAGTCATTATGTATAAAATATACGTATTCTATGTATAATATGTAGTAATACATTATGTGACAAATGATAAATTATATTTTAACTGAAACATATAACATCTTTCCTAAATTGTCAATATGTCCAGAAAAAAAATTACAGAACATAATAAAATATTTTGAACAGAAATATTAATTTTATCAGAATACACAGGAGTCTACCAAAAAAAAAAGTTCACCATACTAACCATAGTATGAAAAAAAGGAAAAGAGAAAAAAACGAACTGAGATTTCAGATACGGAACAGATTTACAAGCCAAAGAGTAAATGACAAAATAATCTCAAAAAGATTTTAAAAGTGGAAAATATAGCAGAAAAAAAATCAAGCTAATTCATTTTAACAAATACGACACAGGGGCACCTGGCTGGCTCAGTCAGTAGAGTATGCCACTCTTAATCTCAGGGTTGTGAGTTCAAGCCCCACACTGTGAGTTTAAGCCCCACACTGGGCATGGAGCCTGCTTTAAAAATTAATCAATTAATTAATTTAAAAAATACAACACAGACCAATAGTCTCATTCATCTGTAAGAAGAAATAAAATGTGGGGCGCCTGGGTGGCGCAGTCGGTTAAGCGTCCGACTTCAGCCAGGTCACGATCTCGCGGTCCGTGAGTTCGAGCCCCGCGTCAGGCTCTGAGCTGATGACTCGGAGCCTGGAGCCTGTTTCCGATTCTGTGTCTCCCTCTCTCTCTGCCCCTCCCCCGTTCATGCTCTTTCTCTCTCTGTCCCAAAAATAAAATTAAAAACGTTGAAAAAAAAATTTAAAAAAAAAAAGAAATAAAATGTGAGTTAAGAAAATCAGAAATAAAAAATAATATAATTAAAAAGAAACTATAATCTCTATGGATACATGTGAAATTAATATAGCTATGTAAAAAGATGATAAACAAACAGGAAGAGAAATCTAAAACTAAGGGAAGGAGAAAATTTATCAATAAATCAAAAAGATCACTGATGAAGTTGCTGGCAAATGTTTTCCCGACATTCAAAGGAAAATAATTCTTATATTACGTATTCCAAAGAACAACAACAACAACAAAAGCAGAGAGATGGCTTCAATCACAGAACAGTTAAGAGCATCACATGCAAAATAAAAAATTACAAACTAATTTATTCTGTTCATTTTTTATGTTTTTTAATTTTTTTTTTAACATTTATTAATTTCTGGGAGTGAGAGGCAGAGTGTGAGCAGGGGAGGGGCAGAGCTGAGAGGGAGACACAGAATCCAAAGCAGGCTCCAGGCTCTGAGCTATCAGCAGAGCCCGACGCGAGGCTCAAACCCACGGACCGTGAGATCCTGATCTGAGCTGAAGTCAGATGTTTAACTGTTTGGGTGCCCCCAAACTAACTTCATTTAATGAGAACAAATGAGGGGCACCTGAATAGCTCAGTCTGTTAAGCATCTGACTTTGGCTCAGCTCATGATCTCAAGGTTTGTGGGTTGAGCCACACATCCAGCTCTGCACTGACAGTGTGGAGCCTGCTTGGGATCCTCTCTCTCTCTCTCTCTCTCTCTCTCTCTCTCCTTCTCTCTAGGCCCTTCCCCCACTCGTGCTCTCTCTCTCAAAATAAATAAATAAACTTAAAAAAAAAGAAGACATTATTAAATACAAGATTAAATACAAAAATGGAGGGGGGGATCAGGTAACTAGCTTAACTACTACTAAAAAGGCATCTGTTAAAATTCAGTATCTATTTTTCAGCAAAATTCTGTTTTAAAAAGTATGAAGAATGAATTTATTTATTGTAACAGACTTTTACAGATAAAAACAGAAGCCTCTTTAGAAGTTCAAGGAGAACATCTTCATTGGCCTTGGGGTAGACCAAGATTTCTTTACAGGGCAGAGAAAGATTTATAGACTGGCGATATTAATAGTACTTATTGCTCATCAAAAAAACCCACTAAGTGTGAAAAGACAAGTCACAGAATGGAACTAGTTATTTGCAATACTTTAACACAGAAGCCAAAAATTGTGCCATATTCATAAAATGTGATAGCACGCTATAGCAATGAAAATCAACTACTGCTGCTACAACAAAGATGAATCTTACAAACACGATACAGAACAAAGAAACCAGACATACACAAAAAATACAGACTCGGGGTGCCTGGGTGGCTCAGTCAGTTGAGCATCCAACTTCGGCTCAGATCACGATCTCACAGTTCGTGAGTTCGAGCCCCGCGTCAGGCTCTGTGCTGACAGCTCAGAGCCTGGAGCCTGCTTCAGATTCTGTGTCTCCCTCTCTGTCTCTCTGCCCCTTCCCCGCTCATGCTCTGTCTCTGTCTGTCTCTCAAAAATGAATAAACATTAAAAAAAATTAAAAAAAAATACAGACTCTATAAGACCACTTATGTAAATTACGGTTAACATTTCAGAAATTTAATTTATGGTTCAAAAAGGCAGTTTATTACTTACACTGCATGTGGGGAAAATGATGTGACAAAACAAGCATGAGAGGGGTCTCAGGGCTGCTGTTTTATTTCTTGGCATGGATAATGGCTATGGGAGTATATCCCCTTTGTAATAATTCACCAAGCTATATATTTATGATCTTTGCACTTTTATTAATGTGTAGTACACTTTGGTAAAAGTTCATTTTTAAAAAATAAAAACCAAGTTCAAAGAAAGAGTACCTTTAAAAAATATGAAAAACGCAAAGAAATCCAATCATCTCTCTAATCTGCTATGCTAGAAATACCATTAAATACACCTCCAAAAAAAAAAAAAAAATGCAGAAGTTGTCAATACAAGGAAGAAATCACAATTAAGGGAAAAGTTAGCTTACCAATTAGGCAAGAGGATTTCACATACTTTGATATGACCCCACATTTTAAGAAAGCATTGTCTTTGGCCTAGCAATTCCACATCTAGAACTCTATCCTGCAGAAATAGAAGTATGCTAGGAGATAGATACAAAAAATGTTATTGCTGTTTTATTTATAATAACAAACACTTAAGATTACTTTTTTTGTCCCATACTTTCAGGTGTTTATACAAAAACCTGTAAAAGAAAGAAAATTAACAGAGGAAAATTTAACTCTCTGATTTATACTGCTTTATGACCTTCCAAGTTTCCCATTTATACATAAATTCTTCAGTTGTAGTCCTTTTCTTTACAAACACATTGGGAGGAAAAATACAATCACGTCAATTGGTGTAGAAAAGGCATTTGACAAAATACAACACTCATTCATAATAATGATAAACTCTTAGAACAATACGAATAGAAGGGAACTGTCTCAATTTCATGGAAAGCGTCTTCAAAACAAAACAAAACATAACAAAAAAAAAAAACCCACACAGCTAACATTACACTTAGCAGCCAAACGCTGGAGGCTTTCCCCCTAAGACAGTGAACAAGGCAAGGCAGTTTGCTCTCACTGCATACTTAATATGGTGCTAGAGTTTCAGCGAGTGCAGTAAGGAAAAGGAAATAAAGACATGAAGTTCAGAAAGATAAAACTATTCCCATTTGCAGATGGCATGGTTGTTTACACAGAAAATCCAAAAGGGGTGCCTGGGTGGCTCTGTCAGTCAAAGGTCTGACTTTTGATTTCAGCTCAGGTCATGATCTCATGGTTTGTAAGACTGAGCAGAGTTGGGCTCTGTGCTGACAGCACGGAGCCTGCCTGGGATACTCTCTCCTTCTCTCTCTGCCCCTCCCCAGCTTGCACACACACACACACTCTCTCCCTCTCAAAATAAATAAACTTAAAAAAAAAAAAAATCCCAAAGACTCTACAAAAAGACTCCCAGAACTAACAATTTCGCAAGGTTACAGGATAAAACATATACATCTTCTGAAAAATGAACTGTATTTCTATATACTAGCATTGAATAGATGGAGACCAACACTAAAAATACCATACCATTGACAACTGCTCAAAAAAGTAAAATATTTAGGTGTAAATCTAACAAAATGTGTATAGGACTCATATACTGAAAACCACACAAGGTTCCTGTCAAAATCCTAACAAGATTCGTGTTTAGATAAGACAAGATCATTCTAAAATTTATATGGAAAGGTAAAAGAACCAGAATACCTTATAAAATCACAAAAAGTAAGAGTAAAGCTGGAGGGATCAGCCTACACAATGATAGGTACAGTAATCAAGAGTACGTGCTACTGGCCAAGGAACAGACCTATAAATCAGTGGAGCCGGATTAAGGCCCCAGAAACAGAACCACACAAATGTGCCCAACTGATTTTTTTACAAAGGTACAAAAGTGATTCAATGGAAGAAAGATAGCCCTTTCAACAAATGGTGTTGGAGTAACTGGACACCCATAAAACCAAAAAACAAAAAACAACAAAAAAAAAAAGGAACCTCAACCTAAGTTTTAAACCTAGTACTAAAATCAAATGTAAAACTATAAAACCTTTAGAAAACAGAACAGGAAAAATCTCTGGGATCTAGAGCTAGGCAACGAGATCTTAGCTTCAACAACAAAAGCACAAGCCATAAAAGACAAATTTGACAAATTCTATTACACTAAAAGTAAAATTTTGCTCTGCAAAATACCCTGTTAAGAGAATGACAAGACTGGGGGTGCCTGGCAGGCTCAGTCGGTGGAGCGAGCACCTCCTGATGTCAGGGTCATGAGTTCAAGCCCCACACTGGGTATAGAGCCTACTTAAAAGAGAGAGAGAGAGAATGAAAAGACAAGCTCTAAAGTGGGATAAAATATCAGCCGTCCACATATCTGACAAAGGGCCAGAACACATAAAGAGAATTCTCAAAACTTAAGGGTCAAAACAATCCTACTAGGAAATGACGTCCAAGGAGGCAGTGAGCACAGCAAGTACTACACCTATCACCCACCCATGAAGACACCCATGAAGATGGCCAAAATAGAAACCGGGAGCCCACTGGCAGGAGGCTTCGAGGACGAGCCTGGGGAACCACGAGGCCCAGAGGCGGCATGGCGTCCGCCCCCCCCCCATCCCAGTCCTTGGTGGAGTACCCTATCCGGCTCCTCCTGCGATGGCCACCAGCTGTGGCTGACGGCCGCCTCTCTGGACTGTGGCGCTTCTGCACTGCCTGTGCCCTGAACGGCCACCCTGCAGCTCCCGATGGCATCCCAGGTGTGCAAGGACCATGGGCTCTGTCCCCTTCCTTGTCTCTTTCCTCCTTTTCTGGGGTGGGGTGCTCCTGGGTTTTGTGATCCTCCTCTGAAACCGGGTTACACTCACTGGTGTTCCTCTTCCTTCTGAACGCCATCGGTGGCCTCTACATCAACAGCATCACCCACCCGTGGCCACCACCCAGGAAACGGCAGCCCGCTCTCCAAATCCAAGAACATCAAGTTCTACAAGAAAGTGTGGTCAGGGGCGCCTGGGTGGCGCAGTCGGTTAAGCGTCCGACTTCAGCCAGGTCACGATCTCGCGGTCCGTGAGTTCGAGCCCCGCGTCAGGCTCTGGGCTGATGGCTCGGAGCCTGTTTCCGATTCTGTGTCTCCCTCTCTCTCTGCCCCTCCCCCGTTCATGCTCTGTCTCTCTCTGTCCCAAAAATAAATAAAAAACGTTGAAAAAAAAAAAATTTAAAAAAAAAAAAAAAGAAAGT